>NC_137105.1:48199033-48431533 GCF_949357685.1 Gobio gobio | reverse complement strand
TTCCTTTCATTAGATAAAGAGCTGAAAACAGAGGGTTTCAGTCTGGAGAGCTGCAGAAGTATGATTGCACTCATGGATGTATCCTTCATCAGGTTTGCTGTGCATTAATGTGCACCTCGTGTAAAGGTGCGGTCACATTTACCGAAGCTCAGAGGAAAACTTCCAGTCAGTCCAACATGATCGTGAGTTTGACTCGTGTTCAAGTTGGCACTGCAAATTCTCCACCGCTGTCCCATAGAAGCTGCTGAAAGCGACTCTGTGTACGCTGTGCTACACCACTGACAATAGACCAAGTAACTCAAGTTACGTAATAATATTACTTTTTCCAAGTAACTAGTAAAGTAACGCATTACTTTTCAAATTTACAACAAAATATCTGAGTTACTTTTTGACATTCATTTTACTGACAGCTCTCCTGCCCCCATGTTGAGAGTTAGTGCAGAGGCGTGTGTGTGTGTGTGTGTGTAAACATGATGGTTATTGTAGTTCTAGACTAAATGTGAGCATTTATTTATCTCACTTGCACAATAAAGATTCTGTTCTCCTCAAAATGAATCAAATCAGTCAAATGCAAAATCAGAGTACTATGCAAACCTCCAATAATTAATGTTAAATAAAACAACTATTTCTATGCATAATCTACCTTTATATTTAATTTACCAATGTCTTGCTGCTGACCTTTGATGATGAAAACTACTAGATTTTTTGTTTTTATTGGTAAAACTTTTTTCTCCTGCATCCTATTCTACCATTATCCAGAATGGCAGCAGAGCTGCGCCCTCTACTGTTCATGCGGGAATCTGCATTTTTACCTCAGCCTGGGGCTTATTATTTCAATTTTGGTATGAAGAGGTCTTTACCATTGCACAAAAATATAACTTTTTTGTTATAAACAAAAACAAGCCCAGCCCAGGTGAGAAAAAGTAACGCAAAAGTAACATAACGCATTACTTTTCTTAAAAAGTAACTAAGTAACTCAATTAGTTACTTTTTAAGGAAGTAACGCAATATTGTAATGCATTACTTTTCAAAGTAACTTTCCAGAGCTTTCAATGAGCAGAATCTCATTGAGCTCATGTTAAAATGCCCAACTTTATAGCAGAAGAACACATGTTTACAGTCTGGGACAAATTGTGGTTTTGGTCTATACGGCTAATTTTGCCCTTCATGACGACTGTGAGGGGGGTGGATTTTTTTATAACTCATTCGTTTACATTATATAAAGCCTTAAAGTTCTGCATAATTAAGGGCGTGGCCACTTTGAGTGACAGGTGGATTGTCGTTTGTCTGCTGTCTGTTAGTCATCACGTCACCTCAGCTCCGCCCACGTCCCGCCTCTTTGACCATTTTCTGTTATCCGGGAGTGACACGCGATGACGTGCCAGCTCGACCCTCTTCAAAATCCTATGGGTGACGTCACGGACACTATGTCCATATTTTTCTAACAGTCTAGGCTCTGGAGATTGAAATTACTTCCTACAACCAGTGTTGGGGAAAGTTACTTTGAAAAGTAATGCATTACAATATTGCGTTACTCCCTTAAAAAGTAACTAATTGAGTTACTTAGTTACTTTTTAAGAAAAGTAATGTGTTACGTTACTTTTGCGTTACTTTTGCGTTACTTTTTCTCACCTGGGCTGGGCTTGCTTTTTTGTTTTGTTTTTTAATAGCAAAAAAAGTCATTTTTTGTGCAAATGTAAAGACCTCTTCATACCAAAATTGAAATAATACGCCTCAGGCTGAGGTATAAATGTGCTGCCATTCTGGATAATGGAAGAATAGGACGCAGGAGAAAAACGTTTTACCAATAAAAACAAAAAATCTAGTAATTTTTGCTCATGGCTTAACTGAATCATCAAAGGTCAGCAGCACGACATTAGTCAATAAAGGTAGATTAAATGCATAAAAATATTTGTTTTATTTAACATTTATATATTTGAGGTTTGAGTACTCTGATTTTGCATTTGACTGATTTTATTCATTTTGAGGAGTACAGAATCTTTATTGTGCAAGTGAGATGAGTAAATGCTCACATTTAGTCTAGAACTACAATAACCATCATGTTTACACACAATGCCTTTCCTCTTATTTTTCACAACATGGGGGCAGGAGAGCTGTCAGTCAAATAAATGTGAAAAAGTAACTTGCGTTACTTTTTTGAAAAAGTAACTCAGATATTTTGTTGTAAATTTGAAAAGTAATGCGTTACTTTACTAGTTACTTGAAAAAGTAATATTATTACGTAACTCAAGTTACTTGTAATGCGTTACCCCCAACACTGCCTACAACCATGTTAATGGCGCCCCCTTGTGGCCTGGATGACTTGTCACAAATAGTTCTGTTATTTCAAGTACATAATTTGTCACATGCGAAATGACACATAGCCGTACAAAGGCTCTGAAATGCATCTTAACCACAACACCGTTAGACTGACGGAACCGGCCACCTAAACCTGCAAGAGTTCAAACACTTATGGAACAAGATTAAACAGTGGAAGGTACGCCATTCTTCTCACCTTTATAAAGCATGTCAAATGCCATGTTAAAGCCACGGCTCTGGTTCTCTCTTTCAGCTGGTGTTCACACGTTTCGACACTGACAAATCCAGCACAATCAGCAGTTTTGAGATGAGGAACGCTCTTACGGAAGCAGGTTGGGCAGTCAGGTGTCGTCTTCAACTTCTCATGAAACATTTTTATTGGGCAGAACCTAAGATATTTCACTGTACCTCAGGTTTTCAACTCAACATTCAGCTGTATGACATTATTTGCATGCGATATGCCAACGAACACATGGAGCTGGATTTCGACAGCTACATTAGCTGTTTAGTGCGACTTGAGGGAATGTTCAGTAAGTATACTGTTTTTTTCTCTCTATTATAGTACATCTAAGTTCACACAGGCATTGCAACCAGGCTTTTAAGGTGCATCTTTGTAGCTATTGGATAGTTGTAGTAAAAGTGATTCTCTTACAGGGGCGTTCAGAGCCTTTGACAAGGATGGAGATGGTCTTATCAAGCTCAATGTTTTTGAGGTGAGCTTAATCTGTATATTGAATATTAACAGGAGACTATTAATCATATTTGCACTGCTATTGTTCACTCTAACGAGTTCCTGTTTTCTATATTATATACACAGTGGCTTCAACTGACCATGTATGCCTAAACACGGATATAAGAGCCTGGTGACACTCAAGTCAGTGGACTTTTCCCAATTGTCAACCTCCATTAAGTGGAACATTAGAGATGAATGATCTGTATCAATTATACTGTACACCATTGTGGCTTCTTTCTTCAGCCAATGCTGGTCTCCCAGAAAGCAACATAGTGTTGGTCCACATGGATTCCACAGGTACCAGATGTGGGCCGGATCTGGACCAACACTATGTTGCTTTCTGGGCTAGAACAAACTGGATTAATTATGAGCTCCGAAATGGACCGTGACAGCCCATTTAGGTCTACTGTTTTAGTAGACATTTTGTTGATTGACATTAAAGGAACACGCCGACTTTTTGGGACTTTAGCTTATTCACTGTATCCCCCAGAATTAGATAAGTCCATACATATCATTCTCATCTCCGTGCCATAACTCTGTCTAACGCACCCACCGTTAGCCTTGCTTAGCACAAAGACTGGAGGTAAATGGCTCCAGCTAGCCTACTGCTCAATGAGAGACAAAATAACGCCAACATTTTCCTATTTACATGTTGTGATGTGTATAGTTACATCGTGTACTAAGACTGACGACAAAAGAAAAGTTGCGATTTTCTAGACCGATATGGCTAGGAACTAATCTCTCATTCAATGAGTGCAGCGGCGCTGTGATATTACACAGCGCCTGAAAATAGTCCCCAGCACACTCTGTGTAAGCAGGTTGTCACGTTGGTTATGTTGACGGAAGTTAGCCCCTTTTCAGGCGGTGTGTGAAAATGAAAATGGCGACAGAAAAATGAAAAGTTGCGATTTTCTAGACCGAAATGGCTAGGAACTATACTCTCATTCCTGCGTAATAATCAAGTAACTTTGCAACTTTTCATTCATTCAGTGGTCTTAGTACACGCTGTAACTATACACACCACAACATGTAATTGGGAAAATGTTGGCATTATTTTGTCCCTTATTGAGCAGTAGGCTAGCTGGAGCCATTAACCTCCAGTCTTTGTGCTAAGCCAGGCTAGCGGTGGGTGCGTCAGACAGAGTTATGGCACT
The DNA here is from genome assembly GCF_949357685.1 of Gobio gobio. NCBI lineage: Eukaryota > Metazoa > Chordata > Actinopteri > Cypriniformes > Gobionidae > Gobio > Gobio gobio. Next base: position 48,427,327 of record NC_137105.1, on the reverse strand, counting down.
GAGATGAGAATGGACTTATCTATAAGCTAACTACGGTAAATAAGCTAAAGTCCCAAAAAAGTCTGCGTGTTCCTTTAAATATATTAAGCTGTCATGCCATATGACACACATCTGAACCCATCCTTGTTATAAAATGTGTGTGCTACTGTGCAGCTGTAAATAATTCAACAAAATAAAGTACTTTTCACTGTTCGATTACACTTGCTGCCATAGCCATGATTTGCAGAGCATAAACGAACAGCACAAAATGTGCGTTCTTGACTGCAAGCAACGGATAAACACCAATCTGTCTGTCTGTCTATCTGTCTGTTAACCTTGAGGATGGTGTAGCAAGATCACAAATGATAAAAACAATTTTCAACATTTTAAAATATTATTCAGCTTCCTGTAAAGAAAACAACTACAAGCCTTGGGAGAGCAAGTGTAAATGAATGCGCTGATGTTGTCTTGTAAGCAATATACACTACTTGTTGTAATAGGCAGTGAATGAACATATTCCGCTGATGCCATTATGAAAGTCTTATACCTGAATCTTCAGATGGTATCGCGTGCCATCTCCTTTCATGTCCTTGTAGCTCGACAAAGTACCTCAGACAATCTTGACTAAAAGAGATCTTTTTTTTTATTTACAGTGCTCTTAGATGAGACGCATGCTCACAGAGGTCATTGTTGTGCACTGAGAGGTAGGTCCAGAATCAGATACACCTGAGAGTGAGTCCTATGGTGCAGCTGCTCCGTGAGGCTCTCTGGGAGGGCTAAGAGGAATCCTTCCTCAGGGGATCACACAGCTGTCAGGAGGCATTTAGCTCCACCGTGGGGTCTGACAAAACATTTCAAGCATTATTACATACATATGTAATATACTACATATTAATCTCTGATTTGAAACAGATTTCTTAAGTAGGAACACTTTGTTAGTCCATGAGTTGAACTGAAATATGAGATGATAAAGGAGCTCTTACTCTTCATATCCTGCAGAATCTTTATGCGTTTTGCCCTGAGCGAGGCCATCTCTGAGGTTACCTGACAAAAAAATTATTGATATTAGGGCTGTCAACCGATTAATTTTTAATCGCGATTAATCACACTTCTCGTAAAATTAAGCATACGCCATTTATCTCATTAAACACATTAAACAATCAGAAAACTGTATATTCTGCAAGCTTCAAGGATCAATGGAGACTCCAAAAGGACACCAAATATAAGGAGTCCATATAATTATATTATATAATACATTTCTAAACACCTAAGCACCCATGAAAAAAAAAACATTACAGAAAAAAACTGTTATAAAATTCAGTGTATAATGTGTGTATAGGGGTCAATGACAAACAAGACATTTTTGTAAGATAATTTTTTTTTTATAATTTTAAGCAAAAGAGTTTTAAAATGCATTTTTATGTCCAAAAAATGTATGGTGTTGATTCATATTGGTTTTACAGCTTTTAAGACAGCATTAATTCATTATTAAACAAGATTTCTGATTTTACCACCCAGAAAATGTCATGTGGTGCGACCTCATATTCATTAAAAAAAAAAAATATACATATACAATATATATATGAATCGTTGTAAAATGCATATCACATGGTAAATTCCCTTTCCCTTTTCTATGTATTGCCTTTTTAGTCCAATTCATATAAACGGACACTTTTCTTTGTGTTTTTTATGTTTTTTTTGTTTGTCTTTGTATTATTTGTAAATAGGGGTGCACCGATCCGATATTAGGATCGGATATCGGCCGCGATACTGACAAAATAGCTGGATCGGGGATCGGAAAAATGAACAGATCCACAAGCCGATCCAGGTGTTTTTTTCCGTCGCAGCAGAACCTACGTCATTCGTCAGCTTCACGTGTGTCGCTTGCTAGAAGGGAGCGAGCCAGAGAGTCGGCTGTGTGGAGGAGATATTTCACGCTTGCCACGCCAACTAGTTCGTCGCTGTTTCGAGGGTATTACTGCAAAGTCAGGGTCTTTCCTGCATTGACATTTTTTTGACGGCCAAAGCCTAATTTGATGAGTTATTGTGATTTACGAGTGATGTAGAACAGATGCTGCGCTTGTGACTGAGTGACAGAGAGACCGATCTGAGAGCTCCTCCCCCGCGCGCGCTCTCTGGGTCTTCAAAATAATCAGTGTTCGCTCTCATATTTCACATATTAATCCAAATCAAAAGCTCGGAAGACCGAAACCATGTTGCACGTGACACATTCGGACAATTTTGTCCTTATCACTGGGTGTGAATTGCGCTCAAAAAACATTGACTCTTCTCTGACCAGCTGACATAAAGCATACTTTCAATAAGCGGGAGACAAATTATATCCAGTTATGAAGTGTTTTCTGTGTGTTGACATCTTTCGCGATGTTCTAACAGACGGGATTCGCACACAACGCGTCTGCTAATGTCCGATTCGTGACCTAATGACTCCTTTGAACCGAATCATTTTAACGACTGGCCAGAACAACTGATCTGTCCAACACTGAACTCATGAACTCAGTTTATTAATTTACTCAGAACGCAACTGAAATGAGAACACAAGTGTGCTTACCCAATTTAGCAAGAGTGGGTAGTAAGAATTATTTTTAATTATCAACAGTATTTCATCTTATTTCTGTTGACAATGTGTAGTAAAATAAAAAGGCCTAGCCTACAATCATTTAATCTGGAGTGAGGTGAAACCAGAACAAAGTTGTTATTAGCTAGCTGAAAATTTTTAATAAATTGCATATGGCAGAAAATTAGACTATTTGTTAATTTGTAATGCTACTTTTTAATATTGATATGATTATATACCAAAACAATTATCTGTAGTGTAAAAAATGTTTGGTAACTGTCAGATTACTATTGTATGTTTGACCAATAGGCCTACACTGTTTTTTGTTTCCACTGCTACATTTTATTTATTTAAAGAAGTTAGATTACATTCTATTTTAGATTTGAATGCACAATTGTTTTTTAAATAAATAAGAATTCAACACCTTACATACATCTGTTATTTTGTCTTAGTTATGTTTAGTTAGTAAAGTCTGGTGCCTTTAGTCTCTTCAAGGAAGGTATAAGGTGGAAGATATACAGTTTATTATTAATTCAACAATATATCGGATCGGTATCGGGTATCGACAGATACACAAAGCCCAGGCATCGGTATCGGTATCGGGACTGAAAAAGTCGGATCGGTGCACCCCTATTTGTAAACATTATATAATAGTATACATTTATATTTTTTACTTCATTTTGCAATTGCAGTGGGAATTGATACTTTTAAATGTAAATTTGCTGGTCGCACCACCTGACATTTTAGGTCTTTGAAACACCCCAACTCAAAAAGTCAGTTGAATAAAAAAAAGAGTATCTTATAAAGGAAATATTGTAGATCAATTTGATGTGTGACATGTATTTATTTTAATTTTTTGGGGGAAAATAATGAATTCGGACACAAAAAATCATGTCATGTCCCATAGATCAACAACAACAAGATTGTTTCCAGGACCACACGGAGACGACAACAACGTACACATGACAAATCAAACATTATCCTTCCCGAGTGTGTGTGGAATAGGGCTGGGCGATATGACGATATTATGGCATATCGACGATGTCTCGCAAATATCTCGATGTCGATAACAGTCAGTGTTATCAGACGATAATTCACAGTATCATAAAAATGACGACTGATAAACTCACAGGACATTGCGTTGCCAAATACATTATAAATAGCTTAGTAGTGACCATACACTTACCTTTTTAGTGTTTTTGATGCATAGCTACAGTAGCCTATATGTGTTAAAGCAAAACATTGAAGTATATGGATAAGATGTTGGTTGTGGTTGTGCGCAAAGAGAAGCACGTTACAAATTAACGAGACATAGGTTGGCTTGACTAAATGTTTTAAACAGCTCTAAAAATATTATTGGCTATTAAATTATAAATAGAATAGCCTATTAATAATACAAATATTAATCAAACATGTAAACCTGGAACATTTAACCTGGAACATTTAAAATACTAACGCTAAAAATAAAACGAGAGAGCGAAACCTTTGAAAAAAAAAAAATATTCAGGACACAATGCGAACGATATTCAATCATTTAGACAAATTGCTTTTATCAGTAACATAGCCTATTCAAAACGTTTTTAAAAAAAATCAAAATATGGGTAAAGAAACATCACCTTAAAATAACTTTATGCAGGTGATCTGTAAAACACCGTAAATGTGGTTTACCCAGCATGTCTTAACAGTTGCATATGAAAATCATAAATGCATTTTTTAAAATCATCAGTAAAATCTTCAAAAAACTAAATCATCATTCAAAATTAAAACAATTGATTTTTTTTTAATTAGACACCTTAATAATAAAATATAATCCAAACACAACGTTATTTAATTGTCTTAGCAGTTGCCATGCATTTTTAAAAAAATCATTAAAATCATCACAAATCTAAATTATCATTCAAAATTAAAACAAATATGTTTTCATTTTTTAAAAATACATTAGGCTAGTTCTCAGAAATAAAATATAATCTAAACACCACGTTATTTAATTGAACCTATGCATTTATAAAACATTAACGCAACAATCTAATGCAGGTTTCTAGACACAAAATTTTGCATGATTTTGCTTAGAAAGCCCTTCTTTAATGTGAATTTCGTTTTGTATAAATTGTATCTTAATTTTAATCAACGTTTAATCAGATAATTGCCTGGATTTAATAAATAAGAAGCAAATAGTCTATAGCAGACAATAATTGCGGGAGCGATCACATGCTTTGCGCATGAACTTGAGCGTGTCTCAAATAAACCCAAACTCAGCAGCTACTTGTCTCACAAACATGAGAAATATGTTTATATAAAGCTTGAAATGTCCACTTTTAAACGTAACGAAAATAGTCCAGCAATGCGCAGTGTTCAATAGTGGCAACGATATGCGTCCGTTCATTCACTCTTGTCAAAGACGCATCCGTTTACAAACCAATCAATGTCCCACATAGATGAAGACGAGTGGACGCAAGTGTGTCATGTTAAGTTCTTCGCTCGAATAATTGCAATGTGAAACCAAACCAAAACTAACCGAATGTATAAAATGTATCAAAACATGAACTTCGGTTCGGACCTTGGTGCGGACTTTCAGGTGTGAAAACGCCCTACACTCTCCAAGAGCTATCTGCCAAATAATCTGCTGTGTGGCTCTCAGGCACATAAATCGTTCCGAGGCAGTTTGATTGTAGTACCCAGTTTTTGTCTATGTAATGAGCAGTAATTGACATGTAAGGTGTCATCGTATTGCTGCTCGACCACATATCCGTCGTAAGAGCGACGTAATCCGCGCTACTGATGTTAGTCATAAACTCAGTTTTCTCTGTATTATACAGCTCTGGAATAGCTGTTCTTGAGAAATAATTCCGACTGGGTACTTCATACTGCCGGTCAAAAGTTTGAAGCATGGACCGGAATTCTGCCTGGTCCACAAGACTAAGAGGCATCATATCTTTAACCAGAAAACGGGTCACAGCTAGAGTGCACTGTCTCCATTTTAAACTGGATTTATCGTACTTCTTTCCACAAGCGAACGCAGAAGCAATCTGAGTTAAACTAGAACTTTTCCCGCTTTGAGAAGCGGCTGCAGAGCGGGGCTCAAATGAGGCCGCTACACTAGATGGTGTAGCCTATGTGGATATGGCAGCGGAGATTAGTGGGCTGCGCATCTTTAACCTTTACTTTTTTTTGCACAGCCTGCAGATAGCCTCTGTTGGATCCGCTGGTTCTCCATTTGCATTTGGTTTTAAATCCATAATACTGCCAAATTACCGGTGTGCATCTTTTCTTTGATATTAAGCCGTTGTCCTCCATTTTATGCCTGGAAAATTTTGACACGGACATGAGCAATGGCGCGCGTGGGCGAGGTCAGTGCGGAGTAGACGATATTATCAGATATCGCGATATTTTTGAAGGCGATTATCCCCCCCAAAAAATTCACATATCGCCCAGCCCTAGTGTGGAAACAACGTAAATGTACTGTGTGTCTGTACATGAATGCAGTGCGATCAATGATCGAGAGCGCACACACACGGTTTGTTCTTTGTGCATCAATATAGCAGATTCTCACGCGCTTACTGTACAACACCAAAATTGCGGCTCTTCAGAAACAATCGCAGAACGAGACAGAGCTCGTGTTTTAAAGCAAAGCACACACTGGAATAGATACTTCATAAAAACACAATGTGAGTCTCTCTGATATGTGTGATCATGTGATCAGCCTGGCCTTCTTTACATTAGCGCTGTTTTGGACAGTTTGAATTAATTTGATAACTGAATCACTGAAAACTTTCCCTGAGTTTAACGGTTTAAAATGGCCTGATCACAAACAGAAGCAGAATCGGGTTAAAGAGTTAGAATGGACATTTCTAACTCAGTATAAAAAAGTATTGGTATCAATTGTGCTAATTACAGTATAATTAAATAATATTAAACTGCATAATATATTGCAACTATATATATCTCTTCTCTGATGACGTGTTTACTGGCATGAGGGCGGGACAACCTGTCACTCACATGAGATCACAGCAATACTAAACCACAATGATCAAGTCAATTCCCAATGGACAAAGTCCAGCCCTACATTTTGTTCAAGAAGCCGTTTCTCTTGGATATACGTCACAATAAGGAAGAAAAGCTTCTATTTGTGCAGACCTAATTCAAAAAGAAATGCTGAAAAGAGCGTGCGATGCTGAAGGATGGAGCAGCCACGTACCTGTTGTTTAACCGCTAGCAGATGCTGAACTTCTGTGTACGCGCTCTGCAGGGTGGAGTACGCCTCGAACAACTCGTCCCCTACATTCTCCAAAGAGCTGGTCAACTCATCCTCTTTCGAAGACAGCGTCAACAACTTATTCACTTTCCCTAAGAATCAGAAACACAGAGATTAACTTTATATGTACAAGTATATTACTGGTCATTTAGATTTATGATGGTAGAGACTAGGGTTGAGAAATGTTTAAAGGTGGAAACTTTCCATGGGAATTAACGGGAATATATGGGAATTCATGTGAATAAACTGTAAAGGTTAGCCTATAACAGGAACCTTAAATCTTGCAGCATAATCTTGGTTAATGCAAATTCAGTTGAATTTCTACCCTGTGCATTCCTCAGTCACATGCACACTCCTCACTGCAGGGATATTGAGGCCACACCCCTGAATATGCGTGTGTGTGTGTGTGTGTGTGTGTGTGTGTGTGTGAGGGGGGAGGGTCATAAGGACTATGTTTATTTTATTCAACATGCATGCTTTTTGGTTGTTCAATGAAAAAATCTATTAAAGTTTTAATCACAAATAAATCTTGTATTAATGTTTGCATGCATGCCTGCTTATGACCAAACAAATATATTTTTCAACTTGGAATATGTCCAAAATTCCCCAGCTTAACTTTCCCATGGAAAGCTTTCCTGAAATGTTCCGCCCTTTGCAACCCTAGTAGAGACACGGTTGAATGATCAGTTACAGCTGAATGAAGTCTGACATCTGGCAAATAACTCATGACTAATTTGTAAAAGGACATTTGAATTTGCATTAATAAAATAAACTAATTTTAATACATAAATAATAAAAAAATGTAATAAAGAATCAATTTAAATTAGAAATGCTCATTAAAGGTAGCCTGACGTCGTCCTACTCAATTCTAGTCAGAATATGAGTCTGATACTGCTCTGTTGGGCTGTGATTATGGGGCGTGTTTCAACCGAACCAGGAAAGACCTCAATTGGATAGACCTACAACCAATCAGAGCAACGGAGCGACGCATAACGTTAGTTGTCAAATGTCAACAGAACTCAACTGCACTGTGTTGCCAAGTCCGCGGGTTGAAGCGACCCCAATTATGTGAGATACAGACCCAGGAATGCGAATTTTAGCTGCCAGCCCTGCCAAAATAACACATATTTTACCCCCCAAATGCCTTTTTTTCCTGGAGAACCCCCCCCGGAAAGCTATTGGGCTTGTTTTTGGCTAGTTTTAAGTAACGTTAGCAATTGGGCGGGTTTTGTTGTAAAAACTTGGCAACCCTGTCTGCACGCACGCTGGAAGAAGTAACGTTAGAAGAAAAAGATGAGTGTAGACGATCTTTGCCGGTGTTGTAAAAAATAATTTAAGGATACCCAGAGTACTTACCAACACCATCATCATTTCTGAGAGAAATAGTAAAGGTGAATGCATATACGAACAAGTTCTCCGTTTAGGATTAGAACAAATTCAACCCAAGCGCCTTTGGTGACGTGGATGATTACGTTACTGTTTATCATCTGTCCATCATCGTCTAAAGCCCGCCCTGACAATTTCATTGGTCCGAACAGTTTCTGTTTGGGCATAATTACTTCTCTACGGATCAAGTCCAGACCGAACTGCCCGAGTTAAAATGTTGTGGACGGGGCTAAGTTCGGCTGGCATCCAGGCTAAATTAAAGGCACAATATGTAAGATTTTTGGATTAAAATATCCAAAAACCACTAGAGCAATGTCATATATTCTGTTGACTTGTGTACTTACATTATCCCAAATGTTTCCAAAAATGTTTAAATCCAGAGAAATAAGCGGACCGCGTGTCGTCTATCAACGACATCATACCCACGTTATTCTTGATTTAAATCTGGTTTTCTTGATTTACCGCACAGAGCAATGTTCCCTCTAAGCTGCGCGCGTGCGGCCACACAGAAGGAATAAAATGCCACGCAGACGATAGACATAGACGCGAAATGTGGGGAGAAATCAATTGTATTGTAGTTTAAATGAGAAAGAAATGCAGAGCTTTGTTCTACCGCTATAGAGTTAGTATCGCTATCGTGTTAGAACCGGTGGATGCGGTTTACAGGTGAATCGCAGCAGTGAGTCGTGTTTGCGGTCCAAATAGCTCAAAATGAGAAGCAACGAGAAACACAAACACGTGGTGGAATAAAACCTCATCATGTTTTAAAGAAGAGTGGCTTGATCAAGTGGAGGAAATAACAGATGAGGGACACAGCACTAACAAAACACACATTTACAGTTACACACACACCACAAGTGTAGCGTACAAACTCTAAACACCAGAGTAACACACATCAGTTTAAATAGATGTGTGTGTGTGTGTGGTTTGGGTTTCAGTGATGTTTAGATAACTATAAAAGAGTTCACATGTTCCCTTGAACATATTTAGCTATTAGATCGATTTAATTACTTCAGTTAGTGTTTTTTTTTTAACAAATTGAAGCATTTAAACAATAGACTATCAGTTTAAATACTTCCATTAGTTTTTATATTATATTATAGGCTATTATAATTGTATTATAGTGTAAGCCTAATAAAGAATTGATCTCACAAGGGGATTGTTTAGGGATCCTTGCCATTAAAACGTTTGAAAACCCCAGATATAGAAAATCTTGGAAATTCATAAGCAATAAACAAACATTTAATATAGATAGTTTAATGCTGCCTGTCGCCAATAAATGACTGTACAAACACACATTAAGAACCATCTCAGTGTAACCGCTTAATTATTTTCACATTATATTATATTATAAAGAATTGAACTGTCCTGGGGGAGATTTTAATAGTATTTCTTGGTAAAGAAGACTACAGTTAACAGCACTGTAAAATGTGCTTCATTTAGCGACGTTTTTTATTAAAAAAATGTATTTAATATATCACTGTTACATCAATGGTTAAATAAAATAGAAATGGCACATTTAAGTTAAAAGTTATAACTGCATGATGAAACCACTTTTTTTTGTGTGTGTTTACATACACTGTACAGGTAAAGAATGTTTTTGCTCAGGTGACCAAAATGTCCGCCCAATAGAGAAAAGTTTTGCTCAGCGAGAAAAGAAATTAGAGGGAACATTGGCACAGAGTACCATGTTTTACTGCCTAATATCATCTCTCAATGCAGTGTGAACAAGTGTCTCATAGCAGCGCCGAGTGAACGGACAGAGTAGCATTATAACATCACTCTCACACACTCAGATGTGTGTGATATGATAAAGCAGCGCTGCGTTCCCCCCATAGACTGTAAAAAAATATGGACGTAGTGTCCGTGACGTCACCCATAGGATTCTGATGAGCCGTTCTGAAGCGCAATGGTGGCCGTTGCCATCTTGGCAGCGCGTCATCGCGCGTCACTCCCGGATAACAGAAAATGGGCAAAAAGGCGGGACGTGGGCGGAGCTTAAGTGACGCGATGACTAACAGACAGCAGATAAATGGCTATCCACCAGTCACTCGAAGTGGCCACGCCCTTAATTATGCAGAACTTTAAGGCTTTATATAATGTAAACGAATGAGCTATAAAAAAATTCACCCCCCTCACAGTTGTCATGAAGGGCAAAATGAGCCGTATAGACCAATACCACAATTTGTACCAGGCTGTAAACATGTTTTATTCTGCTCTAAAGTTGACCATTTTAACATGGGGCTCAATGAGATTCTGCTCCCTTCTGGATCCTGTCCCTAGCGGCCAGTCGATGAATTGCAGTTTGAGGCACTTCCGTATTGGCTTCAAGAGAAACTGCGGGAGGTTGCCGCTTGGTTCCCCCACACACACATGAGCAGAAGAAGAGGAAGTGCTCGTCTGACAGAATAAAAGCTCCACTGCTCTCGAGCCGTGTGTTCGCTCGTCTCTCATGAGCAATCGCTCCAGCGCCTCGTCCCGCTCCTGCTTCACACTACAGTAACGCTCATAAATCTGTAATAAATTCACTCATGAATATGATTTCTGTCCGAGTCCTGTCGGATTCTTTTCCACTGGCTGTAGAGGTGAAGACAACAACTCCCATGATTCCACGAAATCAAGGCATCATCAAGCTACGCCTTTGTGTTGAATAAGCGCCCTCTAGTGGCGAAAATTACATACTGTGCCTTTAAAGCTACAATAAAATTGAATACTCACTTTTTCTAGAAGTTTTGTCATTTGTCTTGGGATTCAGATTGCTTTGTGAAACGTCCTGTAAAATAAATATATATATAAAAACAATTAACAAGCATTTCTTACAATACTTGTCATGACTTCCCTCTAAAAAATCTCATACTTGTTTTTTCTTTTTCTTGTTTTTCTGTGCGTTGCAGGAGTTGGTTTCCAAGCTGTTCTCCAGTGATGTTTCTCCCTGTTCTGTCTCACACTCATTAGATTTCTTTCTCTTAGCACGCACGGTACGAGGCTGAACGTTTTTAACCATCTCTTCTGCCTGACAGTCATGTCCTGAAGTCTGGCTTTCAATCATTTCAGCCAGTGGAAGAGACTCAGCGCAAGGCTCTTGCCCATTCATGTCTTCTCTAAGAACAAAAGAGATGTTAAGGAGATCACGGTTTAAATGTCAGAGACGAGAGATCTTTATCTGAGGTTCTGAAGACTTAAAGGGATAGTTCACACAAAAAGGAAAATTGCCCCATGATTTACTCACCCTCAAGCCATCCTTTCAGACGAACACAATCAGAGTTATATTAAAATGTCCTGGCTCTTTCAAGCTTTATAATGGCCTTGTTGTGACTTGTTGGGTTATTTTTGAAGTCCATAAAAGTGCATCTATCCATCATATAACTGCTCCACATGGCTCCGGGGAGTTAATAAAGGCCTTCTGAAGCGAAGTGGCGCGTTTGTGTAAGAAAAATATCCATATTTAAAACTTTATAGACTAAAATAACTAGTTTTTGGTGGTCAGCGGTACGCAAGTCGACTTGCACTAAAAGAGTAACCCGACGTGATGTACAGGAGCATCTCAAGCTTTGACGCCTCTCGCGGATAGTGCTGGGAAACAAACTCAAGCCACTCTTCTCTTATATCAGATCCTCCGCCATTTCTCTTTAAAAATTCTTGTTTTAGACTCTTAATTCATGACCGGTGTTTTGTTTTGCTCTATCCTCTGCGCTTCTGCGTTCGTCAATACGCATGTGTCAAGGGTTACTCTTTTAGCGCAAGTCAGAAGTTAGTTATTTTAGTCTATAAAGTTTTAAATATGGATCTTTTTCTTACACAAACGCGCCACTTCACTTCAGAAGGACCCCGGAGCCGTGTGGAGCAGTTATATGATGGATAGATGCACTTTTATGGACTTCAAAAACGAACCAACAAGTCACTGCCATTATAAAGCTTGGAAGAGCCAGGACATTTTTAATATAACTCTGATTGGGTTCGTCTGAAAGAAGAATGTCATACACACCGAGGATGGCTTGAGGGAGAGTAAATCATGGGCTAATTTTCATTTTTGGGTGAGCTATCCCTTTAAATCAGAAGCATGCTTCTGGATCCAATTGTATTACTTTTAAACATGTTTTTTAAATGTTCTCTCAAGAGAATATGAAAGAATGAGTCTCAAAGAATTCTCACAAAGGGTGAAGCAAATAAAAAAATCATAATTTATTCACCTGGTTGTGTCCTGTTCACTATGTAATGGCTCTTTTTTAACTTTCTGCGTAGACTTTTTGGAACGAGTGAGTTTTTGTAGTGGAGGTTTGGGAATGACAGCTTCATTCTCCGTTGTTTCCTTCTGTGTTGAACAAGCTCTTTTTCCTGCTCTGTTGGGTTTGCTGAGTTTGTTGTCCTTCATCCTGCGTTGGATCAGTCCAGAGTCACATGTAGACCCAGCAGATCCACCACCTTCAATTTCTGGAGTCTGTGTGCCATTAGCAGGCATTTCTTGAGGAAGATTCTCTGATGGTTTCTCAAGACAAGGCCTTTTCACAAGTGGCCCGTTTGATCCGTCCATGTCAAGTATGCTCTCTTGTCTCCGTTTAGGCATGTTTTGGTTAAGCTGGATAGCTGCTGGATGGTCATTTTGATTTTCCCAAGAGAGGAAGAAATGGCATGATTGTGGCAAGTGGTCATTCGTGAACTCCTCATTGGTTATGGCAGGTTTTGTTCGCTCTAACTTTGCCCTCTGCCATTTTGCTTCTCTCCATCTCCTTCTTCTCTCGCTCTTTTTCTCTTTGCTAATAACAAACAAAACAAGCAGCACTAAGTGTCAAGGGACCATTCACATAGAACACATTCTTGAGTTTAAAAGACACAATATGTACGATTAAAATATCCACTAGAACAATGTTATATATTTTGTTGAGCTGTGTACTTAATAACATTATCACAAACATTTCCAACAATGTTTAATTCCAGAGAAATCCTCTATTTTACCCAGTGTTACGGACCGAGTCCTTGCGTCGCCTGTCAATAACATCATATCCGCGCTAGCCTTGATTTCTGTAGAAACCATGAAAACACCAAAGACGCTTTAATATAGTGTGTGTTTTATTAGACAGTCGAGCCACTGTTTGGATCATTTATCAACAGAAACTGATCATTTTTCTACAGCTCAACACAGTTAGTCTTATTGTTTGAATCGCTTGTTTTCTTGATTCACCGCGAGTGACGTTTTTACCTCAGAGACACTATTTTATCAAGTGGCTAACAGCATAATCAGAGAGAGCTTTCTCCATCATACAATATATGTTCAAATTAATTACATGTCATTGAGCAACAGTCATTTAGTCATCCTGTGTTTATTAAAATGATATTCTAATATTGATCTAGATACTGCAAAGTGGACAAGTGTCTCATAGCCTCTGCCGAGCGAACGCTCAGAGTAACATTATAACATAACTCTCACACACTCAGATGTGTTTAGTGTGATTGTTTTAAGCATGTAAAACAGCACTGCGTTCCCCCACACACACAACGAAAAGAGCGGAAGCGGCGACTGCAGCATAAGCAGAATAAAAGCTCAGAGACGGTGTTTGGCGCAGGTCTCTCTCATTAGCATTAGCACGTCCTGCTTCATACCAGCGTAACGCTAATAAAACTTTAATTCATTCATGAACATGATTTCTGCCCGTCGGATTCCTTTCCATCGGCTGTGGAGGTGAAGAGTCAAGACTACAACTCCCATGATTCCACACTCACTCACGCCGTCATCAAGCTACGCCTTTGCTTTGAATAAGCGACCTCTAGTGGCCAAACTTACATACTGTGCCTTTAAAACAAAATAGATTTTTCTAATACGTACTCACAGGAGAACTTCTCATGAAAAATCCAAAGAGCCAAAGAGAACGCGCTGTCTGTGAATGTCCTGACTATGACACACACACGATGCACAGAAAGACGTGCGCCAGAATCGAGTTCTCTTTCGCTCTTGAACGAATAATAACACACACAATTATGCCAAAATGCCGGTTTTGTGGAGTATCCTCAATAGAGCAGTCTTAAATGAGTTAAATAACGTCTTAAATGAACTTAAAGACTTGTTAAAGAATGAGACGTGTGTGAGATCTGCGTCATGTGATCCGCGGCTGATCTTAAAGTGACAGCAGCCACTAATGCTGTCATTAATGTTCATCAAAGAACAAAGAGAACAGAGAAAATCACTCACTGCTCTCGACTGAATTACTTGTGCAGCTTTAATAAGGATTCATCTATATTTAATTTATAATTTATGCAGTGCAGACTGTTTGATAACTTCAATTTCCTGTTAGACATTTTACATTTATTGGTTTATGTAAAGATTGTTTTAAGTTCACTTAAATTAAAAGTTGCTATTTGAAGCCTAATTAATGTTAAACATTTTTTTTAATTACACTAATGTTGAATGGCTATAATTAATGTTTAAAAAAATAATTTTCATCAAGAAAATTGTATCAGTATCAGTATCAGTGATTTATAAAAAGATGCCGAACCGCTGATTCGATACGCTCCGTTTTTAAATCGGCCATCACTATATAAGTTGTTATTTCGGGTTTTTTGGCACACCAAAAATATTCTTGTCGCTTAAAATATTAATATTGAACCACTGTACTCACATGAACTGATTTAAATATGTTTTAGTACATGGATCTTGAGAGAGGAAATGTCATTGCGGGCTCACTGAGCCAACAAAAATATCTTCATTTGTGTTCTGAAGATGAACGGAGGTCTTACGGCTGTGGAACAGCATGAGGGTGAGGAATTAATGACATTATTTAAATTTTTGAGTGAACTAACCCTTTAAACAAGCATTTAAAAAAAGATACTGTCTTTCTAAATTAAAGTTGTTTCTACATTAATTTGGAGATCAACTATGAAATTATTACATTATAAAATATATTTAAAACCTATCACGAATAAATCACAGAAAGAAATTGTGTGATTAAACCAAGCGGCAACCTCCCCCAGTTTCTCTTTAAAGCCGGTTGCACACTGTGCGATTTTGGCCACGATTTGGCCGTCTGAGACAAATCTTGAAATCCTAAAAGATTTCTCTGATCCTAGGCTAAAATCTGAAGTCTTTGATCCTTAGTTTGACATGTGCACCGACAACCGATTAATGAACGTTGCGATCAAATTTTACCTCGGACAAAATTCTGGCAGTGTCAGAAGATTTGAGGCGCAATCCTGCAGTGTGACTTATCCTAGGACGACAAGAACCAATAGGAGCGCAGAACCTGATGACGCATTTCGTGCGACAACATCAAGTCACAACAGGGAACACGTCGAAAAGAGTCAGGTGAATGAAAAATGCCACCGCTTGTTTTTGTTGTTGTGTCTGTGAATGCGGCTCACCGTTACCGAACGTGTCATGGATTGAAGACGTAAAACTCAGTCCGTATGAGTCTCTTGCTTGCGTCCGTTTTTCGCGTCTGACTGTCGTACAGTCTGACATAATGACAACTGAGATCCTACAGTGTGACATGTATTACATTGGGGATCATGTTCGTACAGTCTGACAAGCAAAAATCGCACAGTGTGCAGGACCCTTAAAGGGTTAGTTCACCCAAAAATGAAAATTCTGTCATTAATTACTCACCCTCATGTCGTTCGACACCCGTAAGACCTCCGTTCATATTCGGAACACAAATGAAGATATTTTTGTTGAAAGCTGATGGCTGAGAAAGGCTTCAGATAGGCCTCCATTGAAATTCAGTACATTTACACTCCCAAGACCGATAAAAGGCACTTAAAACGTCGTTACAAAGTCCATCTCACCACAGTGACTCTACAATAATCTTACGATGCGACGTCAATAGTTTTTGTGCGCAAAAAAAATCTAAATAACACCTTTATCCAGCTTGTTATTGCCTTCCGCGTGTGCCTCCACGACGCATGCGCAAGAATATGACGTAGCGCCGGTGTTCGGGAATCGATGAAATACACACTTAAGCCCCATTTTGAGCACTACACCGAGACCTAAAGCACGATCAATGTAGAATCCAACAGCTTAGAGACGCGCGTCTTCCTCTGCTTGTAAACAAATCGCTTCTGGGTCATGTGTCCGAACGCCGGATCTGCGTCATATTCTCGCGCATGCGTCGTGGAGGCACACACGGAAGGCAGTAACAAGTTGGAAAAAGGTGTTATTTTGATTTTTTTTGCGCACAAAAACTATTGTCGTCGCATCGTAAGATTATTGTAGAGTCACTGTGGTGAGATGGACTTTGTAACGACGTTTTAAGTGCCTTTTATCGGTCTTGGGAGTATAAGTGTACTGAATGCCAATGGAGGCCTATCTGAAGCCTTTCTCAGCCATCAGCTTTCAACAAAAATATCTTCATTTGTGTTCCGAAGATGAACGGAGGTCTAACGGGTCTCGAACGACATGAGGGTGAGTAATTAATGACAGAATTTTCATTTTTGGGTGAACTAACTCTTTAAGTGACTTAAACTGCAATCCATCGACTGGCCACTAGAGACCACTAGAGAGGAGCAGAATCTCATTGAGCTCATGTTAAAATGCCAAAGACACATGTTTACAGTCTGGGACAAATTGTGGTTTTGGTCTATACGGCTAATTTTGCCCTTCATGACGACTGTGAGGGGGTGAATTTTTTTTATAACTCATAGGTTTACATTATATAAAGCCTTAAAGTTCTGCATAATTAAGGGCGTGGCCACTTTGAGTGACAGGTGGATTGTCGTTTGTCTGCTGTCTGTTGGTCATCGCGTCACCTCAGCTCCGCCCACATCCCGCCTCTTTGCCCATTTTCTGTTATCCGGGAGTGAAGCACTGCCAACATGGCAACGGCCAGCTCGACCCTACTTTACGCTTCAAAACTGCTCTTCAGAATCCATCATGGGTGGCGTCACGGACACTACGTCCATATTTTTTTACAGTCTACGGATTAAACCAGTTAATTTGTTCTGACAGCACTATCACTATTACACACATAACGTACAAGCTGAGCTGACAAGCTTACTTTTGTTGATATTTTTGGTCACAGAGGGCTCTAAGCTCATCATCAACGTCAGCGCTGTAGTCAACTGTTTCTCCATCAGCTGAAATCTTCTGGAGTTCAAACAGCATGTATTTGTGATAAAGAGTGCCAACATGCTGCTCGAACTGTGCCATTCCTGTCTTAATCATGTTGCAGGCCCAACACTTGTGCACTTGAGGACTGTAGGAAGAAGAGAACACGTATATTTTCAAGATGAAAAGTGATGCTACAGAACAACTAAACTCAAACTGGTTTGAAGAAAACGTACATGAGTAAGGGGCCGTTCACACAGAACGTGTTTTTTCATTCCACTGCACTACTTATCCATTATGTTTCTATGTAAACGCAAGCTAGACGGACATGTTTGACCATTGCACTCGCATCTTGCATCTATTAAAAGACGCGTCTCGAGACCTTCCCCATTCCACTGCCCGTGTCTCACGTTTTTCAAAGCAAAAATGCATTCTGTGTGAATCAGCCCTAAAAAATGTATCAGTGAATGTGCTTTTTGGTCCCATACCTGCCCTTCAGTTTCTCAACCGCCCGATGGTGGACAACACTGTGCATATGTACGTCCAAATCCTGTGACAGCAAAGACAAAGGTAATTATAAAAGCACAGATGTGGGACATACATCCTTAGCCATATTGGGCTTCATTCATGAAACATGAGCAGAACGAATTTGTGTGTATATCGTTCTTAAAGCCGATCTGACGTAAATATTCGTAATCACAAAAATGTTCGTAAATGTTCGAGCTGACCGTCGCCATCTTGTCATCGCGCGTCACTCCCGGATAACAGAAACCGGGCAAAGAGGCGGGATGTGGGCGGAGCTGAGGTGATGCGATGACCAACAGACAGCAGACAAACGGCAATCCACCTGTCACTCAAAGTGGCCACGCCCTTAATTATGCAGAACTTTAAGGCTTTATATAATGTAAATGAATGAGTTATAAAAAAATTCAGTCGTCATGAAGGGCAAAATTAGCCGTATAGGCCAAAAGCACAGTTTGTCCCAGACTGTAAACATGTGTTCTTCTGCTGTAAAGTTGGGCATTTTAACATGAGCTCAATGAGATTCTGCTCCTTCTGGAGTCTGTCTCTAGTGGCCAGTCGATGAATTGCAGTTTAACTCACTTCCGTATTGGCTTCAAGAGAAACTGCGGGAGGTTGCCGCTTGGGTAATAGGCAGCGCTCGTCACTGTTTTTACTCAGCCGTCCAATCACAGTGAGGAGGGGCGGGACAAAAACTACATCGACCAATCAAGGTTATTATAGTTTTGCATTTTTAAATGAGTTTTTATTTTATTATCATTTTCAATTTTGCTTTAAATTTCAGTTTAGTTTTATCAATTGTTTTGCAGCTGTTTAGGACTAGCGTCACAGGACAGCGGTTCATCTCCTCATAGCTCCATATACACACACTCCCTCAACCGCCACAGGGCAGATTTCCCGCCTCAGAGAGCTTATTAATTACGTTTTATTTATTTAATTTACGTTTAGTTGTAGTTTTTCATTTATTATGATTTTTTTTATTTTATTTCAGTTATTCATTTAGTTCACCAATCATCCCACTTGTACACTGAACAACAATAATGAAGAAGTTAATACTGCTTTTTACTGCATTTTTTATATTCAGTAATCTTTTCTTATTAACTACCGAATCCGTGGTATACGAAGTGTTTGTGAATCTGGAGGAGAGTTTTCGTAAAGGTCAATTTTACGCGCAAATTACTCAGAATTTGCTCATATATTTACGAAAGTTTCATGAATGAGGCCCAATGTGCTAAAAATCAGCCTAAAAATGACCATAAAACTATTTGGAAATGAAAAAGCCAATGAGTTAAATCATCAGATAAAACACAGTTCAGTCATAACATCAAAATACTTACTTTCTTATATATTTTTTCTTTGTTATGTTTTAAATTCACTGGTAAGTAATAAAGCTGGTTATTTGGACCTTCATCCATAAGGTTGTCACTCTCAAAGGAAAGGCAGTGCATTTAAAAAAAAAAAAAAAAGTGACATAAAAATTGCTCACCTGAACAGGGAAACTCTTACAGCAGACGATACAAGTCTCCGTATATTTTTGTAAATTCCTAAATGGATGAAAATAACTTTGCATCTTTGATCCATATTAATATTTATATTGAAAAATAACAGGCCAAATTATATTTAAAAAAAAAGGCAGTTTATCAAACATTTTTAATCAAAAACTATATACAGTTACACTATTATACAGTTGTGTAATGTCTAACTCACTGGTGTTGCTCTAGGGCTGTAAACTCCTCATCGGTCAGCTTAATATTGTAGTTGGCCTGACGTGATGAGCGGCGTTTTGTTTCGTGGAGTTTGTACAGACGTTGTGTGTGCTTGCGGGTGGAAATATGCTTCTTGTACAGCTCTAGTCCCATCACGGATACATCACATGCCCAACACTTATGCAACTGCTCACTGCAATAACAAAAGTGCATATTTTATTACTGTTTACACCTGAGAAGATGATTATAGCCAGTTCTCTGCAACTCCATACCAGCCCTTGAGATGCTCGATTGCCTCATGGTGGACATAAGAATGCATATGAGCGTCCAAATTCTGTAAAAAACAAAACAGATATTAAATACTATTATATATATACCGGATCAGCCATAATGTCATGACCGGTGAGGTAAACAACACAGATTATCTCTTCATCACCTGTTAGTGGGTGGGATAAATTAGGCAGCAAGTGAACATTTTGTCCTCAGAGTTGTGTTAGAAGCAGGAAAAATGGGCAAGCGAAAAATGGGCAATGCCTTTTATATATATATAAAATGCATTATCAGTGTTGGGAAGGTTACAGATCACAAGTTACCCTATTTAAAATGTAATAAGTAGTGTAACTATTTCAATTACTTTATTAAAGTAATGTAACTGATTACATTTGATAACTTTTTGATTACTTTTCTAAATTTCTAACAAATGTTTTCAACTATTATTTTCAAACATTTTTAAACCAGGCAGGGTTAACCAGCAAATTCAAACAAGAGAACCAATCAAAAGTATCGCTTTTACTAAACGGCCTTTAAATGGCAGGAGGCATCGTTCACATCAAAAACAGGCAAAGCGACAAATTAATATTATTCAACACATCCTAGCTTTTTACAGATAATATTCAGATGTAACCCCCTTTGTAACCGTTAACATTTTGATAAGTAGCTGTAATTTAATTAAATTTTTTCTCAGTAACTGTTACTGATTACAGGTAAAACAAATTTTAATAAAAATACGTAACGCTGTTACATGTAACTAGTTAATCCTAAAAATAGAATTGTCGAAAAATGCAGATAAAAAGTAACCCCATCCGAATTTTATGATGGACGCAAGTTTTGGAGGCAGTATGTAAACGTGATATTGACACAACGTGAGGTCGTATATTTTTCAACGAGCAAAAATATCGGACTCAGTATGCAAGGACCTTAACGTGTTAACAATATTTAACGTAAAAATTAAAATATATATTTTCTCTTCCTTGAAAACGGACTAAAAATGTTGATGACTCATCCTGCACTCACTCATTTTGTCCAATCAAATACTTCTCAGGATGAAAACGTCCCAACAAACAATCATGTAGCAAATACATAACTCTCTTATTGGCTATTTTTTTGTATGTCCCGCTCCCCAAAAAATAAAGTAACAGAAAACATTAGATTTCTTGATGTCTGTAGCATTTGTGGATGTTACGTGCATTTTTAATAAATAAAAAACAAATCACAATAATACAGTAAATTATCAAATCAACCATTCCATTTGTGAAATTATGAAACTATAAACAAACTAACCTCTCCGTACTGTTTACCGCAGATAAAACATTTCCTGTATTTGTTGATTTGGTGTTTCTTGCACATGTTCTTCTTCTTCATTTTGGCTTTCATGGCTGCTTTATGTTTTTCACCGTAGTAGACGAAAAAACCGTTAAGCAAAATGTTTAATATGAAATTACAAATGTACACAAATGACATTCATAATCCATCCACGTGCTTGCTAAATCAGACCATGTTGACTGTAAGTTGCCAGATCTTGCAAAACAAGCGGTTAAAAGGAGCCTATCCGACTTCCCTAAACAACATGAGCTACCAACTGGTTTTGAGTTTTGATGGACTGTGAATGAAGTATGACTGAAAACAAAACTCGCTAAAACATTGATCGGTGCTCAGTCAACGCTGTGTGTATGTGTGAGGGATTGACAGTGCGAGGAAAAGGAGTGTTGCCCCCTAGTGTTGTGGTTCGGTACTTTTATTTTCAAATACATTCTTTTTTTTGGTCAAATCTGCAAAAATATATATGATCAACATGAATTATAATTCATACTGAAAAGCAATTAGGCTAACTGACATATTTCAGTAGAAAATGAGGGAAAGTCAGAAGCTGTGTAGGGAAAGTAAAAATTGCTTGGATGTATCTAATGTTTATTTGGCATTCCAGTAGTCATTAAACTTCATTACAAACTCGGGGTGGCAGCACACACACAACAAACACAATACAAAAAAGAGAGATATTCATACAATTCAATGTTTGTGTACAAATTTAATATAAATATGTAGGGTCAACAGTCTGTGGAAACGCCACATTTTTGATTAGGGGAAACGAAGCTTTTCAAAGATTCGAATCAATTGAACCGCTTCACAAAATGATTCACTGATTCGAAGCGTTCGCTATACACGGGTTTCCTGTTTACAAACATTACAGGGTGCGTGCGCATCCTGGGGCCCATTTCAGAAAGGAGGTTAAGTGAAAACTCTGAGTAGGTTAACCCTGAAATAAGGGAAACTCTGGGTTTTCTGTTTCAGAATGGGAGGTATGTCAAACCCGAGAAAGCAGGGTAAGCCAAGCCCATTTCTGAAAGAGAGGTAACTTATACTCAGAGTCAGTTACCAGGGTAACTTACTCTGTGAACCTAACCTGGTCAGAAGCAGGTTTTCTTTGGTAAACCCAGAGTTTCTTTTGTTCTCCTCCCCCTTTTTAAAGCACCAGCAGTGTTTAAATACTTTATTCATTCATTCAAACGCCACAAATGCTTTTCTTATGAGTATTTTGGTCGTATTTCAAGTATAAATATAAAAAAAATTATGAATTTAATCTAAATCTAAAGTAAGCAAAGTTTACTTAAAACAAATTAAATTATCTTCCACTTGACAAAAATACAAAGTAAGAAAAGCATTATTTGCAGGAACATTCATTGCTCATATTTTCATCATGAGGACACTGTCAAAGTGACAAAAATGGCATGTCCTTTTATACAGGATCCTGACGTTCACTTGATAAACCTCTAGAAGTAACCTGATAATTAGAATTTCCTTTAGGATTTCCAGTGGTTGGACGCATTTATGACACTCATATACCCATCTTTACACTTTCTGAAAACTGATTATTGTATGGAATGGAAGGATGCTGCCAGATGGTAGTACGAGATATATGGCATAACTACCACCACAGCTGTTAAATACATTTATTTACATTTTTTATAGTCATCTTTATTTCCTACAAATACTTTATTCTTTTTCCTGTTGGGTGTTAATATTCTTCCTCCATCTCCTCTTCATCTGTCAGTGGTGCTGGAGTTTGGCTGGCCTGAGTAGAAGTCAAATGTTAATGTCATTCCCCTGATTAATAAATGTAACAGGTGGGATCAGAGAACATTTCATTATGTGAAAAGAGCATAGACCCTTTTCACATTTCTGGGTTTCCGAAGCTGAAGTCGTCATAGTTGGGTTAACTCTTATAGCGGTGAATGAGAGAATACATTAAATATATATTTTTGTGTATCCATTTGCTCAAATAGCAAAAGAAAAACTCCACAATAGTGATTTCACAACTTTCAAAAAGATGGAAAAATTAAAATAAGATTGATAACTGCAGTGAAAAGAGGGAAAGATGTTGATTTTCACCATCACTCCCACAGACGCTGTATTAGAAACACTCTCACAGCAGCGGTAACTTGATTTTTGTAATTTGATGCAAAAGTAATATAATACAAAGTATTAGTGTTATAAATGTACATACATAAAAAAAATACAAAAAAACGTTGCAGGATTTACGATATTGATGACTATTAAAACACGTCATCACTGTGAAAAGGGTCTATGTGGGAAAAGCTGCTGCACATTGGACACTGAATGATATTTATTTAATATGTCAAATGTTTGTAAAGTCATTAAACCTACACCCATGAACATTTTATGCTTAAAGCTTTTCCTGATTGAATTATGTTTTTTTCATAGTTTTTTTAGCTGCTGCCACATTCTTTGTTTGCCTTTTGGATACCATGAAAATTAAACTTAATTAAAATAATGAAGAATTAAACTTGTGTATTGACCCGGAAGTATGCAAACGTCTTTTTGTTTAGTGCTGTTGCCATGGTGAATCGTAATTTCGGAGCTCCATTGATCGTGGCTTTTCATAGTTGGAGTGCATGAGCTTAACTCAGAGTCAGTTTACTCAGAGTGTATTGAACTACCTCAATTCAGCAGTTCTGAAACCCAAAACTCAGAGTTTCCCATCTCAGAGTAATTCAACTCAGAGTTCAGGTTTAAACTCAGAGTTGGTTGAACCTCCTTTCTGAAACAGGCCCCTGGGGCCTGTTTCAGAATGGAGGTTCAACCAACTCTGAGTTTAAACCTGAACTCTGAGTTGACTTACTCTGAGATGGGAAACTCTGAGTTTTGGGTTTCAGAGCAGCTGAATTGAGGTAGTTCAATCAACTCTGAGTAGACTGACTCTGAGTTAAGCTCATGCATTCCAACTATGAAAAGCCACGATCAATGGAACTCCGAAATTGCGATTCACCATGGCAACAGCACCCAACAAAAAGACTTTTGCATACTTCTGGGTCAATACACAAGTTTAATTCTTAATTATTTTAATTAAGTTTAATTTTCATGGTATCCAAAAGGCAAACAAAGAATGTGGCAGCAGCTAAAAAAATAAATTAAAAAAACATAATTCAATCAGGAAAAGCTTTAAGCATAAAATGTTCATGGGTGTAGGTTTAATGACTTTACAAACATTTGACATATTAAATAAATATCATTCAGTGTCCAATGTGCAGCAGCTTTTCCCACATAGACCCTTTTCACAGACTGTGATGACGTGTTTTAATGGTCATCAATATCGTAAATCCTGCAACGTTTTTTGTATTATTATTTTTTTATGTATGTACATTTATAACACTAATACTTTGTATTATATTACTTTTGCATCAAATTACAAAAATCAAGTTATCGCTGCTGTGAGAGTGTTTCTAATACAGCGTCTATGGGAGTGATAGTTAAAATTAACATCTTTCTCTCTTTTCACTGGAGTTATCAATCTCACTTTAATTTTTCCATCTTTTTGAAAGTTGTGAAATCACTATTGTGGAGTTTTTCTTTTGCTATTTGAGCAAATGGAGACACAGAAATATATATTTAATGTATTCTCTCATTCACCGCTAAAAGAGTTAACCCAACTATGACGACTTCAGCTTCGGAAACCCAGAAATGTGAAAAGGGTCTGTGCTCTTTCACATAATGAAATGTTCTCTGATCCCACCGGTTACATTTATTAATCAGGGTAATGACATTATTGACTTCTACTCAGGCCAGCCAAACACCAGCACCACTGACAGATGAAGACGAGATGGAGGAAGAATATTAACACCCAACAGGAAAAAGAATAAAGTATTTGTAGGAAATAAAGATGACTATAAAAATGTAAATAAATGTATTTAACAGCTGTGGTGGTGGTTATGCCATATATCTTGTACTACCATCTGGCAGCATCCTTCCATTCCATACAATAATCCGTTTTCAGAAAGTGTGATGATGGGTAAATGAGTGTCATCAATGCGTCCAACCACTGGAAATCCTAAAGGAAATTCGAATTATTAGGGTTACTTCTAGAGGATTATCAAGTGAATGTCAGGATCCTGTATAAAAGGACATGCCATTTTTGTCACTTTGACAGTGTCCTCAAGATGGAAATATGAGCAATGAATGTTCCTGCAAAGAATGCTTTTCTTACTTTGTATTTTTGTCAAGTGGCAGAAAATGTAATTTGTTTTAAGTAAACTTTGCTTACTTTAGATTTAGATTAAATTTATAATTTTTTTTATATTTATACTTGAAATACGACCAAAATACTCAGTAAGAAAAGCATTTGTGGCGTTTGAATGAATGAATAAAGTATTTAAACACTGCTGGTGCTTTGAAAAGGGGGAGGAGAACGAAAGAAACTCTGGGTTTACCAAAGAAAACCTGCTCCTGACCAGGTTAGGTTCACAGAGTAAGTTACCCTGGTAACTGACTCCGAGTATAAGTTACCTCTCTTTCAGAAACGGGCTTGGCTTACCCTGCTTTCTCGGGTTTGACATACCTCCCATTCTGAAACAGAAAACCCAGAGTTTCCCTTATTTCAGGGTTAACCTACTCAGAGTTTTCACTTAACCTCCTTTCTGAAACGGGCCCCTGGAGGCAGAAAGACAGATCGCTGGCCCGCTACTGCAACAACATTGAAGCTTTCCTTATTGTTTGTATATAACTGCTGACTCAATAAAACGTGATTTTAGTTGGATCTGTTTGTCTGTCTTTAATTTTGCAGTGTTGCTGTGATACATGTATGAATGATCATGTTAGGTAATAATTTTTTGGCAAACGCATGCTTCCCCCTAGGTATGTTAAACATCAGGCACCCAGCACTGGCTCTGTTGGTACAATTAACCACGCAGCAACTCCTTGGCATTTTGACTTACAGACACGCCGCTACTAACCTACAACACGAGAGGTTTCTTCTTTCTGCCTCTCGGGTGCGTGCGCAAGCAGTGATGACGTCGCCGAGAAATCCATGTATAGTGACTTCTGCTGGTCAGCACAGTAGAAATGCAACAAAAACTCAGACCGAACATGCATAAAAACACCTTTTATAAACACATTGCAAATATTTTATTGATTTGAATCGACCAAAAAGATTAAATATCAAGTGTCTGTATAATATGTGTTCTTTTATCCATTTTTCAGGGCTTGTTTTGATTGTTCCATGGATGGCTCAGCTAAACAGGCCAAGTATACTATAATTATTTTGTAACTATACTAATGTCTAATTAAAATGTCTAAACTGATCAGAGATCAGGTTTAAAAACACTTAACTTTTTACAAAAAACAAACAAAAACAAAAAACTTTTTTTTTACAGTCATAGAGACCTGCTCAAGCATGATTCATGGGTTCACAGGTCATTTGTAAACGTTAACCCTTTTTTTAAGTAACTGTAATTAAATGTTTTTAATTGACTGAAATACGAAAATTTACGGAAATCACGTGACATTTTTGGCAGTTTGATACACGCTCGGAACCACTGACTCGAATCAAAAGATTCGTAATGGCTTCGAAGCTTCATGAATCAGTGATTCGAAATGGAGGCGCTATACTCACCAACCGTACAGACAAACTCACAGAAGAAGACGAACACGGAAGCGACTCAGTGCGTTGATCTGTGCTATAGTTTTCTGAACGGTCTGATCCGTAATGTGTACTGATTGTGTGCAGAAACAATATCCAGACAGGGTGAGTTCATGATCATTGTGAATCCTCTGCTGTATGCGCTGTATGTAAGTGTTAAGAGGCAAACGCAGCGCTGGTTGTTGTTTCCAGCCAAAGATGGGCATGACTGTTTCCTGAAAGATTTAACGTTAGTGCTTGTTGCCAAACTATCTATTTGCATCAATTCTTGAGACCAAACATTTAATAGCTCAAATTTAATCTTGTTTTAGTTGTTTATGTTTTGTGCTCTGGGTAGTTCAAGTGCAGTGTTGGGTGTAACTACTAAGTAATTTAATCACTTTTCCCTTGAAAATGTAACTTAAATGTAAAAGAAAATTACTCTTAATTTAATTACAGTTACTTCTTAAATTGCTACTAAATACTGTGTAGAGACTGAAGAACAAGTGTATATATAGTACATTAGTGGAGTTAACATTAAATTTTAAACTTTAAAATGCATGTTTTTATGTATCCTTCTCACATTTGTAATACTTTGGTCAGTTAATACGCATAATTTATGGAGTTTTATATGTGACCTTGGACCACAAAACCAGTCAATTTTTGGAAATTGAGAGATTTATTCATCACCTGAAAGCTGAATAAATAAGAACAATATGTGACCGAGATACAACTATTTGAAAATCTGGAATCTGAGGGTGCAAAAAAAATCGAAATATTGAGAAAATCTCCTTTAAAGTTGTCCAAATAAAGTCCTTAGCAACGCATATTACTAATAATAATACATTTTTAAATATATTTACGGTAGGAAATTTACAAAATATCTTAATTTACTTAATATCCTAATGATTTTTGGCATAGAAGAAAAATCATGGTGATTGGCACAAATATCAATTTCGATCTTGATTCAGTATCAATTCATATAAAGAAACCGAGTCCGACTGTACATATAAGGAAAGTTTGCCTTTTTAGCACTATTTTAAACTTTACTTGGGTTAAATAATATTTGCTCGCATTCATTAATATTGACTTGTGTGTGCTTATATAAGTATCATACAAAATATTAGGATGTAAGTTATTAACTTTTTTAAATTTCACATTTAAAGAAATCTAGTGTTTGATCATGTCTAAATATGTATTTAAATGCAAAACCTAAAAATAAGTAAGAAGTTATGATCTGCAATACTTTGAGCAACTAGACTAGATGCATGCATATTTATTAAAGAGCCATACAGGCACCTGGTGGGTAATGGCATTACAAATGAAAATTATTATTTTTCCAGCCACAAAATGACTCTAATTTGCCTCTTTGCATTGGAATTACCTATTTTAACCTTAATTACTACACTAATTGTAATATAAATAATAAAACAAAAAATTAAGTGGTCATTAATGGACCATAATTATTGCACAAATAGTAGGCCTATTTAGTACCAAAAGATATCCTCAAAATATTCAATAAATATTATTAAACTAAAATATAGAACATTTATTTAATTGAAAAATAGTGTAAAAAGGTGTATGGTCACATTTGATCACCAATGAGTATGAGTGTGACCAATAAGGAATACCTGAGGGCTAAATATAAGAAAAACGTTAACATTAATGTAACAAAGTTGCGTCTATCATCACTCTCCATAATAAAATGATACTGTAATGTGGTTGACGTAATAATCAAAACGGTATTTATTGTTTGAATTTCGTATTAAATTTGAAAAGTTTAGACTTTCAGGTTTCATATCAAAAGCAGGTTTAAGAGAAAGAGACGCATGAGTGACAGAGAGATGGAGGTAGAGCAGGGAAAGGAAATGAACGAATACGCTGCATGTTTTAAATAGCGTTAAAATGAATAACGACGTGCGATATGTAGGGCGGTGTTTATTCTGTGGCGCACCGCCACAAATTAGTCTATGTGTGGGAAACACTGAGGATACAGCGAACATCTCCTCGCTATCCGCTAGCTGCCTGTCCCCTGAACACACTGCAAAAGAACGCGTAAGCTCCACAAACTGCAACAAAAACAAACTTGGGCAGTCTGGACCACAAAACATAACAAACAGTGCTCCAGCCAATAGCTGACAAGAATGAAATGGGGGTGGAAATCACATTTTGGTAAGTAAACAAAAACTTCTCGGTTAACATCAAGTTGTCTTCAATTACGTGTCAAATATCTCTGAAATCACACTATTTACACTGGTATATTTATTGATTATAACGTATTATTCAATAAAGATCGATAAACTAATGTTAGTCAGTCAGTAAAAACGAAATGACCGTTCATTTTTAAATTACGCAAGTGCGCGTCTTTCTGTGGAAGACAGAAGAAAGAGAAGCGTGCGCAGATCAGTGGCGCGCAGTAACGAAATATACAAATAAACCGCGTATATATTATAAAAAATAAAATCTAAAAATAACCTGCAGGGAACGTTATGGGAAGGTTCTCTTTAGGTTATAAAATAAAACCTAAAATAACCTGCAGGTAACGTTATGGGAAGGTTCTCTTTAGGTTATAAAATAAAACCTAAAATAACCTGCAGGTAACGTTATGGGAAGGTTCTCTTTAGGTTATAAAATAAAACCTAAAATAACCTGCAGGGAACATTCTCTTTTGGTTACAAAAACACAACCAATAGAGAACATTCCCGGAAAGTTCTTATTTGGTTCCCCATAAAAATAACCAAACGGGAACCATATGGGAACGTTAGGGGAACGTTATGTGTTAACTGGGTAATTAAATACTTTTTGGAGTGAGTAATTTGTACAGTAACGTAATTATACTATTGAAGTAACTAGTAATAACACTGGTTCAAGTAAGCATCAAGTAAGCATCATAAAGAAATCTAGTGTTTGATCATGTCTAAATATGTATTTAAATGCAAAACCTAAAAATAAGTAAGAAGTTATGATCTGCAATACTTTGAGCAACTAGACTAGATGCATGCATATTTATTAAAGAGCCATACAGGCACCTGGTGGGTAATGGCATTACAAATGAAAATTATTATTTTTCCAGGAATTACCTATTTTAACCTTAATTACTACACTAATTGTAATATAAATAATAAAACAAAACAAAAATTCTACATTTATTGACTACACTAATTGTAATATAAATAATAAAACAAAAAAAATTTGTCTACATTTATTGACTGTATATTTTTGGCTAGTAACTGTATTTCCGTTGTTTTTAGGGTAACACCTGTCTGGAGAATGGCTCATATCTGATGAACTTTCTCAGCTGCGCCAGCTGTCACCAGCGGGACTTCGTGCTGATCAGCGACAGGTCGACGGTGGACGAAGACGAGGAGGAGATCGTCACGTACCTGCGTGAGTCACGGGACTCTCACATGAAGCCTGTAAATATTCTGCAGAACGACTGCCCTCATCCGTGTGTGTGTGTTTCCCTCAGATATGTGCAAGAACTGTGATCATGTTATAGCCAGACATGAGTACACCTTCACTGTGGTGGATGACTATCAGGTGAGTTTTAGAAATAAGAATTATTAGAGATCCTATCAGAAACAGACCAATAACGGTTTGAAGAATTCATCTTCCAGAAAGGACGCTTTGGGAGTTCATTTTTAGTCCATCTCTGCCAGATGAATTCTTCAAACAGTGGTACGAGAGGATGCTGGTCCTTCAAGAGTCACTCTCCACCCATCTGTCTATAAACCCTATAAATAAAGTGTATTTGACAAGACTTTAGCTTGTGATTCTTATTAAGTGGGGTACAGTACTGTTGGTCTGATTCACTTCAAAAATGTCTGTCTTAGTTACACAGGATCATAGTCTATTAAAGGAACACGCCACTTTTTTGGAAAATAGGCTCATTTTCCGTCTCCCCCAGAGTTAAACAGTTGAGTTTTACCGTTTTCCAATCCATTCAGCCGATCTCTGGGTCTGGCGGTAGCACTTTTAGCATAGCTTAGCATAGATCATTGAATCTGATTAGACCGTTAGCATCGCGTTCAAAAATCACCAAAGAGTTTCAATATTTTTCCTCTTTAAAACGTGACTCTTCTGTAGTTACATCGTGTACTAAGAACGACGGAAAATGAAAAGTTGTGATTTTCAAGTCAAGTTTTAAATAGGAAAAATATCGAAAATCTTTGGTAATTTTTTTTAGTGAGATGCTAATGGTCTAATCAGATTCAATGATCTATGCTAAGCTATGCTAAAAGTGCTACCGCCAGACCCGGAGATCGGCTGAATGGATTGGAAAACGGTGAAACTCGACTGTTTAACTCTAGGGGAGACGGGAAATGAGCCTATTTTCAAAAATAGTGGCGTGTTCCTTTAAAAAACAACATGGCCGTCATTCTAATTACAAAATGACAAAAAAGATCCACTGCTGTAACTGCAATGTTTGTATATTACACATTGGCATATCGTTACGAAACTCAGTATGTGTCTTCGGCACCTGAAGGTACTCCAAAATGTTTCAGGGCAAAAATTGTAATGAAATTATATTATAAGCAACTCAATGTAATTATGGGTTTTCAACCTTTCAACTCCAATTTTTGCAGTTGGTCTGCTGCTAGCTTCCTTGTTTGAGTCTGTTGTGATTGGCCCTGATAATTGCTGCGTACAGCTATATTTACTTATTTATTTTTTCCCAGGAATACACAATGTTGTGTATGTTGTGTGGAAAAGCAGAGGATTCCATCAGCGTGCTGCCGGACGATCCCAGACAAACCGCTCCTCTGTTCTAGAGACTTGTCTTCTTTGTAAAGAGCATGGTCATGCATGATGGAGGGAGTCGTGCCATGTGAAGTTTTACACACGCTTAGCACTGGAGAATGACACTGTGTCACGTTTAATCCAGGAGAATATATTGCAGAGTTCTTTGCTTTCGCGGCTTCAAGAGTGGCACTAAAGGTTCACAGTATGCTTCCGACTCATAAAGATACACGAGTTTGAGACTCATTTACAAATATTAAACCTAAGTAGGAGCCTTGGTTCCTTATGCTTGTTCATCCTAGGTTTGCTCACTCTATTAACCCTCTGGGGTTCTTCATTTATGGGTCACACTCAGGAGTAAAATCAATGAAATATATTTTTGTTCAATAATATTTTTTCTTTTTTGGTGTTTTGAGATAATTTTATGATTTATAATTAATATTTATGCAATAATTAGGACCCATTTTTTCCCATTGAATATAATAAAAAAATAAATATATATATATATATATATATATATATAATTTATTTTTATTAAAGCTGTATTTCATTTTAGAGTCAAGCCTAGGCCTCATGAAAGCAATTTTTTAGATGAGATCGGTGCCATCCGGTGGACACATTGAGCATTTTTATCAGGCAATAGCACATTTTTACCACTATAGTGGATCTTGCATTTTATAAAATAAAAAATAAAAAATCATAGATTCATCGGAATGGTCCGAAACTTGGTGACTCTATTGGTACTTACTAACACCCCAAAAAATTGGGGACAGGATTTGAAAAGTCTTAAGTGGTCTTAAAAAAAATTGTCACACTCAGGACCTTCGGGTCAAATAGGAAATGAATGGGGAAATTTCTAAATCTGTAAAACATCAAGAGTGCAAAACAGACAGAAAAAACTCACACACATACACACAAAAACACACGCGCCCACTAATGAACGCGTGCCATTCCAAAAGCGAATTGTGTTTTTGTGTGTGTGTGTGTGTGTTTTTTTTGTCTGTTTTGCGCTCTTGATGTTTTAAAGATTCACCCCTTCACTGTTGAGTCATTTTTTTCTGCATCCTGGCTGATTTGTAGATTGTATGCACAAAAAAAACTCTGTATTTTCATATTTTTGCCAATTTCCCATTCATTTCCTATGGGGGTAATTTTTGACCCGAAGGTCCTGAGTGTGACTATTTTTTTTACGACCACTTAGACTTTTCAAATCCTGTCCCAGAATGGGCCGACTTTTCAATCCTTTTTTATGGGTGTTCATATACCAAGAACCAATAAAGTCACCAAGTTTCGGACCATTCTGATGAAGCTACGGAATTTTTTTATAAAACGCTTCGGGTCATTTTTGACCCGAAGAACCCCAGAAGGTTAAAAGGGAAGTGTGTGTTGTTTCCCATTGTAAAAGGCTTTCTCCTATCCTATCTGAAGGCCAATTCACATGATACCGACAGATGGCAGCACACGCTGAACCAGAATGACGGAGAAGTGATTGTTGGCGTTAGTCTGTGTCCGTCGGTGGAGTGTGAGTTGGCCTTTAATATGCACAATGTTGCCAATTATATGAGATTATCTGTTTCTGAGAGGCTAGGTTTAAATAGATTAGCAATTTGTTAATCGCAGACAGGATTTTTGTTACTATTGGTTTAGATAATTAAATGTTTTAAAGGGTACACACAAGATTAAAAACCATATTCCTGCTTCTTACTGATGCTTTCACCCCCCTTTTTGAGAATAGACGTTAAAATGCACCATGCAAACATAAATGGTTGTAATTCAAGAATGCTTTGTAATATAGA
This sequence comes from Gobio gobio, assembly GCF_949357685.1. NCBI lineage: Eukaryota > Metazoa > Chordata > Actinopteri > Cypriniformes > Gobionidae > Gobio > Gobio gobio. Next base: position 48,394,151 of record NC_137105.1, on the reverse strand, counting down.
CCTGATGTTTGGTCTTGTTTGAAAGAAGACGCTTACATTTACTGTATTATAAACTAAAGTTGTGTCCCAAATGATGCACTATACACTATGTACTTATACACTGTGCTCAACCGTGTAGTGTATGAACTTTTACATGGTTATTTTGTCATTCAACATCGGAATCTGGTAGTGCTTCCCCCTCCACTACGTAATTAAAGGTGCACTATGTAACATTTTTTCAGTAAAATATCCAAAAACCACTAGGCCAGTGTTATATATTTTGTTCAGTTGAGTACTTAAAATATCCCAAATGTTTCCAACTATTTGTAAATCGTGAGAAATTGCTATTTTAACCAAGGAACCGGGACGTGTGAGGGAGTCATCTGTCAATGACATCATATCTGCGTTATCCTCGGTTTTATTTTGCAGAAACGCTTTACTCTCACTGCAGTGTGAACAAGTGTCATAGCAGCCGCTGAGAGAACGCACAGAGTAACGTTATAACATCATTCTCAACACACTCAGATGTGTCTAATATGATAATCAGAGCTGCGTTACCTCATACTCATGACCGGAAAAGCGGAAGTGGCGACTGTGGCATAATAAAAGTCCCGCTGCTCGCGAGGCGTGTGTTGCGTTCATCTTATTAACAGATCTTAATGAATGATTTCTGCCCGAGTCCTATCCCGATTCTTTTCCACCGGCTGTGAGGTGAAGACCAAATGTCCCGAGATTCTGCGCTCAAACGTGGCGTCATCAAACTACGCCTTTGTTTTGAACAGGCGACCTCTAGCGGACGGAAAAGTTACATAGTGCACCTTTAAAGCTGCGACAGTCGAGTGCATGAAGTGTCCAACATTCCACACTTCGTTTTTTCCGTTAATTTAGTGCATCATCCATGAATTTAAAGTGCGCTTTTTTCTTTTTGGAATTTTTAGTGAACGCACTACTTACACTATTCATACTTAAAAACGTTATAAATAGTGCATACGTACGCAAATTAGGACGCACCTTAAACTTTTATTTTATATAAAATATATATTACAAAATAATTTTCACTATAAAATCAAAGCCATATGTCTTACCAAGTTGTGTTCCAAATTTGAAGTTGATATCACTAAAGGTTCCTGTGAGATTTTGTTTAGGCGCTGTACCAAAAATAGCCACCGGGGGTGTCACACACATTCCATGCATTCTCCTGTAACATATTAATACAAATCTGTCCAGATATTTCACAAGATATGGAACCTTGAGACTCAGACCTTTCTGACGATATGTGTTTCGTCAAGATTAGAAAAGGTTTCGATTATAAAATAAAGTTTGTAATATGAAACCTAACACCGCCCCCTAGGGGGAGGAGCCTGCTAAAAGAATTTAAAGTGCCGTTTCCATGCTAACGCAATGTCCAATTTCAAAATGGGTTTCACAGGATGAATTTCGAGTTTGTAAGTTTTTGAATGATACCTAATTTATGTGATAGGGGGGGAAATGCAATAAAAAAAAAGGCCCAAGAGCTTGCAGCACAGTGACAGTTAAGGGGATAAAAATATACAATTGATGTCATACTGTATTTCTAGTGTTAATGCAACAAAATATTCTGTACGCTTTGTCTAAATAAACTATGAAACAATGCATTTTGTTAAATGTCACCACAACATTTGGTACTTGTGTACTTATTTATTCCATTAATATGAATACATATACATTCCAACATGGTAACTTTTTTTTTGTTTTTTGCATGATTGAAATATGTTTGTTAGCAAAATACAGTACATGAAGCATGAGGTGGAACTTCTTTTTCTTAATATATTTATATCTATATACAGTTCAGATTATGTACAATTCTCAAGATAAGACTGTCGTTCCGCAGTTGTGGACCTACACTGATGCTCTTAAAGTAAAAATACAAACGACCCAGAACTAAACAACTATTCTAGCCGCACAGCACACAATGAAGTCGTGGGTAGCGAACACCTTCCTTTGTACATCCGCAAGGGTCTCTCACTCCTCAGACAACTTTCATGTCATATTTTCATGTAAATGCCAATCCCAAAATCCGCAGAATCATCTTGGCATAAGCAGCCAATGTCTTGTTGATGTATTCAAGTAATATGGTAATGGGATATAGCGTTTGAGTTCCTTTAAGTCTGTAGTGTTTCGCTGCAATATATCGGTACGTCTCTGACTGATGTTGTGAGTATTTACAGGGGCCGTTAGTATGATATTGCAGGCATGGAAGAGATTATACTTGGCAATTGCAAGGTTGCTGACCCTTAATGTGATGGCGAATTCACTCCGTAGCAAGTAATAAAGCTACATTGTCAGGTACGTAACCACATCCAATAAATAAATAAATACATTCTATAGATGATAGAGTTTACAGTACATACATTCCCTGAAATACATATATACACATGCTTGCTTGGACCAGATGTACCTACACAGGAATGATATCGCACTCTATGTGTTGAAATTAGCATTTAAGATTAAACGCGTTGATTAAAAAATGATTATTAGTGTATCAGGAGTGCCTACAAAACATGAAACAACGCGTTACTGAGTGCAGCGTCATTGCTTTCACATTTCAAACACTCACTGATCATGACCAATAGCAAATCTGTATGGTATGTAAACCAGAATGTACATGAAAAGAAGATATGGCACAAACTATACAGAGAGTAAAATAAATAAATAAAAGTAATTGTGATGAAATGCAATGGGCATGTTTTTAAGACAAAGTTACACAGCGCCACTGGATGTTAATATTTCATGTTTTCCTAAAATGTCAAAAACATGATGCTTTCAAGTAATCACAACCGACCGCTTCTTTATCGCTCTACTTATCAAAACACCACTTGTAAAAAGGCTACAGTTCATCAGGCTACTTTTGGAAACCGGTTGTCGAATTACTGACAACTCGCGCCATCGATTGCATGCTTCTCTCTTTATTTGCTCGTTTTGGTTGTGGTTTTGCTCTCAGGACTTCCTGCTCGGACTCTGGTGCAGAACCCTGACCCGTGATTTACTCGCAAGTCACAGATTCGAGGAGGCGGGGAGCAGCTACTTGGCGACTGGCTGTGGCCTCCCTCAAAACGGGAAGGGGAGGAGCTTAGCGAGCGCTGCAGAGAGGAGGCGGTGGTGCACTGGTATCGGGAGGAGCTGCCGCCTAGCCCAGTTCGCTCCTGCATGAGCTGAGAGAGGTTGTCCAAGAGGTCCGCGTCGCCGGTGCTGCTAGCGCGAATGCGGTAGCGTCTGCGTCTGAAAGGACAATAGCATTCAATGTCACATCAACCTTTAGATGTGTGCGGTTAAAGCTAAACGGCACATCTGGTAAATATGAGCAATAAATCTGCATCGTTTATCCTTTGATCTAGTCACAAAAATCTAACCTTTCATTGAAGTAAAACAATTGAGAGTGAGGGAAACTATGTTTTCCTCCAGTGCATGTTGGGCACAATTATTGGCACCCCTTGAAATTCTTATGAGTGAAATATCACTGAGGTATATTCCCGTTCATATTTATGTGTGACTAGGAGCATGAAATTGTCCAGCCATGACTTCCTGTTCCACAGGAGTATAAATATGAGGAAACACAAAGGCCAAATTCCCTTAATCATCATCACAATGAGTAAAACCACAGAATATAGTTCTGATGTGCAGCAAAAGATTGTTGAGCTTCACAGAATAGAAAGTGTGTGTAAGAAAAGAGCTAAAGCATTGAAAATCCCCATTTCCACCATCAGGGCAATAATTAAGAAGTTCAATCCACTAAAGATGTCAGGAATCTGCCTGGAAGAGGACGTGTGTGAATATCGTCCTAATGCACGAGAGGAGGAGAGTTTGAGTGGACAAAGACTCTCCAAGATCACAGCTGGAGAAGTGCAGAGATTAGTTGAGTCTTGGGTCAGAAAGACTAAAAAATTTATCAAACAGCTCCAACATCACCACATGTTGTTTGGGAGGGTTTGAAGAAAAATCCTCCTCGCTCATCCAGAAACAGACTCCAGCATATTCAGTGTCAGACACGACTGGAGCTTCAGACGGGACCTGGTTCTGTGGTCAGATCAAACTAAAAAAAGAGCTTTTTGGCACAAACACACCAGATGGCTTTGGTGCAAACAGGGATAAAAGTCCCCCATGCCCTCGGTTAAATACACCGCTGGATCTTTAATGTTGTGGGTCTGTTTTTTTGCTGGAGGTCCTGGACATCTTGTTCAGATTCATGGTATCATGGATTCTAGCAAATACCAACAGATCAAAAATCAAAACCTGACGCTTCTGCTAGAAATCTGATAATGGGCCGTGGTTGGATCTTCCATCAGGACAATGATCCAAAATCAACACAAAAATGTGTGACTGAGCACAAAATGAAGCCGTCCCAGTTCCTGAGCTGAACCCTATAGAGAATGAGTGATGAGCTGAAGAGAAGAGCTGGAATCTGAAGGATCTGGAGAGATTCTGGATGAAGGAATGGGCTCTGATCTCCAAACTCATCAGGCGTTACAGAAGAAGACTCAGAGCTGGTCTCTTGGGGAAAGGACGTTGCAAAAAGTATTTAATAAAAGGGTGCTAATAATTGTGGCCAACGTGTTTTGGAAAAAAAAAAAAAATTCATGATGAGATTTCCCCCCACATTCAATTGTTTTACTTTAATGAAAGGTTAGATTTTTGCGAATTGTTTGAATAAAAGATCAAAAGGATAAACAAAGCAGAACCTTCTAACTTGCTACACTATGAAAATACTAATTCTTGCTTCTCTCACCTGTTCTCGCCACCTGTGCGAAGGGGCGGTTTTCCTGGTGGAGGCCGAGGAATAAATCGAGCCGACAGCTGATCCGGTACTGGTGTGGGGCTTATGGGTCTTGGGATTTTACTCTTGCCTGACAGAGGTCCTGAAGAGGAAGACAGAGAGAGCGGCTCTTCCACCTGCCAGTCTGACCCTCGAGAACCGGTGGGGAAGGTGAACTTGTCACGCAGCAACGCTGAGGGGAAGTGCTCACATGACAGCGACAGAGATGGCGAAAGCGGAGCTGGAAAACCCCTGCGAGTCGGAGAGTCCGGGTCACGGACCGGGATGCGACTGGTCCGGGGTGAGAGTTCACGAGGCGATGCCGGAGCTGCGTCAACACTGTGTCCAGTTGTCTCACCCTGGTTAGGGGTTGAAGGAAGCCCACCGTCAGGACAGCCCGAGTCGCTCTCCACATCCTTGTCAGAGGCCTTGACAGAGATGAGGTTTTCATCTGGCCTGTGAGGGGCTTTAGCGGGTGGAATAGCGGACACATGGTCGAGCTCTTTTTCCGCAGGGCCTGATGGATGGTCAGGCTGAGAGTCTCCTGTCTTCTGCTGAGGCTGAACGGGCTGTAGCACTGCACTGGATGACTGTGAAGGGAATAGCATTAAGAGACAGGTCATTATTAATGGTGCCCTGCAGAGATAATACTCTTATGAATGTGCTTGGCCAAAATATGAGCCCTGCTGAGATTTTCTGAGCTTGTGTCAGCTTCACTTTTGGTCTGACAGTGGTGATATACAGTAAGTAGTTGCTGGCCAAAATCCGAGATTGATGTTGCAGTGAAACTACTGCGATGCACCCATAAACGATCACTACTTACTGCTACAGTTTCCATTATAGATGCACCGATCGACCGGCCAGGGACCGGAATTGACCGATTTCCCACATGATCAGCCCGGATCGGATCTCAGTCTCACGTCTTTCAGATTCCGATCAGAATTATGTGATATTAAAGGGTCATGAAACCCTAAACCAAATTTTCTGAGATTTGAACAGAGTTAAGTGTGTTGAGCATCATAGAAGTCGATGTTACCATCCATTCATTTTGATAGTAGGAGAAAATGAGTTAATTAAAAAAAAAATTGCGCTATATTCAACTTCCGGGTTTAAATTCATCTTTGTATCAACGTCACAGAATGTGACACTTTGTCGTACTATAGTACAGCGATGACTCATAATTATTCACTAAGTCGGCGTGTCCTTATCCTATGAGGAGAGGCCTCACTTAATTATTCATGAGACCGCGTGTCCTTATCCTATGAGAAGACGTCTTGCTTAAAGCTACACTGTGTAACTTTTTTAGTTTATTCTTAGCTAAAAACACTTAGTTCTTTCAAAAATATATGTGCTCATTAATGTATATTTACTTCTTTCAAGTAATAAAGTATTCTCGTAAGTTTATAATATGCCATTGTAAATACATACGGGTGATGGTTCGAATGCGGGTCGCCATGTTGCCCCTCCATCTTGAAAGTACATTAGCCAAAGAGGGACATACCCGTAAATTCAAGCTTCGCCTTTCGCGTTTTAACACTCGATGGCACCGTGTCGAATGTGGACGAGGTCGAACTGGAAGCCATATTAATCTTGGACTAAATCGCCAAGTTAAAACGAAATCGGAATTGACCTATCGGTAAGCCCCGCCCCCCTTAGTTACTGTTGCTAACTCGGACAAACAAACGGAGTTGCTATATCTTACAATGACAGCTGTCAGTGTGAAAACCTTATCCCAAGATGTTTTTGGACACAGAATGTAGCGTATATCCCGTCCGAATGATGGCCAAACTTTACTGATGGTTTATCAAGTTTATTATGTCATTTTTCACTCCAAAAAATCATTGTAAGAGCTGAACAAACAAAGCATAAGAAGTGCGCATTAACATCTCATTCACAAACTCTCTCTCTCCGTTGCATTACCATTAACATACACAGCAAATTACACAAAAACACTCATAAAACTAACAGTAAACACACATACACAGAGCTTATGCCTTTTCGAGGGTGCAGTTAATAACTGGTAAACTTTGTATCTGCAACACAACTCAGATAAACTGTGCACAAGCTCTTCCTTTCGTTACCTGGAGACTATAATACCCATCAAAATATGAGTCCTCCTTAGTAGGACAGATAATGTAGACTTAAACATATCTAAAATTAAATTAATTTACATATAACCAGTTTAATATGGAGAGGCACTGAAATGTAGACCTTCGTGTTTTTGACCTACAGTGTTACATGATGTGAGAACAGTTCGTTATTTCGGTTTGTATGTTAGCAGGGACTTTAATCGTAACTTAACGAGAGTTTGACAAACAGAAAATCCTCTCAGGATCCCTGGAATCAGTGCTACTGTACCTCAGGCACGACATTTTAGCATTTTTGTAGCATAAACACCATCAAACCGATGAGCGCTTCGGATTTTCCAATGCATCTCTATGGCGCTGAAACCTAAAGATGTCCGAGTTCCGGTCCCAGCGCAACTGATACTCAACTGCTATTGGCTCATCTGCGTTCGAGGGGAGGGGCTTACCGATAGGTCAATTGAGAGGAACAGAAACTAATATTCACTGGATGGTCATATACATTTTCACCGCTAGATGGGGGAAAATATCACACAGTGTAGCTTTAATTATTCACGAGTCTGCATGTCCTTATCCTATGAGAAGTGTCTCGCTTAACACAGCAGCATGCGTTGATTGACAGGCGCTTCAAACAGTGAGATCGCACTCAGTGAGTGAGAGACGCATTATTGGATCCAAAACGAGTGATTATTTTTGCTTTGTAAGAGTTTCTGCATCCCATAGGTTCTCTTCAGTAGATCCTGAGTCTTCACACAAACGCGATTCATCCACACTGAGTAACCGCTCTTTAAGCCCATTAACCGATCAAACGGCTCATAAGTTATCAATGATGCAAAAGCATGTTCGTATATATTTTTTAATGCGGATTAATGTGCATCTATTTGTGCAATAAATGATAGCTGTCGATATGTACTTTATGTATTTGAGTTATTTAAGGTGAGCTTCCACAACCATGTGTATATTGTATGCTTTGATACTTTTAACTCTGAATCAGAAGCCGTTGCTGTGTTGTTGTCAGTCAGTCTCCCCTCGTCCCCCTCCACTCCGCTGCTTAACCACGCCCACTTTTATAGCATTTTTCAAAACTGTGGTTGAGAACTGACAGGCTGCTAAAACAGGGGGTTTCATGACCCTTTAAGTCAGAAATGCGAGATATAAACTCACAATTGTGAGATAAAACGTTTTACTCTGTGGAAACAAGCTTCAATACATAAGAGACTTAAAGGGTTAGTTCACCCAAAAATGAAAATTCTGTCATTAATTACTCACCCTCATGTCGTTCGACACCCGTCAGACCTCCGTTCATCTTCGGAACACAAATGAAGATATTTTTGTTGAAAGCTGATGGCTGAGAAAGGCTTCAGATAGGCCTCCATTGGCATTCAGTACACTTATACTCCCAAGACCCATAAAAGGCACTTAAAACGTCGTTACAAAGTCCATCTCACCACAGTGACTCTACAATAATTGTACGATGCGACGACAATAGTTTTTGTGCGCAAAAAAAAATCAAAATAACACCTTTATCCAACTTGTTCTCGTCTTCCGTGTGTGCCTCCACGACGCATGCGCGAGAATATGACGCAGATCCGGCATTCGGACACATGACCCAGAAGTGATTTGTTGACAAGCAGAGGAAGACGCGCGTATCTCAGCTGTTGGATTCTACATTGATCGTGCTTTAGGTCTCGGCGTAGTTCTCAAAATAGGGTTAAAGTGTGCATTTCATGGATTCCCGAACTCCGGCGCTACGTCATATTCTCGCGCATGCGTCGTGGAGGCACACACGGAAGACAAGAAGAGGTTGAATAAAGGTGTTATTTTGATTTTTTTTTGCGCACAAAAACTATTGTCGTCGCTTCGTAAAATTATTGTAGAGTCACTGTGGTGAGATGGACTTTGTAACGACGTTTTAAGTGCCTTTTATCGGTCTTGGGAGTGTAAATGTACTGAATGCCAATGGAGGCCTATCTGAAGCCTTTCTCAGCATCAGCTTTACACTAAAATATCTTCATTTGTGTTCCGAAGATGAACGGAGGTCTTACGGGTGTCGAATGACATGAGGGTGAGTAATTAATGACAGAATTTTCATTTTTGGGTGAACTAACCCTTTAATTCTAAAACATTCAAATCTTACCAAATCCTGACAGTTGTGTAATTGTGACATTCACATCTCACAATTGTTGCTTTATATCTCACAATGTAAAATTTTGTTTAGGAATGAAAATCAAGTCATGAGATGTTTACCTGCTCAAGATGAGACCTGCTGAGGTGGACCATTGACGCAGGCTGTATTGTGGGAAGTCTTCTCAATCCAGACAGGCAGACAACGCCAGAAAAACCTGGAAGTCTGGCGAACGGAGGTCCAGTGTGGCAAACACCTGTGTGGAAATCTGATGAGCCGCTCAGGCTGCTAGCACGCTGAGGCAAGGGGTCGGACCAGGTGCGAGGCAGGGCGAGGGGGCTGGAGGAGCGTGGCGAGAGCCCAGAGCGTTCCTCCTCATCTGGTTTAGAGCCAGCTGAACCACTAGCGCCCTCCAGCTCAACTAGGACCCACTCCTGCGAGTCGCCCTCTTGAGGGACGGGGCTGAGGTTGACGGCAACATAACCGCTACTGGCTGCCCCTTCCTCGTCCTCCAAAGAGCCCTGCTCGACCCGACAGACAGACCTGTCTTGGGACAGACCTGGCCGCTGCTTGCCTAAACTAATAAGATGAAGAAGGAGAAGTGGTTATGACATTTCTAGTGACCATATTCACATTTTTAAGGAAGTTCATTTAGACTGACTAGGCCTCAAGGAAGCGTTCAATGGTGGGTTTGGGTTCGGGGGTCAGTCTCTTGTCCAGCCCCATGCTCTGACTATGGCGCATCCTTCTCAGCAGAGGAGCCACGCGGTCGATGAGCAGCGTCTCTGAGCGCACACGTCTGGGAGAGCCCTGGATGGAGCCACTGTTGGGGCTCTGGTTGCCCTCTTTGCTTCGCTCCTCTTCACTGGCCACCTGAATCAGAAACACAAGCTCATAATGACTATCTCTAACTTAAAAACAGGCCTGCAAACTTCAGACCGGCGAAAAAGGTGATGGGGAGGGTATAAGTAACAACATGCTCTTTAAATTCTTTTAAGGAATATGGCAACATCCGAAACTGTAAAATATAAACTAAAAGTTAAAGTTTTGACAAAATAAAAAAGTTAAACCTCACATGCCAGCCTAATAAATGATTATGCATGTTATATACAGTAATTGGTCTTAAAGGCACAGTATGTAAGTTTGGCCACTAGAGGTCGCTTATTTAAAACAAAGGTGTAGCAATCATGGGAGTTGTAGTCTTGACTCTTCCCGATGGAAAGGAATCCGACGGACTCGGGCAGAAATCATGTTCATGAATGAGTGAATGTATTAAAGTTTTATTAGCGTTACGCTGGTATGAAGCAGGACGTGCTAATGCTAATGAGAGAGACCTGCGCCAAACACCGTCTCTGAGCTTTTATTCTGCTTATGCTGCAGTCGCCGCTTCCGCTCTTTTCGTTGTGTGTGTGGGGGAACGCAGTGCTGTTTTACACGCTTAAAACAATCACACTAAACACATCTGAGTGTGTTGAGAGTAGGGATGGGGCCGATCCGATCCAGTATCGGTATCGGGACCGATACCAGCTTAATTCACGTATCGGATTTTCCCGATCCAACCTGCGGAGAAATCCGATACCCATGAGCCACGTCTGCGCTTTACAAAAGTGATTCCCGCCGGCTTGTCTGTTAGCTGGCTGCAAACTATGTAATGGATTTCCTGAACGGAGGCGCGGCTCAATGAGACAGAGTTATGAGACACGCCCCACTCAGGAAATCCATTCCGCAGTTTGCAGCAGGATAGCTTTGAGTGCATTGTGGCTAGCCAACATGTCAGCTGTGTGGAAATACTTCACACTGGAAACACCGCAGAGCAAGACAATGTTTGCAAAACCGTAATTCAGAGAGGTGGAAGCTCCCTCGCGTCGTACAACACAACGAACGCAATCAAACATTTAAAAAAGCAGACAAGACTAGGGTGACATTTAAGAGATAATAATCAGGGCTTGACATTGACAATCGCCATCTGCTTGTGTATTTCGGCTGTGTAACACTCACACCAGCCACTTTGAACTTAATATGGTCTTCTCAAAAGCCATCTGTTATAATCACGTTGCGCATTATAACCAATCACACGTGTTTCTATTGAGTTTATGGATATAATAATCAGAGGCGTTCAGATTAGCGTAGTTTTTTTTCAGAGCGCGCGCGGCTCTCACGCTCGCTGAAATCTACACTCAAAGCAGAGATAAACGTGCGATGCACGCAGGAGATTAATTCATCATACAGTGATTGACAGTTTTTGTTATATTTCAGCACCGAAAATAGTTTCAAACAAACACCGCAGAACCACAGCGCATCTGATATGACTGGCATTAGATTGGCTTGACATTCGCGAATCTAGGGACCGTCTCTAAAGTTACATAAAACATTGGTAGGCTATTCACGTTTCTAACTTATATGACATTTGACTAGTCATAAAACTGTAAAGTGTTCATTTAGGTGTTAGGTATGATGCACACCTTTTGGATTTTTGATATTTAATCAAATAAACTGTCAAATCATATGAAAATATATGCTTTATTTCACTGGAATACTGTATGGGCTCTTACACAAAATATGCTAGATTTAAATGTGTCATAGCTGATAGAACACTGATGAGAATATTGCTTGAGAATATATTTACAGATATAATATTAGAGATTTATGCATTATGCGTTGCCATTGACGACGGCCATTATAAGGAAGGAAATCCCACAGAATCTAGCTTAAAAAAGTGCTTAGAGCTGCTGAATTTATTTTTTGTTTGTTGATTTTCAAATATAAATTGATAACCGTGATAATTTGGGTCACTATTATGTTCATATCATACTTGCCTGTTGAGTGCAGTTTATGTCAGCATCATATAAAATCAACAATAATGATAATAATAATATTAAGGCAAACACCGCTCTGGTATCGGAATAGTATCGGCCGATATCCAAATTCAGGTATCGGGATCGGATCGGAAGTGAAAAAATGTGGATCGGTGCATCCCTAGTTGAGAGTTATGTTATAACGTTACTCCTATGAGACATTAATCTAGATCGATATTAGAATATCATATTAATAATCACAGGATAACTAAATGACTGTTGCTCAATGACATGCAGTTAATTTGAACATATATTGTATGATGGAGAAAGCTCTCTCTGATTATGCTGTTAGCCACTTGATAAAATAGTGTCGTCTCTGAGGTAAAAACGTCACTCGCGGTGAATCAAGAAAACAAGCGATTCAAACAATAAGACTAACCGTGTTGAGCTGGAGAACAATGATCAGTTTCTGTTGATAAATGATCCAAACAGTGGCTCGCCTGTCTAATAAAACACACACTATATTAAAGCGTCTTTGGTGTTTTCATGGTTTCTACAGAAATCAAGGGTAGCGCGGATATGACGTCAATGACAGGCGACGCAAGGACACGGTCCGTAACACTGGGTAAAATAGAGGATTTCACTGGAATTAAACATTGTTGGAAACGTTTGTGTTAATGCAAGTACACAGCTCAACACAATATATAACATTGTCCTAGTGGATATTTAATTCTGAAAATCTTACATATTGTGCCTTTAACAAAAACATAGCATAAAAATGCAAATTCACTCTCTGACAGTAGGTGGTGTTTATCAAAAAGCAGAAACACAGCAGTTACCACAATCCTAAAAATGCGGAAAATGGAAAAGAAAATAGCATTGAAACTTTTCTTAAGAGTTCCCTTCAGATATACATTCATTCCAATAGTACCTTTCTGATTAGCGGCTGAACGTGATTGAGGTTTCGGTCGCGGCTGTGCTCCATGTCCTCCCAGACATCCGCTCCCTGCGCAGGCTGCGTTGGGATGGGGGCGCAATTATCAGCCTCACTGAGGCGTTCGCCCTGAAGGACGTCCTCTGTGTTCTCACGCTGCAGATCACCCGGGATCACGGAGGCATTGGCCATGCTAGGAGGAAACATTCATTTAACCGTGATGACGTCAAACAGTTTATATATAGACTCAATACACCATTGAATCATCGTAGATGCTGGATATCTACCCCAAATAGGCAGGTGTGAGGCGGGTCAACTGCTGGGCTGTGGTTGTCAGGGTTCCAACATTAAGCATGCCCTCTGAATCCGTTCTCTCCCAGTCATACGGGTCATTTTCCACCACATTGTAGCTCTTCATACTGTTGTCAAAGACTGACATCAGGAGCTGCAACACAATGAGAGAGTATGTTAGTGAATGGCTCCGCTTGCAAAAACCTCTGCTGAAGAATGGCTCAGTTCGGTACCTGATAATCCGGTTTAGTGTAGTAGTCCAGATTGGAGATATGATCGAGGAAAACGCTAAACTCATCTGGGAGGTGCTTGAGCATGAGGTGATGGTTGTACGTCTCCTTCATATTCCCCACCTGTTCCTGTATTGACAGCAGGATTAAGAACACCAGGAGATCTCTTATCCACAGAAAAATTATGATTGGAGCAGAACTTACTTTGTCTTTGATTTTCCTCCAGGGTAGCTGGCCCACCATGAACTCCACAAGCATATAAAATAATGACCAGAGGTCATCATGTCGACTCATTTCCTTTGAAAACGAAGGATGTGCATTTTAGTGAAATATGAATAAGTAATATGACCTGCTGTGTAAAGGACACCTGCATTCGTCATTGGCTTGAGAATGTGTGCAAAACGAGAGAAGTTACCTTGTTCTTGTGAGCATTAACTGAAGCATAACGGACGGTCCCTCTGAATCCTGCCACTGGGCGCGGCTTTGGACAATAAAGAGAAGTAAGTCAATTTATAGAAACACATTACAGGGATAGTTCACCCAAGAATGAACATTCTGTCAAAATTATGACATTGAAATGTCAATGTCCACTTAAAAAACGTCACATCCACCTTTTTGGTTCATTTATGATAGTTTGAGTGGTATCATTAAGACCAGTTTTGTGAACAGGATCATCATACATCACTACTTCTCTCATGAGCTTCTGACTTAAATTTGGGTTATTTCTCATCCAAAGCTTCCGTATGACTTTTGAAGTCTTGTAATATAGTGTGTAGCCACTTTTATGAAACCTTTATGACTCTTTTTAAATATTGAAAGCTTCAATCTCCAATTACTGAAATAGGAAAGAGCAATTCTTCAGGAATTTCTTCCTTTATGTTCCACAGAAGAAATAGTCATACAGGTTTGGAGTTTTGGGGTGAACTATCCCTTTAAGCAACACTAATACATGACAATAGCATCCTTAAAAAGACAAGAGTAATGTTTCATAAACATAAGCTTTAAAATACATCTGAGATTACTCACTGGACGGACTTCTTGACTTGAGTTTGTAAACTGGCGTGCCAACCCAAAATCAAGCATATAACAGGTCCGGCATGTAGTGGCAAGTCGACCCATTGCGAAGTTGGACTGTTTGAAAAAGAAAAGGTTTGATGATTAGTTTATATAGTCTAAAAAGGAAGAATAAGGCCCTGTTAATAAATTATAGCCAACATTAAAGTGCCCCTATTATGGTTTTTCTAATATTCCCTCTCATGCAGTGTGTAATATCACTGTTTGTGAATGTAGACATTCTGCAAAGTTGTAAAGTCGAAAGTGCACAATAAATAAAGTTATTATCTCCCAAAAGAAAGAATTGACTCTGAACCGCCTAAACGAGTCGTTTGTAATTCGAATCTCACTGTGTTATGGTTCTACATCACTAGAAAAGACATTTGCATAATGTTGTACGCCATCCACTTGTGAACAACCCGACCCTCAATCGTCATTTTACTGACTGCTCAGAGTTCAACGCGGGATTCACAAAACTCTTGCTCTTGAGAGATGGGTCAGTCCCAGTTTATCTGAACCAGCTCCTCAGAATCACAGCCTGTAAGTATGAATAATTATTGATGTATATATTTTCTACCAGGTGTTCAAAATACGTAGTTTTGTGTTTAATATTGTGTAAGTTTCCGGCTAACTCGCGTTATTACTGTCTTACTGAAATACTTCTGCTCATCAGCTGTGGGCCACTATTACCTCAAACTGTGTGTTAATGCAGATCGTCTGTCGTTCTTACTACTGTGAGTAAAGAGAAAGAATGGAGTGAGATTTGTTTTCCATCAGTCATTGACGTCAGTGCTGGGCTCACGTATGAGCTGTTATTGATACAGTTCCC
Organism: Gobio gobio; assembly: GCF_949357685.1. Taxonomy (NCBI): domain Eukaryota; kingdom Metazoa; phylum Chordata; class Actinopteri; order Cypriniformes; family Gobionidae; genus Gobio; species Gobio gobio. The sequence goes on along the minus strand of NC_137105.1, from coordinate 48,379,042 downwards.
GCATGTGCACCAATACATGAGAAACACACACATGGGTTTGTTGATGGACACACACTTGTTAATGCTGATGGTGAGGAATTACAGCTGCAACATCCCATAATGAACCTCAAACCGAGTAGCGTATCACTGAGAAACTCCTGCTCAAGTCGTCTTGTGATGGAGGTTGGGGTTGAATAACTAGTTCTTCAATGTTTCATCATTGGATTCGCACTCAGATTGATGCGGTAAAATCGACGTCACTGTTACTGTCTCTACAGTGTGTACAATCACTGAGCTTTAGGAAGCCTCTGGAGCTGAAGTTCAGTTATGGTGATGGGCGTTTAGCTTCTGAAACACTCGCTGTACACGGTAGACCAATCACAACTGGGCCGTCTGGCCAATCAGAGCAGAGTATCTCACAGAAAGGAGGGATTTAGAGAAACTGATTCATCCGTCGAGTCGTTTGAAAATCATTGAACAATGTGGTGATGTGCAATGAATATTATGAGAAAATGAAAGTGTTTTTTGACCTTTGATGCATGTAAACCTGTTGTAGGAGCCTGTAAAATAGCACAATAGGGGCACTTAAAAAGTGCTTTTATGCCCAGGGCTATCTGTGAGAGAGTAGACTTACGGGTTTGATGTCTCTATGCAGGAAACCCACAGAGTGGATGCTCTCGATGGCTTCCAAGATTTGTCGGCCCAGCCTGAGTGTGGTGGAGACACTGAATGTGCCATGGCTCACGTTGCGTCGAAGGTCGGCCAAGTTCCTTCCCTGCAGTTGAATGGACAAACATCACAGGTGACTGAAGTCAGAATTGTTGTGTTACTATGACTTGTGTGTGAGATAATGTCCATCAATTCAGAAACAAGAATAAATCATCTGACGCCCTACCTGAAGCTCCATAACCACATAGTTGAAGCGGTCATTGCGTCCACAGCCAACAAAACGACAAACATGGTCTTTACCTACAAATGGGTCAAAACAAAGAAATATTATACAAATCCATTTGTATTTTTGGAAATGTAATACTGTTTTTGCCCATAATAGAGTAGCACTCATAGAGTGTTTTCATGTTTGTTTAATATAGGCCTTAATTGTCTGTCTTCATCTTTACCCTGAAGTCTTTTCAAAACTGCTACTTCCATCTTCAGGACCTGTTTTGGTTGCTGGGCAGACTCCACTTTCAGAGCCACACTGACGTGGTTCACCTGGTCCAGGACTTCATAGATCTCGCCAAAACCACCACCACCGATCTTCTTCAACTAGACAGGAAAGAAAAACTTGGAATGAACGACAAAGAAATCCAGACCAAAAACTGATCAAAAAAAATGTCTGGTCGGTATAATTTTTTTTAAAGTCTTTTATGCTCACCAAGGCTGCGTTTATTTAATCAAAAATACAGTAACATTGTGAAATAGACTATTATCATTTAAGAGTCTTATATGTTTTAAAATATTTAAAAATGTAATTTATTCCTGTGATGGCAAACTCCATTACTCCAGTCTTCAGTGTCACATGATTCTTCAGAAATCATTCTAAGGGTGTTTTCACTCCTACCTTGTTTGGTCCGGATTTTCGGGCTTTTCAGTTTGGTCAGAATTAAAATTACAGGTGTGAAACCTCCCCCGTACCACGGTCCGGACCAAACAGACGAAATTTGGTCAGACGAAAAGAGGTCGTCTCGGTCCGGATCAAACTGAACAAAGGTTTGGTTTGTTTCTAGTGTGAAAGCATTTTCTGTATGGTACGGACTTTCAGACCATTTACAGGAAGTTCCTGTTTATGTTATTTATTTCATTATTTAAATTTCATCTAGGCTACATTGATTATAAAAAGTGAAAAGATGTGCAATATGTCAGAAGACAGAAGGTCAGAAATGATTTTGACCACTTCATTAAGTTCTGTTTTGTAGAAAGCCTTTCTTTAAAGTGAATTTCGTTTTGTATAATTTGTATCTTAATTTGAATCAATGTTTCATTAGCCAATTGCCTGGATTTAATCAATAAGAAGCAAATAGACTATAGCAGACAACAATCATGACATGGAGGCGCCGGAGCGATCACTGCATTCCTCTTGAACATGTCTCATAAATAAACCCAAACTCAGCAGCTACTGCCTCACAGACATGAGAGATATGTGTATAGAAATCTTGAAATGACCACTTTTAAACGAAACCATTCAAAACGAAAAGAAATAGTCAAGCAATGCGCACTAGGGTTGGGTACCGAAATCCGGTTCCAATATGGCACCGGTACTTATATAACCGGTATGTACCGGACCGAATCAGAACGCAGATTTCGGTTCCTCATTTCGGTGCCAAAATTCAAACGTGCTTTCGCGTGCTTTGGCTGAGCCAGAGACAGACGCTCAGAGCTGGTCACATCACAACTCATGACAACTATTCAGTGTTTTAAACCACATCATGTTTATTCCAGGTTTCAGACTTTTAAATACTCATAAGTAACGTTAGGCTACTAGCAAAAAACACACACTGATGTCTATGAAAGCGGCAATGACAATCCTTTCAGGCGGTTATAATTTGACTAACGTTACGTGTTTTATTCACATCAGATACATGCACATTATATAGTAACTATAGCGTTTACTCTGTTCTTCTTCCAGTTCACTGGTCACTTACTTTCATGTATTTTGTAAGACGAGAATGAACTCAAGTGTTGTAAATCCGACAGATCCGATTCTGAGGCGCAAACTAACATGGCGCCGCCCATTGCGCTTTATAGATCAACTAACACACATTGACTCACACATTTGAACATCAGATAGTTTGTGACACAGTTAAGAAGTTTGTGAATATTTTGAATAAAAATAAAAAATGAAATAAACCCGATACAGCTGAGCTGTCAGCGCTATTGCGGCCGCTGTTGTCATGTGAGAAACATGACGCGTCGTCATGGAAACATTAAGGCGATGCGTTCTAAAATATTTAGCCAGAGAATATGATCATATTTCAAAATAAAGCTGAAGCTCGAAGCTGGTTAGTAGCAGAGCAAGAATACAGACTAGGCCTACTGCTGTTATTACTGTAACTGTTAGTTAGAGTTATATTAGGCTTGTTGTAGTTGGGTTAGGTGGCTATTAGGTTTTACTGTGAATTTGTAAATAAGTCAATTATAATTTGTAAATAAGTAAATTGTGTTTTGTATTTATTTATATTCATACATTTAAGTATACATTAAAGTTTTAATAAATGGTTCAATTTAAATAAAAAAATAAAAAGCCATTTAATGTCATCCACCTCGTTTTGTGGCCTTTTTTAAAAAAAAAAGTATCGGTTCAGGCACCGGAACCGTTTTAAAAGTATCGGTTTGGCACCGGAATCGAAAAAAACCCAAACGATACCCAACCCTAATGCGCACTGTTCAATAGTGGCAACGATATGCGTCCGTTCATTCACTCTTGTCAAAGACGCTGATGTCAGACGCACATCCGTTTACAAACCAATCAATGTCCGGATGCAGCCCACATAGATGATGACGAGTGGACGCAAGTGCGTCATGTAAAGTTCTTTAGTGCGCTCGCATAATTGCAATGTGAAACCAAACCAAAACTAACCGAATGTATAAAATTGTATCAAAACATGAACTTTGGTTCGGACCTTGGTGCGGACTTTCAGCTGTGAAAACGCTCTAATATGCTGATTTGATGCTCAGGAAAAATGTATTATCGTTATCTCATATTATGTTGAAACAGCTTCTTAATATTTTTGTGAAAAATGTGATACATTTTGTTTTTCAGAATTATTTTATGACTAGAACGTTCAAAAGAACAGCATTTATTTAAAATAAAAACAACATTATGTCTTAAATGTCACTTTTGATCAATTTAATGCATCCTTGCTGAGTAAAAATAATGTTTACAGACTTGTGTAGTGTACCATATATATATATATTTTTTCCCTTCTGTAAGCTTTCAAACTTGTGTTGGAGAACAGATGTTACATGACAGTTCTGTTCAGGCATGAAATACTGCCTTTGAAATAATGTCCTAACTTTTGTCATGAAATAAAATGCTGTGTTTCGTGACTATTTTGTCAGCATGCCGTACAGTTTTCCGTGCTGATGTCGGCACACCTGCGGCGTATCGTTTGACTGAGCTCCAAAAGGGGAAAAAAACTCCTTGTCTGTGTGCGCAAGTTTACATAAAGGAATCCGACAGCTATCAGAACATCTCTACGAAACTAACAATGAGTATCTGAACAGTCCTGAAGCCTTGTCCTCCTAAATACAGCTCCTTCAGAAGAACTCACCACTCTCCATCGCTCCCGGACCATGCACCCGACGGACAAGATATCGGTCTGCTCCCCTGTTCCACTCATCCTGATGCTCAAGAGTGGACTGAGCACACTCAGAGAAGCTCCTCACCTCACATCAGTGAGCTCGGGTCCTCACTGAAAACCACAGGAAAAACATCTGTAGACTTTAAAAAGGCTTCATTTAGTTGGAACTGCAGGGTTACAGCTGAAATTAAAGCCTCTAGAGACGTTTGCAGACATAAGGGAGATTCCTTTGCCTACGATGCCATTACAAAACTAATGAAAAACATGTTTTATTGGCTGCATCCATTAGGCGGGCCTTCTGTAAAGGCACCCTAAACTACATGAATCTGACCCCCCGTCCCAAAAGGTTGTCTTTTAAACAGAATAGACAAGATCTGTATAAGAAGCTGTCCTGGTTATTTTTGACTGTCACTGCTAGGCAAACTGATGGAGCTAAATACAGTCAAATCCTTGAGGAACAGGCTTACTGTAGGCCTGAAACAAGAATCTGCAAGACACTGACTCAGGGAAACATGTGTAAATCTACATCACAACGACTACAAAATACTAGCTTAATTATTTTATATGGCTGCCTGACACACGATATATCGGCCACCATATCGGTATCGGATTATATTTTTATGTTATTGTTATCAGCCTCTGTATCCAGATATATTAAAGCCGATAAATAATGTATTATTTCCTTCAGCGGAGACACTTCAGATGCGCACTGTTCACCATTATGGTTTTGAATTGCTTGAAATATGATTGGAATCACTTCAAAAAGGAAAATATGGAAGTCTGTCATAGGCTACATAAAATTATAATAAGAACATCATAATTGTGTGCTTGGGTCATGGCTATTAATGATGAGACTTTTGTTTTTGTAATCAGGCTCTCAAAAATTATATTAAAATTTGGATTTAGATTTATCGGCTTTTCTGATGTTATCTATAAGGGGGGAAATAATGCAAATATTGCTATTTGCTAAGAGCCTAAATGTATATTGAGACACATCCTAACGTATTTACCATGCCAAAGACTTATAGTGCATTATCTTGAGTAATATATGTATTATTTTGTATATTATATGCATGAGTATGTGTGTGTGAGTGCATTGTATTATACTGTCAATAATTGACTGCAGTGTTGGCGAATCGTGCACCCAAGACCATTTACTTATTGTTGCACTTGTGTATAAAGTGATTGGATTTGATTAATGTCACAGCACAAATGCAAAAAATATGTTTTTTTTCTATTCTGAAACACACACACAACTGCTTAAATATATAAACTATAAAATGTACAATGTTGTTAAATGTGTATATACTGTATATGTGACCCTGGACCACAAAACCACACGGGTATATTTGTGGCAATAGCCAACAATACATTGTATGGGTCAAAATTATTGATTATTTTTCTTTTATGCCAAACATCATTAGGACATTAAATAAAGATCATGTTTCATGAAGATATTTTGTAACATTCCTACCATAAATATAACAAAAAAATGTATTATTATTAGTAATATGCATTGCTAAGGACTTCATTTGGACAACTTTAAACGCGATTTTCTCACTATTTAGATTTTTTTGGCACCTTCAGATTCCAGATTTTCAAATAGTTGTATCTCGGTCACATATTGTCCTAACAAACCACATCAATGGAAAGCTTTCAGATGATGTGTACATCTCAATTTACAAAAATGTACCATAATGACTGGTTTTGTGGTGCAGGGTCACATAATGTTCTGTAAGAAGGCTTTGGCAATTATTGTTTTTCTGTTTTACACCCATAAATATGACAAAATGGAGGTGTACATTTTAAAATTTAACAAAAAGAACAACAATAAAAATGTTTACTGTAATGTAAAATATAACATTATTATTGTTTTGGTCTTAAGAAAGGACCCAATTCCATTAAAAGGCTTTTACTCAGGCTTTAGTGATTAAATCTGTACTGTCAATACTATTATTCTTTTCTCACCCGTAAGAACTGATGGATGACAGTCCAAACTAACTGCATGCAGTGCTGTTTTAATAAGGATCATCTTAAGGGTGGGCTGGCCTGTTACATGTCTTTATTAGCTGGATGTGTAAATGAATTGTGAGCATTTTAGCTTATGCTAACACCCACAAGCTACGCAGAAAACTGTCGCTATCTTGAAGATGTTGGTTGAGGGTTTCTCTGTCCTTTCCGCATCCAGTGATAGAGTCAAGCATAGGACAAGGCTAGCTAAAGCTAAAGCATCAGAGCCAAATCACTGTACAAAACAGCGCAATGAAACGCTCCTGCGCTAGCTAATTAGCCAAACAGAGCATATGCGCCGCAACATACAGCTCTTATTGAATATACGGTTGCCAAGGTTACACGTTGGCAACACAATGTTGTGACAGCTGTAATCCCGCTAATAATGCGGACTAGCTCGCTAAACACGCGCTCGGTCAGGTACCCGGTGTGTCCGTTACCTCTGTCCGCAGCGGCGGTCCAAGATGTTTCCCAAGACCCCAGGACACCTTCTTTTGTTCTATAGGCCATGATGATATGAAATGATGTACATAATAATCCCATAACGTTTTGAAACACACAATAGCGACTGAAGTTCACGGTATCGTCTTCACTTCTCTCAGCAGCGGCCGCTCGATGACTGAGCGAGCGATATGTGACGTCACATCTGGTCGATTGGTTTTGATCCCAAACATCGTTTAGAACAATAACACACACACACACACACACACACACACACACACACACACACACACACACACACACACACACACACACACACACACACACACACACACACACACACACACACGCGAGAGTTGCCATGAACTAAGTTAAACTGCATTCATTAATTTCAATTTATGTTAATGTCAACATTTAGCTACTAATACTAAGGCTGTCAATCCCAAAAATGGAAATTTTTACACTCAAGTGGTTTCAAACCCGTGTGAATTTCTTTGTTCTGCTCAACACAAAAGAGATATTTTGAAGAATGTCCGTAACCAAACAGTTGATGGACCCCCCCATTGACCTCCATATTCCCCCCACCCCCCTTACTATGGAAGTCAATGGGGTCCATCAACTGTTTAGTTCCCCATATTCTTCAAAATATCTTATTTTGTGTTCAGCAGAACAAAGAAATTCACACAGGTTTGGAAAAACTTAAAGGGTTAGTTCACCCAAAAATGAAAATTCTGTCATTATTCCTCACCCTCATGACGTTCGACCTTCGTTCATCTTCGGAACACAAATGAAGATGTTTTTGTTGAAATCCAATGGCTCAGAAAAAAAAACGATGTTAAAAAGTCTGTCTCACTACAGTGGTTCTACAATTATTTTATGAAGCGACGAGAAGTTTTGTTTTTGTGCGAAAAAAAAAATCTAAATAAACGACGTCTTTAGAACCTTTTATGGGTCTTGAGAGAGGAAATGTCATTGCTGTGAGCCATCGGATTTCAACACAAATATCTTCATTTGTGTTCCGAAGATGAACGAAGGTCATAGGGGTGTCGAACGACATGAGGGTGTGGAATTAATGACAGAATTTTCATTTTTGGGTGAACTAACCCTTTAATCGCAATTTTTTTTGTGTAATTAATCGTGCTTAAAATCATCAGAGATTTCAATATTTTTATATTGTAATAATTTCACAGATACTCTCCAAATTAAAGTAAGTTACAGGCTTAACTGAATAAATTATAAATGAAATAGATTTATCTTTATTGCTTATTGCCTTATAAGCAGTGATGCCAGTAACGCGTTACATAGTTTTCGGACGACTTTTTTCCAGTAACGAGTAATCTAACGCGTTACTATTTCCAAACCAGTGATCAGATTAAAGTAATTTATCCAAGTCACTGCATTACTATTTTAGTCATTTTCCTTAATAAAAATATATATTTTTGCTTTCTTCTTGCGTCTCGGGGAGAGTATTTATATTAAGTGAAGTCAAGAAAGACAGATTTTTTATTAAAACAAGTTTTTTTTTTCAGGAAATATTTTTTAATTTCAACTTAAAATGTCAGGAGATACATTGTTGACGTTACTGTTAAAAATGCACTTCCAATAAAGTGAGTGTTGGCAAAAACGGTTGTCATTTCTATGTTGAGGCGGCAGGGGTGTTGTCGGCAGCTGCTGAATGTAACTAATAAAGTAACTTGTAATCTAACTTAGTTACTTTTAAAATCAAGTAATCTGTAAAGTAACTAAATTACTTTTTAAAGGAGTAATCAGTAATCAGATTACTTTTTCAAAGAAACTGTGGCAACACTGCTTATAAGCTACAATTTTCTCTGTTGGCTTTGTTCTTTGATTAAGATTAATGACAGACATCACTGGTTTAGTATGTTGCATTCACACGGGCGTCAGCGCCAACGATTCTCATTTATTTTGAATGGATGACGTCATGCGTTGCCGAACTGAATTGTGGGTTCCGTTGCGTCGCATCACTAGCGTTGCTCACGACAGAAGTTGAAAAGTTTTCAACTTTTCAAGCCCCAACACTGGGGTCAGCCAATCAGAACGTTTATGCAAATACCCTTGTGCAGACGCTAGCCAATTGCGTTCATGCGTAATGATTGGTCATTATGCCAGCACCAAGCCTCAGACACGCCCTCCGGCAAGCGTTGACGCCGACACCTGTGTGAATTATAGACTGTAAAAAAAATATGACGTCACCCATAGGATTCTGAAGAGTCGTGTTGAAGCGTAAAGTAGGGTCGAGCTGGCCGTCGCCATCTTGTCAGCGCATCACTCCCGGATAACAGAAAATGGGCAAAGAGGCGGGACGTGGGCGGAGCTGAGGTGACGTGATGACTAACAGACAGCAGATAAACGGCAATCCATCTGTCACTCAAAGTGGCCACGCCCTTAATTATGCAGAACTTTAAGGCTTTATATAATGTAAACGAATGAGTTATAAAAAAATTCCCCCCCCTCACAGTCGTCATGAAGGGCAAAATTAGCCGTATAGACCAAAACCACAATTTGTACCAGGCTGTAAACATGTGTTCTTCTGTAAAGGTGGGCATTTTATCATGAGCTCAATGAGATTCTGCTCCTTCTGGAGTCTGTCTCTAGTGGCCAGTCGATGAACTGCAGTTTAACTCACTTCCGTATTGGCTTCAAGAGAAACTGGAGGAGGCTGACGCTTGGTGTGAATGCAGTGTCAGGCTGCTGTCACTTTAAGATCTGGGCCATCTGGCAGATCTGACGCACTGTCACGCGCATCTCATTTTCTCTAACTCTTTAAGTCCATTTAATTGAATTCATTTAAGACTGCTCTTTTGAGAATACTCGACAAAACTGCCATTTTGGCATAATTGTGTGTGCTATTCATTCAAGCACGAAAGAGAACTCGACACTGGCGCGCGTCATCCTGTGCATCGTATGTGTGTGTCATAGTCAGGACATTCACAGACAGCTCGTTCTCTTTGGTCTTGTCGCTATTGAATGGTTTAAAAGCATTTGCATGAATAAGAGTGTGATCATATAATGTAACGCTAGCCAAAGGATGACAGAAAAAGCAGATGCTGCGGTTAACGGTGTTAAATATTTTTAATGTGTTAAACTGAAAAAATTAAATTGCATGCATTAACACGCTAATTTTGACAGCACTAATACATTATGTAAATCATAAGTTGCTCTTTTAGTATTATTAATGGACAACAAACACAAACTAACAATGAACAGTTGTATTTCATTACATTAACAAAGGTTACTGTAAATAATGTAACAAATGTATTGCTCATTGTTAATGGATTTTTGTTAATTATTTGTATTGATGGTCATTGTTTTAAACTTTGCATTTGGATATTATGCTCACACACTAAAAATAGCAATAGTGTACATTTATGTAAACAAAAGATTTACATAAATGACCAAATTCACAAAGTCACATACAGGATCTTCATTGTAGCATTAACCCATTCAAACATTTCATTTTTGAATGTACCCAGATACACATACATATGACACCAACATTAGATCAAGTCAATGTTAATTTCATGTACCACAAACAAATGTTTCCAAAATGTAAAAAAAATGTTTCTTACAAGAATGTGAGAGGAATTTATACATTTATGCAGAGGGCAGATTCATCAAAATGGAACACAGAAGATATCAATGCTTTTTACATTAAGTAAAAACTACAGTGTTTCTGAGATTAATGTTCATTGCACTGACCACACTATGAAAATAAAAACATGCCGAGAGCTACTTTTCTTCTTTTTTTATGTTTTTTTATAAACCAAGAAACTACCATGGACCAACAGAAGGTTGTCCTGTCAGTACATAATACCCGTTTCACAGAATAACATTCCTCAAATAAAATGATTAGAGAAATAATGTGCACCAACAACAGCACATCATGTAAAAAAAAAAAGTTTTAAAACCTATAAAACAGAATTAAAAGGCATTAAAATCATGTAAATATCATTTGTTTCCATTTCTTTCATAAAGTGATAATTTGCATACAAAACCATTTTAAAATCTAAGCATCACTGTCCCTTTTTTCTTTTCTTTTTTCTTTTACAGCTGAGATATGCCTACAAACATTGGCATTAAGCAATAAGTAGTGATGGTTCCCAAGTATTGTTTCAGACGTCTAAAGCAATACTAAAATGTGATTCTCTCTTAAAATGGAAACAACTGTTAAAACTAAGAAACTGCTTTGTGGCCTTCATTTTGTTCAACGTCCAAAATTAGCTCTCCTGGGTGGCTTTTCCTTCACCAAGCAGTCTCTCTCTTTCAGGGGATTCTGCCTCCTCTTCCCTCTGTGCTCTAGGGCAGCAGGGCAGTTTGTCCATCAAGGGCTTGTGGAGTCCATTGTACAGACCTGTACCCACGAGTAGGATGATGAAGCCCAGAATCTGTAGGCCCTGGAATTTCTCCCATCCCAGCGCCAAACTCACCACCCAGATGACTAGGGTACGCAGACTGTCCAGCACCATGCGAGTGGTGGCGCTGATCTCTTTGGTGACGCTGATGCCGGCGAAGTTAAAGAAGGCGATGCTCACGGTGTTGCCCAGCAGTGCCAGTATGATGAGAGGTTTATGGCCAATTTGGCAGAAGGCGTCCAGGGCGTCTTCTAGGACCTGCCGTGGGTTATCTGCAAAACTGCCCACATGGATGTAGAACATCGGGATGAGGAGAAGAGTGAGGATGACAAATCCAAAAAAACCTGAGAGAGAGAGAGAAAACAAATAAGACACTGGTTAAGAAACTGTGCGCATTTACATTCTGTGAGTGAGATCTCTGCCCTGTGCGTGGGTTGATAACATGCGGATCAGCTCCTTCTACTGGCTGTAGTCTCTAGCCAAAAAATCCTCCGATAACGCAAAATGACGATATTTGCGTCATCTGAGGATTTTTTCCAGAAATAAAATGCATAATTCTCTCTATGAGGGGGGAAAGTACCATAATTTGAATATACTACCGGATTTCTACTGATACAAAGCTTAATGCTAAATCACTGAAGTTACCCTTTAAACTTTAAAATACACATTAAATAGCCTGACGTCGTCATACTCAGTTCTAGTCAGAATTTGAGCCTGATCTGCTCTGTTGGGCTGTGATTATGGGGCGTGTTTCAACCGAACCAGGAAAGACCTCAATTGGACAGACCTACAACCAATCAGAGCAACGGAGCGACGCATAACGTTAGTTGTCAAATGTCAGCAGAACTCAACTGCACTGTGTTGCCAAGTCCGCGGGTTGAAGCGACCACAATTATGTGATATACAGACCCAGGAATGCGAATTTTAAACACATATGCCAAATAACAAATATTGCCAAAATAACACATATTTTACCCCCCAAATGCCTTTTTTTCCCCTGAAGAACAGCTTTTATCCAATAATCATTATGACAACATTATTATTATTAAGTAGCATCAATATACACACACTGATAAAAATGATTCTGTGGTGAAGTAAATACTACAGAAAAAAGGTAATTGCTACATGAAAAAGTTAGTTCAGGCAAGAAAAGGAAATTCTATATAAGTACTCAATTCAAGCTTGTAGAAATTACAGTGTAAATATCAACCTTATAAAACTAAGTAAAACCTACTCAACTTTTCTGATGCGGGTGTTCCCATCATGCACTGGGGCTTGAATAATTAATAAGTTAAATTTTTCACTGGTTTCCAGCTGCATTTACTTTGTTGTATCATTGCTTTTGTTGTTAGGTTTAGTAACTTGCTGTTTTGTGACATCTGGAGTTTATTTTCCACTCAAAATGACACATTCATACTCAAAAGCGACCCATCGAATATCACCGTCACTGTGTATTGTGTACCAAGTATTCAGGTCTCTGTGTTCAGGTGCCGCTCTATTAACCAATATCTACTGCATTTACTTGGATGTACACTTTAAAAGTGTGGTTTAATTAAGTGTTATATTGTTTGAGTAAAAAGTATTGCAAAAAGAAAACTTCAGCTAAGAAGAAATTACTCAACAACCTTTTACTGGACAAGTTAAAGTTACTTATTTTCTTTGTTAATGTTACTTAACTTAAGTAGAGTTTACTTAATATGTGAAATGTACTTTAAAATATTCGTGCAAAAACTACATTTTTACTTGTTTTTTTTTAGTGTACTTAGATCAAAATAGTCCTTAGTAGGATGGGACAAAATAGTGATAGGGCAATATATTGTCATCATTCTCCATGCAATATGAGAATCGATACACTGGCGCCAAATATCAATATTTGAATTAATAAAAAGGCGCTCTAAATAGATTTCCCTGCTCCCAGCGTCGCTACTTCATGGCTCCTCTGGGTGGTGCTCAACACATGAATGAGGGAAATGTGAACATAATTTAACTAGCCTAAGAAAAAGAGGTTTTTAACGGGATGGTGGACAGCAGTGTGAGTAAAGGTCCAAAGTCAGGAAAACCTGCTATTACATTTTTCACAGGCATTTTGTTTTCATAGTTAGACAGATCTCGTGATGCATCATTATAGAATTTTCTAGAAATATATTGATTATCGTAGAATTGATATTATCGTGAGCCGTGTATCGTATCGTATCGTATCGTGAGCTACCCTGTTACCCCTTATCCACCAAGGCAGTTTGAGTGCTGGTTCGGAGCCAGAGCCTAGTTTCAAATCGGTTCTTTGTCTTTCGACACCCAAAGCACCAGCTCTGATCCAGGAAAAGTGGTTCTTCAGTAGCACCAAAACATTGCTGGTCTAGAAGTAAGAACCGCTTGCGTCAGGGGCTGGGGTTACCGTGACCAACAAGACGAACACAAACTAGAGATCCGCCATTTTTTAAATATCAGCTAATGGAGCTAATAGCTGCTCGATTGTAATCTCCGTCTATACAAATGACAGCGAGATGCACGAATGAGTTGGATTCGCTGTGTTTTGATGCCGATGTAGGATCGTAAAGCCATGTGCATCAATAGTAACGCAAAGTTCGCCATTGTTGATGGAAGGCTTGTTCGAGATGCATCAGCGTTGTGCAGACAAATCGCCGTTTGACAACTAGTACAGCGAGAGCACACAACTCCTTATGCTTTTAAATCGCTCTTGCTGTGTTTTGAGATCATGCGCTGATCGGTCTCCGAACAAGCCTGGTGTGTTTGTTTTCCTAGCGTTGCTGAGAAAGATGAGACGTATACAGTGATGTAAGACCTGGCTCTGTGGCGGCTCTCTAGCCGTGGAAAGGCAAACCGCTTCTTAGAAGGCTCGTCAGTCTAACCAACTCCGAACTAGCACTAGCACTGGCTCTGAACTAGCACCCGGTTCATGCTGGTGGAAAAGGGGTATGTGATTCCCACCTCTAGTCCTTAGCTATATACTTTACCTTCAGTCCCAACAGCCTTCAGTGGATGTACATTGTGCTTGTAAACAAACTTCTCCTCCAAGACCATCTGGACTGAAACAATGATCTGTGCCATGATGATCAAAAGGTCCCCTATAAAACAAGATCAAGGGACAATCAGTGACGCAATCCAATCAGCTCCGGATGCAAGATACAATCAGGTAAAAGAAAAATGAGAGGATTTTCTGACTTGTAGACAAAGCACATTATTCTGCATGATTAAAAGCATTTGCCAGCACTAGAGTTACCTGTGATAACCTCACTGAGCCTATGGGAGTCGTTCCCATGGCCGTTTAGAAAGTCAGACAGTCCAACCACCACCAGACCAAGGATGGTGATTAGGATCCCAATCCACTGGCTGGGCTGCAGACGCCGGCCTAAGAAGGCTACGGACAGCAGTCCGGTGAAGATGATCACAGCTCCTCGCAGCATCTGGAAACTGGAGGCGCTGGTCATGTTCAGTGCTGGAGACGGGAAGAAAAAGATCATATCAATCTAAACTTTAATTATATACAGTTTTAAAGTAAATCACAACACACTGTCCAATTCAAACTATCAACACTCACCAATATACATGATGGACGTTCCCAACATGTCACAAATGGCCGGGGGGAGGAAAAGTAAGGGGTTGAAACTCTCGCCTGGTTCCATCTTGGGCTCGGGTCTGCGCCGATCATGACAAAGGAGGATGTGGAAAACCACCAGGCAGGACAGCTCTCCCAAAAACATTCCCACAGCCTGGAAGGGGGAGAGGAGTCATGTATTATTAGAGTACATGCAGGTAAAGCTCAATAAAGAGAAGGTCAAAACCAGTTCTCACTTTGCAAGATAACACTACTAAGAGGTGCTCTGAGGGGGGAGTTTGATTTGAATAGCATGTTGTTGTTGTGGTGAGGATAATTGAATATCATTACCTGTACAAAAGGGTGGGAGAAGGCATGATCCTTTGTACCATAACATCCAGGTGCAGAGAACATATCAGCCCATCTAGAAGATAAACCGATTAAAATCGCATTACATGTGAGTTTTCGATATTAAAATATGCATTATAACTATAAATAAGGCAAACATTAGCTCAACAATGGCTAAGATTTTAGATCTTTTAGAACAGTGGATATGCAACTTTTTTAAGAAACCTGTTATATATAATAGTAAAAATGTATTTTGCACAGCACTTTTCATACATGATATTAGGGCTGCACTATTAATTGAATTTCTAAATGTGATTACAATTACGGATGCCACAATTTCATAATCGTTCAAAGGCGCAAATACAAAAAATAATGTTGGTAACACTTTACTTAAATCCCTTGTGTATAATTCATTGTAAAATAAATGCATATAATGCATTATAAAAGTGCTTGTAATGCCTTAATTATGCCTTGTAATGTACCTTATTATGCATTGTATGGTCTCATGAATAATTGTGACCACAGTTACAATACATTTCTATTCACTGAACACACCGCTAGAAAGTATAATCCATCAAAACACATGACAAACAACTTATTATTTCAGAAAAAATATTGTAAATATTGTAGTGCATTTTAACTTTGTGGTAATGCTTATAGTGCATTATACATAAGGGCACAATATATACACAAAAGTGTTACCAAAATGTCTACCTATATTATTCTTTCTACAGGTTATCTTAAAGCTTAAGGGTTTTCCCCATGGTTTTAATTGTAGTATAACACTAATATTATATATACACCTATTATTGAGGCTTAATGCTATAGAAAAGCAATAAAAGTTTAGGAAGAATGTTTTCAGCTTGTTTATTTTCATTTAAAAATAAGGCATCCAGTTGCTTCAAACTACGGTATAAAGCTATTCAAAACATCATTCAATGTCAATTGTGATCATCGTAATTAATAAAAATCGCAATTACAATTTCAAGGGAATAATCAACAATTATGTTTTGTGTCATAATTGTGCAGCCCTACATGAAAGTTGCTTCAAAAGCATAAAAAACAAACATTGGCAATACAAGTTCACACAATATCAATATAAAAGTACTAAACTATAAAGATACACTCATAAGCAACTTTAAAAAGCTATGAATGCTAGAAGCCTCCTTCACTTCATTTGGTAGACCATTTCAAATTTTTATTACACAATTATAATGTTTAGTTATGATTATTAGCATTTCCACACCGCACTAAAAATGTAAAATCTATCTTTCACATGCCAGTCACTGTAAGTTTAATAAGTAACTATGCACAGCACATGGTACACTAATGTCACTTTTACAACCATGAAATGACAATGCATGACCTCGGGACAAAGAAAAAAAGACTCTTTAGAATTAATTTATCAAGACTTATTTTAGAAACTGTAAAATCCCAGATGCATCAACACCATCAGTGTCAGTTTTTCAGGAGCAATGGCGTGACAGTGTGGTATCAAATATCATCTGCCTAGAAACATCAAGCTTCTGTTTTAGACACAAGCTGTATCAAGTTACTTAACAGTGTTTGAGGCAGACAGCTTTGTTCTTGACGAAATCTGACTGAAGATATTTAATGCTGCGGTTGCACTATTGACTAATAGTCACAAGTGTTTTGTGGCAGAATTGCTGATTTTGCAGCATCAACATGTCATGACACATGCGGATCATTACAATTGCACGCGAGGCAATCATCTTGTCAAAGTGCGATTTTATCCTTATATACTGTATATTAAATGCATACGTTACTAAAAAGTTCAATCAAACTGGTTCATCTTTCTTTGTGTTTACATTCAAGTATAATTAATTTAGTGCATTTAAAAACAACGAGGACACAATGTACAGTTTTGTAAAAGACAAAGAGAAAACGTCCTTGTCTGGACTATTAATAGACGTAAAATTTGTGGCAACTAATAAAAGTAAGCAGACATAACATGTAAACAATCCCCATCTGGCGCGTGCGCGCTACTTACTTCGCGGAGAGTGTGTTGATAGATCCGGTGGTGAGCATCAGACCGGCGAGAAAGAGCTGATACTTTGTCCAAGCCATGGTGAGTGTGGGACTGACTGACTGATCGCGGACATCAGACACTCAAGTTGTCTGGAGATTTGTCTCTTTTGCTGCTGATGATGATGTGATGACTACAGCTATATCTGAGGTCGTTCCCCTGTATGGAAATCACATGATGTCGATCATGTGACCCACCAGCTGACGCCTCATTTCCGGCCCATTACGAATGAGAATCGTTACGTTTGAGCATTGTTTCAAAGTGATTCCTGCTATTATAGCCGAATAAGCTAAATGTAGTATTATGGAATAAGTCTTTGTTTTTAATTTTAGAAAGTCAGAAGTTCAACAATACCTAAAAACAATATTATATTTGAAAAATAAGAAAGCTGGAAAAAATGTGTTTCTACTTGTAAACATTTTCATATTTTTTTATTTAACTTCATTTCTATCTTTTAATTTGGTTCACTGTTTTATTTATTTATTCATTTTTTTTTATGTTTATTCAATGTGTGCGACTATGACTGTTTGTTCCCTGACCTTTTGGCAAAATATTAATAATAATGAATATTTTTCTCAACATTATTAGATTAGTAGCTTTTGAACACATTTTTTGTATTATTTAACTCAAGAGAAGATATTGTTGGATGAATAAAATGTAAAAAAAAAAAAAAAAAAGCTTCTGTTTCTCAAATGATGGGCTGTTTGTTTACATGGACCCTTATAATCCGATTGTAATCGAACTAGTAGAACAAAAAGTCACATGTAACCACGTCAATCGGAACAAATTGGCCAGATCTGATTAACATGTCATTCGGATTGTAAGGGTTGGTTTATTTCTTTTGTAATCTGGATCGAGAGGGCATGTAAACACTTGATCGGATTGAAAACGGAGACTGGTACTGTAGAACTAGCTTAATGACGCATGATGCACAGAACAAGCTGTTCTTCCTGTTGAATAAAGTGTCATAAATGATTGTCCTGTCATCCTAAAATTCTCTTTCCACTAATCATCTGTGAAGTGCAGGACAACGTCCCACCAGTGACCAGTCCTTGTTTTCGGACTTGTTTTGGGTGCAGGAATGGGCATTTTTACTTTTTGATAAATATAAGCAGCACGGCACAACGGTTCATGTGACGTCGCCTATTAGGACCTGAAATAGAAAAATAATAAGTTTGCTTTTTAAAACAAAGAAAAGGAGGATGGTTAGTATGCAAAAACAGCAGGAAACTCTGTATTCATGTGTGCGCATGTCAAAAGATTTTATCCGATCCGGTCACTTTAATTAGCCTAAACACTTCGCATTCATCAATCGGAATTAATTAATTCAGATTGAAGCAAAAAGTGTCCATGTAAAGATTTGTTCGCTGCTGACTCTTAGCGTACGCCAGTAGGTGGCAACAAGTGCCATTTGTATATTGAAAGAAGGCCCGTTCACACCAAGGACGGTAACTATAAAAATAACAATAAAGATATAGTTCTAAACATTGTTCTCAATATTAAAGAATAGACCCTTTTCACAGACTGTGATGACGCTTTTTAACGGTCATCAATATCATAAATCCTGCAGCGTTTTTGAATTTTCATTTAAAAACAAATATATGTACATTTATAACACCATTACTTCGTATTGTATTACTTCTGCATCAAATGACAAAAAACAAGTTACCGCTGCTGTGAGGGTGTTTCTAATACAGCGTCTATGGGAGTGATGGTAAAAATTTACATATTTCTCTCTTTTGACTCTATTTTTTCCTCTCTTTTTGTAAGTTGTGAAATCACTATTGCGCTGTTTTTCTTTTGCTATTTTGAGCAAATGGGCACACAAAAAAATATTTAATGTATTCTCTCATTCACCGCTATAATATTTAACCCAACTATGATGACTTCCGCTCTGAGAAACCCGGAAATGTGAAAAGGGTCTATAGCAGAGTTCACACCACAACTATAACGATAACGGTAAAGAGAAATTATATTGTTGGAATCACTTTCAGAACGATTTATCCAGCAGATGAACGATAAAAACATTGACAGCCAATCAGAATCCATCCTGCTGTAACGAGCTTGAGCATTTAAAGTGACAGAAAAGCGTGAGTTTAGAATAAACAGAACAATATAATCCGCTGGTGTGGATGCTAATATAGTTATCTTTGCTAATAGGTCTTTATAGTTTTCAAAAACACTAATTTGTTGATTAAATAAATACTATTTTTATCCATCACAAATATGGCAACATGCTATTTTTATACTACTAGTACTTTTATGTTCAATTTTTATTTAACATCCTATTGTTACATCAGGAGAACTGGACTGAGAGCAGGCTGAGGCATGGATCTACGTGCACGGTTTTAATAAAGAAACAAGCACAAGGAACAGGAAACATTCAAAAACTCACAGTTAGCAAATGAAACACAAGGGCTATAAATACACAAGGGGAAACAAGCTTAACAACAGTAACAAAGAAATAAGATGCACCTGGGGAGACTAATCAAGATGAAAAACTACAAAGAACTACAAAATAAAGCACAGGAAACACTTCAACGCAAAAGTCCAAGGACAGACACAGAGCAAATGTGACAACTATTCAGATACTAGTACAGGTCTATTATTAGATACTGGTTCTTATTTATCAGATACTAGTACTTGTTCCAATAGTGACGAGTGTTTAATTATACTTTACTTGTTATAATAGAACTAGAATTAAAATAAAATAAAACCTTTCCTTCCTGTTGCTTTGGGTTTGTTGCAGCTTTCATCTTTGTGGTATGGAGCACGACATCAAGTTACAATTACAGGCTGTTTAAAATTATATGCAGCACTGAGAATTTTTATTTTCTTTAATGCTGAGTGCCGACACCTTTAACACATCCCGTAGTATATCACAAAGTCAGTTAAAGTGAAAGTGATATGGAAATATACATTTCTTATTTTTTCTGTAACTAATTAAATATTGCACATTCCATTCCAGCAGTGAGCGAGGAGTTCCTTCCGTCCAATCCCAGTCGCCTCGCCTTCAATCCGAGACATGTATGTTGAGCGTGTGAACGCGATGGCCAATCAGAGATATATATGTTGAGCGTGTGAACACGATGGCCAATCAGAGACATATATGTTGAGCGTGTGAACACGATGGCCAATCAGAGACATATATGTTGAGCGTGTGAACACGATGGCCAATCAGAGACATATATGTTGAGCGTGTGAACATGATGGCCAATCAGAGACATATATGTTGAGCGTGTGAACACGATGGCCAATCAGAGACATATATGTTGAGCGTGTGAACACGATGGCCAATCAGAGACATATATGTTGAGCGTGTGAACACAATGGCCAATCAGAGACATGTATGTTGAGCGTGTGAACACGATGGCCAATCAGAGACATATATGTTGAGCGTGTGAACACGATGGCCAATCAGAGACATATATGTTGAGCGTGTGAACACGATGGCCAATCGCAGACATATATGTTGAATGCGTGAACACGATGGCCAATCAGAGACATATATGTTGAGTGTGTGAACACGATGGCCAATCAGAGACATATATGTTGAGCGTGTGAACACGATGGCCAATAACTGACATATATGTTGAGCGTGTGAACACGATGGCCAATCAGTGCTTCTGGGTCCAAACGCTCTATCTCATACCACAAGAAAAACAGCAAACGGTGTTAATATACACACACGATGTGGTGTAATCCTACAAAAATATATAGGCTAATCATAACCTTTATCTCCATACCAAAACTCCAGATGGCCAGATAGTGATTCATCTTTTATAAATCATTAAAATATTAATGTCTGCGACCCTGTGAGCACAGAGACTGGTGTGTAGACTGTAAGAATTTAAAATGTTTAACTTTTTAAAATGTTTGATGCCTAATATGAATAATATAGCGCTCATAAATGGCATTCTCAAGTGAAACGAATTGAGGCTTGGAGCCAGAAACGGCGTTCCTTACGTCACAACTTAAACGGATTCTGTACGCGAACAGACCAAAACAACAACAAAAAACTTTCCGACACAGAAAGCACTTTTCAAAGTAGAATAACTGGCATTGTTTTTATGAGAAACAAGTCGGTGAATTTAGCATGTTTCCTACATATCTGCAAGCATATTATTGCATTTATGCTTTAGTAAAGTGAAAAACATACATACAGCACCTTTAAATATTGCACATTCCATTCCAGCAGTGCGCGAGGAGTTCCTTCCGTCCAATCACAGTCGCCTCGCCTTCAATCCGAGACACGCCGATTGGCTGCGAACTGTTTTGTTGATAAATAACTTTGATGGATTGATTATATCAAGAGGATCCTCGAACCCTACGCATCCTGCAAACAGACAGTATCGGTAAAATTGCGCTTAAGCGGCAGAATGTAAACAGGAAAGCAGGTGACTAACCGAGGTGTTCGCATACAAAAAGTTGTTGGTTTTGTCAGCGTACATGTTAGAAAGGCCTCTCGATGCATTATGACACGGTGTTTTAGCGTGTCAAATGTGCGCACTTAGGTCTAGGTGTGTTTATGTGTGTTTATGCTCGTGCACGCTGTTGACTTTGCCCAAGGCTTGAACTGTAATGTGCTGTCAGATCTGTCACCCGAACTTGAAAAGTAAGGAAGGGGGACGTCAATACCATATTGCATCAGTGTAAGTACGCTACACTTCTTACTAATCTGCTTTCATACTCGACAGGAGCAAAGTGCACGCATACTGATACTCTAGTCTAGTCTCACGGGGAAGTGTGTAGGGTGCTTTGCTGTGCAGCATTGCTTATAGGTATATTTTGTTATAATAAATGTTTTCATCGTAGTTTCTGGGTTGGGAGGGGTCATCAATGGGTTGAAAAGTAGTTCTGCTTGTTCTCTCTCTCTCCTGTATTCTCTCCCTATCTCTCTCACTCCCTTTCCCTCTTCACTTCCTGTAATTCTTGTTGTCTTGCATTGCACTTTTAATGCCCCTCCCGTGCCTGTCTGCTGTTGCCTTCTGCATTCGTGTTAGTCAGGTTTCCTGGTTTTAGACCACTGTGTTCCGTCTCCACGCACAGATCTTGCCAAATACAGCCATGCATTTTATGATATGCATATGGAAATATTTGCACATTTGGTGTCCTGTCAATCGTGGGTAAGTTTTGACATGTTACATGGCCTGTTAGGGAATTGGTGATCTGAAGTTTACTTGAAAAATCATTCTATTGATTGTTTCTGTAGAGATTTGATTTGTTTATTTGGGGGCCAACATTGACATTTGGGTCAGAAATGAGAGTTTCCATGATAAAGAAAACCAAAAAGGCTTAGATATGTATACTTTTTGTATCATTTTTGAGAAAAGTTTAATTTAATGATTTAAAAAAATGTATTGCGGTTTTCAAAAAGATTTTGCACAATGTTTTGTTATATATATTTTTTCATTATGATATCAGGATTTGCTTTACCTTGACCTTAAAAAATATAAACATTAATTTTAATTAAAAAAACTAAAAACATGTTTATTATTAGAGAGTGCCCAAGAGACCAGATAATGGAAACAAATATGATACAATTTCAATCCTTTCGCATTGGTTTGCAGAGTTCGGAGAAACTTTGTGTTCTCTCACCAAAAGAAAAAGTGTTGCGTTTACTCACAAAACTTAGATCGTGCGAGTTATTGTTTGTATGAATAGCATGATTATTGTATTTTTTGTCTTTTTATAATCCAAATGGCATTATACTCCTGTTGTGACTGATTTCAAAACCTAACTTTTTGTCTCCCTCTCCTTTTTAGAACATTTCCCGGGACTGAGGAATGACTGAGTTTTTAAATATTTACACCACCTTTATACTGCAGTTTAGAAGCGGGAGGTGAGCATGTTCTCTGCTCTGTAAAACATTAATATTATTTCACTCAGCCTTGTTCAAACCTAATCAGGCTTATTTAAAATGGAAGTGCTGAATGCCCTGGGTTTTTGCTCGTCTTCTAGTTTCACACAACTGCCATGAGTCTTTCTCCACACCAGAGAGGAACCATAAACAGTATTAGCAAGCAGAATGTTGAAGCCATCGGTGAAACAATGCAGCATTCAGGAGATCTCTTCTACAACGTGGGAGCTGCTTCCTTGGAGCTAACTCACAGCAGTCCAGAGGGTTTGGTGGATTCTAGCGCTGACGTCCAGGGCGTTTTCAAATCTGATAAAGGATATCCGGTCCGAGGGCATTTTCAGCAATCGGGACCAGTGCAGACCTCGACTTGGTTTCAGGGCCTCCAGAACATGAATAAGTGGACACAGAACTTTGGCCCTTCTCAAAATGCTATGGACGACCCAAGGGCCTTTCACAAAAGTCATGAGATGGAGGCTGTGAAGTTGGAGAAGCTTTCGCCAGGTTCCTCGCAGTCTTACACAGACACCTCTCACGTTCCTGGGGCGGATTGGGACCATCACACGATGGCAGCCATGCATCATGCTCAATTCCAGGCTCTCCAGCAAGGTCACAGACCTGCAGACCTCCAATATCAGCCTCAGGGCATGCATCACGACATGGCTGATTCCACTCTGCAACCCTTCCAGTTGGCGTTTGGACCTACCACGCAAACGCAGGCAAGCGGTTTCCAACAAGTCTTCCAAGGCACCAATCCGTCTTTAAATATGAATTACAATGAGAAGCCGAAATCACAACAGCAACTCTTGCAGTTGCAACAGCAACAGCAGCAGCTGCAACGCCAACAGCAGATGCAACAGATGCAACAGATGCAGCAAATGCGTCAATTGCAGCAGCAACAACAGCATCAAATACAGCAGCAGCAACGGCTGCATCAAATGCAACAGCAATACCACCAGCAGAAGAAAAGGCAGGAACAGCTGCAACAGATGCAACTGCAGCAACATGCGCCAGGTTTCCAACACCTTGAGTCAATAGAAAAACCGCGAATCAAACAAGAGATTGAGTCACCGGATTTTACCAGCACTCAGGTGAAAACAGAATTGAGTCAGACTCAGCCCACTGTCCCACAACATCTGGTTCCTCTGGAATCTGGCCCTGCGGAGGCCGCTCCAGACCTTCAAGAACCCCAAACCAAACGTCAGGTCCCCCCTCGCCGCTCTCGGCGACTCTCTAAAGATGGCGTCTCTCCTCAAGGTGACCAACCCTCCAAGGACAAGGTTTCTTCCCAGAACGGAGGAGTTGGTGGAGTCCAAGGACCCATAGTGGGTGTCATCCAAAGCACTCAGAGACGACGGAGGGCCTCGAAAGAGATCAACCTCGAGACTCTGGCACAAAAGGCTTCGGAGATGGAATTTCTGCCAGCAAAGGTGAGCCCATTTCATTTGGAAATCCATTTGAAGCCTAATTTTACAAAAGTGGAATAGTGTTGTCAAAAGTACCAACTTCGATACCAAGTCGGTACAGAAATCTTAAAAATGAGACGATACCAGCATTTTCCTCTAGCGTTTTAAACAGCTCTGATTGGCCATTGTGTTTACACACTCAACATTTGTGTCGGTGATTGGCCATCGTGTTCACACGCTCAAAATATATATATATCTCTGATTGGCCATTGTGTTCACGTGCTCAACATATATGAAAATTTTATGAAAATGCACTGTCGATTGATGCACTTATGTAATCTCGTTGTACTAACAATGACAAATAAATTATAAATGATAAAAAATTAAATAAATTATGTCTCTGATTGGCCATTGTGTTCACGCGCTCAACATATACGTCTCAGATTGGCCATTGTGTTTACGCGCTCAACATATATGTCTCTGATTGGCCATCGTTTTCCCACGCTCAACATATATGTCTCAGATTGGCCATTGTGTTTACGCGCTCAACATATATGTCTCAGATTGGCCATTGTGTTTACGCGCTCAACATATATGTCTCTGATTGGCCATTGTGTTCACGCGCTCAACATATATGTCTCAGATTGGCCATTGTGTTTACGCGCTCAACATATATGTCTCTGATTGGCCATTGATTGTGTTCACATGCTCAACATATATGTCTCTGATTGGCCATTGTGTTCACGCGCTCAACATATATGTCTCAGATTGGCCATTGTGTTTACGCGCTCAACATATATGTCTCTGATTGGCCATTGATTGTGTTCACATGCTCAACATATATGTCTCTGATTGGCCATTGTGTTCACGCGCTCAACATATATGTCTCTGATTGGCCATTGTGTTCACGCGCTCAACATATATGTCTCAGATTGGCCATTGTGTTTACGCGCTCAACATATATGTCTCTGATTGGCCATCGTGTTCACACGCTCAACATATATGTCTCTGATTGGCCATCGTGTTCACACGTTCAACACAGGGCCGGCTCTAGCTCTTTGGTTGCCTTAGGCGAGATTGAGTTTTGTGCCCCCCCCCCCCCCCTTAATTGTTAAGCCCACCGGCATTATATAGTTGCCAGTGTATAGTTGTCATTTTCCTTCTGTAAGTATTTTTCTAGATATTATCCATGTTTTATATCTTAATGACACACAAGCAGACAACCAAATAAAGGATTTAAAGAAAAAAAAAAATTAACTTCCTTCCTGTCACATGAGACTGCCCACTTCCTACCCCTACTTCCAGGGAGCACAACGAAGGCAAACCCTCCCAAAGAAAGGTAATTTTCATGTTACTAATAAGTATTTTTTGTTGACATATATATATCAACATAATCATGAAGGTCTCTAGAATCATCCAAACAAAATACATCTTACAACAGATCTATAGTTTTTAGTATACTTAGTCAAAAATAATAAATTTGATTATGAATAAAGATTGATCTGTTGAAAGCAGTTATTTTGAGTTAGATGCTAAATGTTCTCCTCTTATACATATTTGACATTGAAGGGGTGCATACAACATATTTGCCCACCGGCAACTATAGTTGCCACAGATTCAAATACGATTTTCAAGAAAAAATACAAAAACCTGGGGAAAATAAATGCAGAACATGCCATTCAGAAAAAATTGGGCACAAATGGGTTAAGTATTTATAAAAACTATATAAACAAAAATGCTCCTATTGTTACTCCAAGACTTAAAAAGCTAATTATGACTTAAATGATACACTCTAATAAATTGCACATACAAAAATGCTACAAAGAACGTTGGAGGATATTTAACAAATTATGACTCAAACTATGGATGAACAAACAAAAATGCTTTTATAGTCACTCCAACACTTAATCAAGAAAATTAAGACTTGAAGGATCAACTGCAATACATTGGTCATACACAAATGCTAGAAAGAATGTTCAAGGATATTTACCAAATATTAACTCCAAAAACTGTGCAAAAACTCTCTTAAGCACCTGTAAAGACACTTAAGCAAATTATGACCCATAAACTGGATTAACTATAGCCTACCCTCTACAAACAAAAGTGCTATTATGGATATACTGTACTTACCACTACAAAATTAAAATATATAAGTTCTTGTAGCTCTATCCCTATCTTAAATAATAAAAGATGAACAGTTGTTTCTGGCATTTCTATTCACCTTGAAAATTGACGCAGCATTAAAATTTGGCTCGTCTGGATTTCCTTATTGTCAGTGAAATGCGTAGTAATATGTAGATAACTAGCTAGCTAGTGATAGCTTAGTGACAGCAATAAAACGTCCAATGCCGTCCAATATTAGTTGATAATATCGATAATACGAAGTAAATTTATTTCGTTTGACACCTTTATGGCTGAGATGAGAAGACTTACCTCTATACTGGGCTTTCTTTTGATCGTCTGCCTTTCTCTTTTTCCGTCCCTGTGTACTCGAGGGTTTAGACCGCTTCATTTTTGAAGAACGCGCCAGTGCTGAGCACTTGCCTGACATAACTGTGCTAGACAATATTCACTTTCAATTCAATCTAATAATCAGGTTAAGTAATTAAACGTGCGGCTGAGGGGGCGCCCAAGGATGATCATGTTTAATAAACAGTATGTTTTATTTCGCTTGTTTTAATTCTATGCTTAATGGGAAGTAAGTTTAAGGGCGCCACTAGAGGGCGCCTGGCTGCGCCCCCAACACATTTGTCGCCCTAGGCAACCGCCTAGCTCGCCTATAGCAAACGCCGGCCCTGGTTCAACATATATGTCTCTGATTGGCCATCGTGTTCACACGCTCATCATATATGTCTCTGATTGGCCATCGTGTTCACACGCTCAACTTATATGTCTCTGATTGGCCATCGTGTTCACGCGCTCAACATATTTGTCTGTGATTGGCTACAATGATCAACAATCTTCACTTCACTTCACACAGCATTTGAAAGCAGGCGTCTATCAGCGGATATAATAGGGATCCGCTGATGGACGCATGCTTTCAAACGCTCCCGTGTGTATCTGTGTAAGCGCTCGCTCTCTTCTTTTTAGTATTTATAAAATGTTTTTGAAGTGTTGATCTTTGTAGCCGCTCACAGACATGTATGTTGAGTGTGTGAACACGATGGCCAATCAGAGGTGTTTATGAATCCATTCAACAGCGCTCAAAACGCTAGAAGGAAACATTTAAAGGAACTGTATGTAAGAAATGTATTTCAATTAATCATAAAATGGCCCTGATATGTCACTAGACATTAAGAAATCATGTTAATTTCAAATATTTATATCACTGACAACGGTTGTCCGGCCAAGATATTGTCATTTTAAAAGTGAAGTTGCAGCCCTCAACTGATGTTGATGTTGACATGTTGTGTCATGCCTGAAGCCCCACCCTCCACCTGTCTACCAATCACGAAGTCAGTAGTGTTTCTGCATTCGGGTTGCCAGCTCTGCTCTAGTTACCACAGCTGCAGCTACAAACTTTTTGGATAAACAATGTCTAACTTTACGAAACCTAAACGACCTCGTTAGGAATCAGAAAAACGTTGTGACAGTGTCCGAAATAAAACAAGGATTTGTATAAGAGATGCCTTTGAAAGATGGAGACGGCTGAAAACGGAGAATAATTTGAAGACTGATGCCAACGTTGCTAATTTTCTCCTGGACAGGTAAGGTTCATCTATGTTTGGCTAACTTGTAACGTTACTTAATGTAAATGGACATTTCAAATATTCATGACAGTCGAACAAAGATATGCATGTTCGTGCAAAGTAACGTTAGGTTAGCGCAGATGGAGGAGGTGGGTCATTGAATTGAAAAGGTAACGTTAAGGAATTGTTTGGTAAATAAAAACGGCGAGTCGTCATTGCTAACATTAGTAATGCATTATCAGAGCCCGTTTCTCTGTCATTATGCTGAGACGCTGAGGAAAACAACATTAGCACGCCTATTATGGCAATGTGAAAACGTATTTGAGACCGTAGCCTAACGTTACCTCATATTCCTCATTCGTTCTTCGCATATATAGTGGACAAAACATGCTGCAAGTTGACCTGTAAGACCATTGCTAATGTTATTTAGCTTTGCTGTAATTTTACTATAATATACTATAGTATTTTTTCATGTGGGAATGTACGAGCGTTCATATTTACGATTATATTTGGCTAATCGCCATAAGTAAATTGCGATTCATAATTACTTCACAAAACATCGCTCTTGAAGCATAAACATAATTAACAGAAAGAAAAAAACGTACTGTGTAGGACTCGTCACTTGCCATTGAAAGCTCCGTGTAGCAGCCTACGTTCCTGCTGGATCCTGCAGCCTATCTGGCAACCTCGAGTCAGGGGGAGGGGGAGAGGGGATACACCGCTCTACAGTAATTTGAAAGTGATTGCAGTACCAGTTTTGGCCACAGTCCTACATACAGCTCCTTTAATATTCAATATTATATGGAACATATTTGAAAATACTGGGCTGGAAATGTCCTTAAATACATTTTTTGTGTGCCACTAGCATCACCAAACATAATTATATTATGCAAATATATTAATTGTTTTCAAAAAGGTTTCTTGAGCACACTCCCTTCCTGTTATTAGTCAAACAAACAGATAGTCCTGCTCCCCAAATCCATTCCATTGGTTGTGCCACTGTTACGTAATTTGCATTTTTTTAACGCCACAGTGTTTAAACTCTCATGTGTGGTTAAACCATTCAAAAGTTTGGTGTTTGTAAGATTTTGAATGTATTTTTTTAGGTTTCTTATGCTCAACAGGCTGCATTTATTTGTGAAAATCTAATAATTTATTTGTTAAATTTGATTACAATTTAAAAGAATGACTTTCTAATATGAATTTTTTTTTAAATGTGATTTATTCCTGTGATCAAAGCTGCATTTCAGCATCATTACACCAGTTTTTCAGTGTCACATGATCCTTCAGAAATCATTCTAATGTGATGATTTTCAAGATTTTTTGAGTAGAAAGTTCAAAAGAACAGAAGTTATTGGAAATGTAATGTTATAAATTGCTTATCTGTCATGTTTGATCGTTTTAATTTGTCATCGCTGAATTTATAAGCCTGTTTTTTTTACTGTAAAAAATATCTTACTGACCACTGAACAGCTTTGTATGCCTTAAATATTTAATATTATTATGACATGTTTTGCTAAGTTGTTGTTTAAACAAGCTTATGAATTGGCTTATTCAAAACCTTAACATTTCCACTGCTGACTCTAGTAAGAAGCTGAAGCTGGGGGAAACGTATCACTAATTTTATAACTAATCAAACTATAAAGTAAACATCTCGGTACAAACTCAGCTCATTGTGTTTGCTATCGAGCTTCGCCTGTCATATACAGTATGATGTGCAGTAAAGTTTATGGCGTTGGTGTGTATTGTGAAGTGTGCTCATTTGGTGAGCAGCTGCATGTCTGCACACCTTCACATTCCACATTCTCGCTAAATCCTTTCAGTTGAACTTGGGAGTGGCTGATTCACCAAACACTATTTGCTAACATTTATCCAATCCAAACTTCACAAAACAAGAAGCTTAAGGTATGCATGATTTCTTTTAAATATCGTGGAGTTTCCTCATATACGTCGATGTAACAGGAAATAGACATCTATATATATATGAGATGGTTATTTAAAAAGAAAAAATATTAAAAACATGGACTGTAACTGTGTTTTTAAGATCCCCATCTAGTTCTGACTCACTTAAACGCTGCAGGTACACATAATTAACTTGATTTGTGTCTCTCTCTATCCCTTCTTTTGTCTTTTTAATCTTTTCTTAATAGTGTGATGACATTAGCACTGGTAGACCAGCTGGTATGGCCCCCCTAGTCATCCCAGTCTCTGTGCCAGTTCGGAGAGGTCAAACCCAAACGGACGTGCAGGGCAGCTGGGCACAGATGGATAATGTTCGGCATCCTTCAGAGATTTCACATCAACCTGACCGCAAACCCTCTGTTATTGTAGCACGCCGGCACTCTTTGAAGAACTCCGCGTCCGAGAGCTTCATCAAGGTACAGGTTAATGTCAAGTCAAGTTGGCTTTATTTATATAGTGCTTGATACAACAATTGTTTCAAAGTAGCTTTACAGTGATAAATAAGGATCAATGATGCAAACAATTCAATTCTGCTGGAAAGAATCACTTAAAAAGACAATAGTGTCATTATTCAGCTTAAGTCAGTTCAGTGTTGATTCATTTCGGTTCAGTGACTGTGTAAAGTTCATCAAATATGAAATGAGTTCAATTCAGCTAAAAAAAACAGTGATGCCATCATCCAGCTCAGTTCAGTTCCAGTAGTGTCAATGCAGTCAAATCAAAAATATTTCTGAATATTAAAGGCACAGTATGTAATTTTCACCACTAGAGGGCGCTTATTCTAAACAAAGGCGTAGCTCGATGACGCCTGATTTCGTGGAAAAGCCAGTGGAAAAGAATCCGACAGGACTCGGGCAGAAATCATATTCATTAGGGATGCTCTGATCAGGATTTTTGCTGCCGATACCGAGTACCGATTTGTTGTCATGGTGATCAGCCGATAGAGACAGAGCGACACGCATCATAATCTGAAGACCACGCCCACCGGGGGGGAAAACAATCAAACCGTCTCCATTGACTTTGCATTGCGGGAGGCTGCCTTCTTGTCATTTCGGACTTGTAACAAAAAACTGAACAATGTATAAAAGCTGATATGTGACAAAGTGTACAGCAAACAAGCTAAACGAAACCCAGAAGCAAAAACCCAGACGTTTTTATAAGCTGTTGACCCAAAAAACGAGCGTTTAAGGACAAAAAAGTGGATTCAGGCCATTGAGACAGAGCGCGACGGGTCATATTACAGTGAGAACTACGACGACTAGAGGGAACGTAATCAGCCACTGTAAATATAATATATAAAACGGACATTTGGATATTTGACTTAACAGTGACAAAATATTTACTGCACACATAGACATATTGAGGCATACTGAGTGTCAGGATCCCAAAATTGACCCATTCTTCAGCTGAAGCTTCACCTCGTATTGCCTGTATCCACTTTTATCTTCTTAAACGCTCGTTTTTTTGGGTCGACAGCTTATAAAAACTTATTTCTGTGTTTTTTAGCTTGTTTGCTGTACACCTTGTCACATATCAGCTTTTAGACATTGTTCTGTTTTTTGTTATAAGTCCGAAATGACAATGAGGCAGCCTCACGCAATGCAAAGTCAATGGAGAGCGTTGGATTGTTTTCCCCCCCGGTGTGGGCGTGGCCTAAATACGCTCTGTCTCTATACCGATCCCGATTCCAATGCTTCACTGATTTGTAAGCTCTCTGATCACTGTTAACCTTTTTTCAGAGAAAAAAAATAATATATATATATATGTTATAATCTATATGTTATATATAGATTATATTTTTGTTAAATTTTTATGGTAATTATGTACTGTAATGTAACCATTGTTTTAAAGGGGCTATATGCAACTTTTTCACCTAAATAATAAACATAACAATAGCCTTTTTATTTTACCATTTATGACTCAAACATCTCCTGATGAGCATACTGACACCTTGTCCACTCACAGTGGGTGCACCTATAAGCCTGTATCCTATTTTTCCTATTTTCTGGCGGGTCGTTTTTTCCCACGCTGTCTGCGGATGTGACGTCACCACCGCTGCGAGAGCGAGCAGAAAATAAGAGCAGTTCTGTTTTTTGGCCACAGGTGTCAGTCGCGAGTTTAAATTTCAGAAAAACGCATATAGCCCCTTTAACAGGGTACTAAATACATCACAAAAATTATTCATTATACAGTGAACACTTTAATATGCCTTTAAAATGGGGTTTCTGCGTAAAACTATGCATATCAGGATACTTAATAGGGCTGTATTTTCTATGTTTTTCTATTTGGATAAAAACAAATCTGTATTTATTTTATGCCCAATGATGTCCTAAAAATAATGTTGATATTGTACAAGTACAGTGAATGTAATTTAGGCATGTATTAATAAATAAATCTTTTAATTCACTGAACTAAAAATTAAAATGATAGTAGCCTATATTTGATTACCCAATTATAATGGTCACTTTCATAAAAATATACATACTTGTAGGTTTAAAATCCTACATATGGCACATTTATTGTCCAACATCAAATATTTTAGAAATATGTATATTTTAGTCAGAATTATTGTGTTCTTTGCGCTCCTTTTGTTTGGTGCGGATGCGCGCGGCGGCGCTCGCGGAAGTCTGAATTTTAGCAGAGATTCACTTGCAGAAGGCTTGTCGTCTCCTGACAGCAAAATGGACATATTTGCATGACTTTCTAACATTTAAAGATGGAGAATATCCCTGTGAAATGTAAGTTATGCACTGAGGAAAGCACCACATTTCAAACGCATTAAACTCCGCAAGTATGTTAGGCTTTCTGTCTGTCAGTTCAAGTAGCCTAACGTTATCTCTCAGAGCATCTGACAGGGCAAGCTGCTTTAAACTATACGTGTTAACAATATCTTACCAGTTATTTTAAAGCCCTTAATATAAAGCATGTGTCATGTTTAAGACAAATTGTATCATGCACTTTCCCTGCATCAGATCACTGCGTACTCCGCTATTTTTCAGATGCGTTCGTATCAAACTACTGTAGGCTATATCAATACTTCTGAACGGCGTTCACCCATCCCTTAGGACCGACTGACCCGTGTTCAACTGCTACGCCCTCACGTGATGACGTCATCAAATTGCGATCGGTTCGTGAGATCGGCCAAGTTAGTGAGTACCGATCGAGTCATAAAATATGATTATCGGCCGATACCGATAGATGGGAGCATCCCTAATATTCATGAGCGAATGTATTACAGATGTATGAGTGTTACTGTAGTGTGAAGCAGGAGCGGGACGAGGCGCTGGAGCGATTGCTAATGAGAGACGAGCGGACACACGGCTAGAGAGCAGTGGAGCTTTTATTCTGTCAGACGAGCGCTTCCTCTTCTTCTGCTCATGTGTGTGTGGGGAACGCAGCGCTGCTTTATCATATCACACACATCTGAGGGTGCTTTCACACCTGCTTCATTTAGTTTGGTTGAATCGTACTAGAGTTCGTTTTCCCCTTTGGTGTGGGTCGTTTGGTCAGGAGAGAAAGCAGCAATTGCACCAAAAGCGGACAAAACAAGCGTATGAGAGCTCCTGGAAGAGGTGGTCTTGGTACACTTTCAGACGAACTCTGGAGTGGTTTGTTTGTGGTGAGAACGTGATCCAGACCCAACTGCAAAAAGTACGGATAATTTTTGGACTAAACCAGCTGCCGTAGTCAGCTGCGCTGTGCATTGTGGGATGAGGAAGTGTTTGTTGACAGTTTGCACTTTAGCATGGCAGCTCGCGGACAAACTTAGAGCCTGCTGAGCCTCTCACAAGAACGGCGCGATCTTCGCTTGAAGTGACGACGAGCGATGGGCGCTCGCCGTTTGCAGTGCATTACAACGTTGTTTTCAAGCCGCATCCTCACTTCATTATAGAAATGTATTGTTTTCATATTGTGGTGTATACAAACAATGTAATAGATTATGGCCAGGGACAAAACCAGCCCGCGCAGTCGCAGTTTAGGAAATACGCCATGGCCAATGAGTGATGTGGATGTTGTCATGTGACTGCATTTTTGGTTCGTTTCAATAGTCGTCTTGGTTAAAATTGCTGATTTCTCTGGATTTAAACATCCTTGGAAACATCTGGGATAATGTAAGTCAACAAAATAACACTGTTCAAGTGGTCCTTTTGGATATTTTAATCCAAAAATCTTACATATTGTGCCTTTAAGTGTCCCCAACTAAGCAAACCAAAGGCGATAGTGGCAAGGAACCCAAGCTCTTATAACATCTCAAATCATTTACATACTTTTGCACACTAAAAGTGTACTTTTAAACTATTTAGAGCTTTTAAAATTGTTGTTAAAGGGATAGTTCAGCCAAAAATAAAACTTCTGTCATCATTTATTCACCGTCACGTTTTTCCAAACCTGTATGTTTTTCTTTCGTCTGCTGAACACTGAAGAATCAAACAGTTGACTGTAGTCATTCAGACTTTCATAGTATGGAGAGAAAAAAAATGGAAGTCAATGGCTACCGTCAGCTGTTTCAAACTTCAAAATATCTTCTTAAGTGATTAAATGATGACTGAAGTTTCATTTTTGGCTGAACTATCTCTTATCTGTTTCTGCCATTTATGTTTCAATCAGGGTACAGGGCAAGAGGACAAATCCAGGCGCCGCCCCCGACCTGAGCCTCTGGTCATTCCTCAGCCATGCACTTTCATCGCCCCTTCTGTGTACTCCAGCATCACCCCCTACCAGAGCAATCTGCGCTCCCCAGTGCGCCTGCCAGACCATGCCAGCATCATCCCGCCGTACACCCCTCCGCCCATTCTTTCGCCTGTGCGTGAAGGCTCTGGGCTGTACTCTGTTCTGTTCCTCTCCTCTATGGCAGCAGGCAGCCAGGCCCTGCCACCCCCATCCACACCCCGGGGCACCACACGAAGCTTGCTGCGCACAAGTGCGTTCCACCTTGCATTTTGGGTTTTTTATTAGTAGCAATTTACAAATAAGGTTCTAAGCATTAACATTTACTAATGCATTAGTTATAACAAACCAACAATAGTTTCTTACAGCATGATTTACAATATAAACACAGTTTTATTATTAACATGGTAATAACTAATGCTAACTTATGTAACCTTATTGTAAAGTGTCTCCTTTTTATCTTCAGTATTTGTATGTTTATTCATACTTATTAATAGATGAATTAGATGAGATCATTAATTAGGTATTATGAACTATCAATAAACTGTACATTCCTACTGCATTTATTAATCTTCATTAAAATTCGTTAATATACATTGTTAGTTCATTATTCATTAACTAGTGTTAATTTATACAACTCAAAATCTATTATTATACTTAACCTAGATGAATAATACTGTAATTGTATGGTTCATTAGTTAATACATTAGGTGTCATGAACTAATTATGTTAACAAACTCGGTAACACTTTATTTTACAGTGTCCTTGTTACATATGTTACATGTACGTACCATAGTAATAACAGTAAATTATGTATAATTACATGCAAACCCTAATCCTACCATAACCCTATAGTAAGTACATAGTTAATTAATATTACTCAGTACTTATATATATATAATAACACTGTAACAATGACACCTTAAAATAAAGTGTAACCACAAACTCTATTGTTAAAAATGTTACAGTACAAACATTTTATGTAGTTTACAGTGTCCTTCTGACATGTTAAATTATTATAGTAATAACAGTAAATTATGCACAATTACATGCAACTAACCCTCAACAAAACCCTTACCCTATAGTAAGTACATGTAGTTACTTAATATTACTCAGTACTTAAATGTATAATTAAAGTGTAACAACGTCACTAAAATAAAGTATAATTCTTTATTTTAAGGTGTCATTATTACAGTGTAATTATACATTTAAGTACTGAGCAACATTGATTAACTACGTACTATAGGGTTATGATTAGGGTTTGAATATAATTATACATCATTTACTTTTATTACTATAATAAGTACATGTAACATGTCACAAGGACACTGTAAAATAAAGTGTTACCAAAAAAGAAAATGTAGTGTTGTTGTATTAGTTAAAAATGTGCTAACTAACGTCACTTTAAGTGTCACCTTTTCTGACTATTTGTTTATTCT
Source organism: Gobio gobio (assembly GCF_949357685.1). Lineage (NCBI taxonomy): Eukaryota > Metazoa > Chordata > Actinopteri > Cypriniformes > Gobionidae > Gobio > Gobio gobio. Next base: position 48,342,966 of record NC_137105.1, on the reverse strand, counting down.
TACTTATTAATTCCAAGTGTAGATGAACTGTGTAGTCATATTGAGATGATTAATCTCTCTCTCTTGTTGACTTGTTTTCTGCACAGGCAGTTCTGATATCACTCCTCCTGTACTCCCACTGATTGGAGAAGCAACGCCTGTCAGCCTTGAACCGTGAGTATTTATTTAAAAAAGCTATTCGTCACAATCACTGTGCACTAATCTAATATATTCTCCCTCTCTTGCATGTTTAGGCGCATAAACATCGGCTCTCATTATCAGGCAGAGATTCCAGAACTCAGGGATCAGACCTTGGCCCCAAATGACCAGCATAAAGCTACTTTGGTCTGGCTCCCTAATTCAGAGACCGATTCTACGGCCTCCCAGGAAACAAGATGTAACTTCTCTTTATACTGCATTGATATAACTAATGCTCGCCAAATACATATTACACAGATATACTCACATACTTCCATTCCAATCCTTATTATTTTCCAGTTGATGACCTTATGAACCTGGTCTGCTCCAGTGTCATGTGTGGAGGAGGAACCAACCCGGAGCTGGCGATGCACTGCCTGCACGAGTGCAGAGGGGATGTCATGGTGAGCACAGTCCTCAATGCACAGATGAATGTACAGAAGCACTAAAAAGTGTTTGGACGCTTAAAGGGATAGTTCACCCGAAAATGTACTCGCCCTCAAGTCATCCTAGGCGTATATGACTTTCTTCTTTCAGACGAATACAATTGGAGTTATATAAAATAAATGATTGGCTCTTCCAAGCTTTATAATGGCAGTGAATAGCAGCCCAAAATTTAAAGTTTAAAGTTAAATAAAAAAATTTAAAGCCCAAACCATTGTAAAAGTGCTCCACACGGCTCTGGGGGGTTAATAAAGGCCTTCTGAAGCGAATCAATGGGTTTTTGCAAGAAAAATATCCATATTTAACACGTTATAAAGTAAAATATCTAGCTTCTGGCGGACTGTGTTGAGTACTTTTATAATGGATGGATGCACTTTTTTGGGCTTCAAATTTTGGGCTGCCATTATAATGCTTATAATGCAATTTTTTAAAGCTACACTGTGTGATATTTTCCCCCATCTAGCGGTGAAAAGGTATATGACCATCCAGTGAATATTAGTTTCTCTTCCTCTCAATTCTGATTTCGTTTTAACTCCTACGGTGGCCGATTTAGTCCAAGATTAACATGGCTTCCAGTTCGACCTCGTCCACATTCGACACGGTGCCATCGAGTGTTAAAACGCGAAAGGCGAAGCTTGAATTCACGGGTATGTCCCTCTTTGGCTAATGTACTTTCAAGATGCAGGGGCAACATGGCGACCTGCATTCAAACCCCTCACCCGTATGTATTTTCAATGGCATATTATAAACTTACGAGAATACTTTATTACTTGAAAGAAGTAAATATACATTAATTAGCACATATTTTTTTGAAAGAACTAAGTGTTTTTAGCTAAGAATAAACTAAAAAAGTTACACAGTGTAGCTTTAATATAACTCAGATTGTATTCGTCTGAAAGAAGAACGTCATATACACCTAGGATGGCTTGAGGGTGAGTAAATCATGGGGTAATTTTCATTTTTGGGTGAACTAACCCGTTACAGGTGCAATAGGTGATTTATTTATTTATTTATTTATTTATTTATTTATTTTTTGCTGGTTGAATGTCTCCTCATATCCTGATAGCAATCACTATGTTAAGCGGTCTATAAATTATAAATATATATTGTCTGTGGAAGGTGTAGGACCATAAAATGTTCGTTCAATCATTGCATTCGGTCCAAATTTAATGATAGCATGTGTTGTGTTTGCATAGCACTGCGCAGCCTGTTCACGCAGGCATCACATGTCATTAGAACGTTCACGTACGCTGTGCAGAGCGAGAATGGCAGGCGAACAGTTGTTTACGTTAGTTATTATTATAGACCTGTTACTCACTGTACTGTAAAGTTTTCTCACCGCTGAATGACACCAATCCAATAACATCGTCTCTGGTCGTCTCGCTTCTGGTCTGTGTTTTGGAGGAGGTGTGGCTTTGGACGGCAATTTGCAGGAAGGATGGGATCTTAATCATCATATGCTTTCAATGCTAGCAGGCTAAAGTTAGCATTTCCCAGATCACCTATTGCATTTTTAAGTTAAACTTAATAATCTGACTTCAGACATCTAAAAATCACATTGATACCAGTTGGTAAAATGTAATTGGGGGGGGAAAATATTTTTTTTTTTTACAAAATTGTTTGTTAAATATTATATCTAATGCAATGAAATTCATACACTGTTAATGACTTACACTAGCATTCAAAAGTTTGGGGTCAGTACGATTTTTTTAATGTTTGTAGTATGGCGAATAAACCCCGCCTTCTAAATGAAAGAGACAATCGTTGATTACTAAAGTCATTGCGTCATTGCAGCTGCCGTTAGACGCTCCGGTTGCTATAGAAACAGGCAGTGTCCTGAGACCCGCTTATGATTGTGCATGCGCATTAGCTTTGTCCAGACTTTTGTCATGATTCGAGTGTTTAGAAACAAAATTTATGAGACAGTTGTTGTCAGTTTTCATCGGTGATTTCAAATAAGAAATTTAATCGTAAGCTTGGCGAACAGTTTTGGAGAATTTGATGTTTCCCCATTCAAAGAGGCGATTCAAAGATGGCTGCCGAGTGAAATGACTTCTCTTAAAGAGACTTTGCTTACACTCACCAGGGCTGTATTTATTTGATCAAAAATACAGTAAAAATAGCAATATTATGACTTAAAATATCTGAAAATGTAATTTATTACTGTGATGGCAAAGCTGCATTTTCAGCAACAAAAAAAAAAAAAGATTTGACACTTTTAAGTGTCTAAAAGTGTCAAAATGTTTCTGGAGAAACAACAAATATTGCTTTGACTCTGTAGGAAACTCTGGATATGATGATGATGAAGAATCCCATCTTCTCCAGGAACCACCATCTGGCCAACTACCACTACGCAGGTAAAACTCATTTACACATGTAGTTGTAACATACTGTTTTGAGACACAAAGGCTGAGGATCCACAATCATAATCAAAAAAACAGACAAAAGGTCTTGTGTATGACCTTTTGCCTGTTTTTTTGACTATGATTGTGGATTACCCTTTAATAAAGCTGCGTTTGGATCCTCAGCCTTTGTGTCTCAAAACAGTATGTTACAAGCAGTCCAAACCAGACAGGAGAGACATAAGGGTAATCCACACAACGGGCAAGTAATTCGAAACCAGCGAAAACACTCAGAAAAGCAGTATTACAACAAACAAAGACTTCACAATGAATGATTGAGATAACCAGGCTTATATATGGTGAGGTAAACAGGGTAATGAGACACAGGTGGATGTAATCAGGGATGATGAGTCGGGGCAGAGAGTTATGGGAAATGTAGTCCTTGATGGAGTGACAGTCCGGGGTGGAGTGCCCTCTGGTGGTAATCTCGGGCACTCTCACTGGTGAATTGTGACAGTAATAGTGGCAGCTAATGACAAAGCTCAAATATTAGTGCCGTCAATCATTTAAAAAAATCGGATAAACTAATCAATCACGCATTTTTCTCACAACTAACGTTAAAATCTTTAATATATACCAAATAAATATTTGTTTAATGGCATGTTATTACTAAGTACTACAAACGAATGCCAGTATCACTGACACCAAATATTATATAAATATGAATATAAATTTTAAAAAAAATCTCAATTTCTGGGGATGGAATTGAAAGACATCATTTTTAACATTTAATGGGCTTTAATATATTATAAAAATTGTTCATTTAAATGAACTTGAAACAATCCTCACTAGGGCTCTCACGATTTGTCTAAGAAATAATTGTGATTATGATTATTAGTCATAATCGCAATTATTGCAGTCTCTTTAAGCTGCATTATATTTGAAGTAATTGTCTTTTGGTCTATGTCTTCCCATTGTGACTTCTAAAATAACCTCAATTACATCCAATAACCACGATCAGATTATTTAAAGGGATAGTGCACCCAAAAATCCTGTCATCATTTAGTCAAGCTCAAGTTGTTCCAAACCTGTATGAAGTTCTTTCTACACAAAGCAAGATGTTTGGAAGGATGGTAGTCAATGGCTGCCGAGATCTGATAGAAAGAGATTGATGTTCCATAAATATTGACAGGCTCAGATTGCTGGACTGTGGATGAAAAACGATTCTTCAACAAGGGAATTTCTGCTTACAGGAAAGATTTCTTCATGGTGCAAATGCTGGTATGCTGCCTTTTTTGTTTCCTGTCTTATGATTGGTCATATATAAAGTAAATCAAAGGTGACATTGTGTTTTTGTTTATCTGTCTGTTTTGGCAGGTGAGGACTAAAACAGTGGCACAGTGTGTGGAGTTCTACTACACTTACAAGAAACAAGCGAAGGTTGGTCGTAATGGGACTTATACATATGGACCTTCAGACCCAGAGGAAAGCCTCCCTGTGGTAAAGGCTATTAGTTCTTACTGATTTTAGACATTGGGCCCTATCATACACCCGGCGCAATGTGGCAGCAGGCGTGACGCAAGTGTTTTTTGCTAGTTTCAATCCGACGCTGTTCTCATTTTCACGTCCTACGCCTACGTTGTTTAAATAGGAAATGCACTCGCGCCCATCTGGGCGTCTGGTCTGAGACCAGAACACTGGTCTGTGTTCAGGCGCATTGTTGGTGTGTTGCTATTTTGAGGAACTGAAAGCGACTGCGCCGTTGACCAAAAACAACCTAGTCTAAAGCAGGGCTTAAAAACTGAAAAAAATATCAATCGGTTCACTCCGAGCAGAAACGATATTATAGCGTTTCCGTTTTTGCGTTCCTCAATAAACATTACTGTTCCGAAAACGGTTTGATTTGAAAAAATACCGGTTAATAACGTTATTTTAATTTAGCCTATACAAATATGTATAAATAGACTTATTTTTCACTCAATAATAATAATACGCATGGTAATTAAACTTGAATATTTATTTCATAACATTTTTAAAACCACAACAGAAATGCATGCATTAATTACAAAGCATAAACAGCGGACCTGTTTTAATGGAGCGTTAGACAATCGAAAGTGGCCTCTTATGCCTAATTCTTTTCAGAAGAGTGATAAAATTCTTTGTTCATAACTTTTTTTCAACATGACTTGTTTTAAAAATTGCATGAATAAAGAATAAATAAACTGGATAACCATTGCTCTTTTAATGCACCGTCAACTGCTAATTTCAAAGCAAACACTGCGCAACACGTCCTTGCATCACATAATCAAATTCAGTCAGCTAATAAAGCTTGATCATTTAATGCAATATAACATACCATTTAATACGAAGCATCAACCGTATAGAAAACATTGACCTGTCCTGTATTGGCAATCTGAAAGACTATAGGAAAAATGTTTGATAGATGCTAGTAACCTACTTGGATAGGCTTAAACGGAATCCACAAACTAGCCTAAATCAGACTATTTGAGCTTAAAGTCCGAACTGCTTATTTAAACATACGAAAAGAATGTCCTCCAATACCTGCACATTCATTGTAGACCTCAGCGGGGAAAGAAATGTACTTGAGGCATGTAAATGCCCGCTCATACTGACTTGCGTACCGGTAGATTCATAGACGACTGGTGCGCTGGCATTTCACTCATGCTTGATCCTTCAACGTCACATGCTGTACTACTCTATTCATGATTGGTCACGGCCAAATTAAAATATTAAAAGAACGATAAAATAAATGTATTAACCGGTTAATGGCCGTTTCAAATTAACGTTTCTGTTCAGAACGATTCAAGTTGATTTTGATTTCGTTTTCGTTCCTCTTAAAATTTTGTTCGTTTCCGGTTTACGTTTTCGTTCCTTGAACCGGTTCAGAGCCCTGGTCTAAAGACACAGTATCTTTTGTGTTATTTAAAGGGCGTGTTAGTAATGTGTGCCTATAAGCGGGTGCACAACGCACATTAGGGCTGCAACGACACGTCGCGTCGATGTCATGACACGAAAATACGTTGACATGCGTGAAATGCGTTGACCCGTCGACGTCACATTATTTACGTTCTAGACTAGAACAGATCTAGAATAATGCCGGCTTCTGCTCCCGGGCATTGTGAAAATGATCATTTATCATATAAAGCCAGACCGCGACTAAAATAACCGCAGAATAAAACTGTGCTTTGTTCGCTCTTTAACGCCGGTTTCACACTTCACGCGGTGGCAGAGCAGAAGCTGTGTGTGTGGAGAGCGGGAGCCGCGCGCCCGTTGGGCTTTCACACTGCCAGTGTTTGTATTGCAAATACAGAAGAATATTGTCCATTCGGTCACATTTTCCGGTGTTCTTCTCCGACCCCAGTACGTCTCATGCTTTGATTTATTATGGGCAGCATAATCTGCTTCAAATGCGACCGGGTTCCCCTCTGTCCCAAACACATATGCATAATAACATGCTGTATATAGGTAGTTTACATGATTAAAGTAACATTAAAATTAAGATATGCATCTAGTTTTAATCATTTAAATGTGTCTTTGAAGTTTGGGCAAAAACTTCTGGCGGCTTTAGTCGGTGTTTATGCACATGTACTGTATATCTTCAAAATGGACGACTAGTTATACATTAAAACTATGCTGAAAGCTCCTGTACGTGAACCTTTTGCAGATAAATACAAGTGCATTTTCGTTTACTATTGACACAAATCAATAAGTAAATCATACTCAACTACTATAGAAAACAACTTTTCCTAATTAGGCCTACTCTGTATACATTTTATGATGAATAGTATCATTAGTTATACATATTGTTTAAAATGTTTCTTGTGTTCATATATTTAATTATAAAATGGCTTAAGTACACTACCCTTCCTGAAATACAATTAATATTGTCATCATTCATTGATTTCATGTTAAAATAATATACAAATTCACTACCCTCTTTGAAATACAATAATCAGTAAAAAAGAATCATCAGATGAATCTGGAAAATAATCGTTCGATTAGTCGACTAATCGGAAAAATAATCGCTAGATTAGTCGACAGAAAAAATAATCGTTAGTTGCAGCTCTAACGCACACACACTCTGCTTATTACACACACAGGGACGCGCAGCAGCACACACACATTTTTAAATATTAAAAATAAAAGGATTCCTCTCTGGAGAAGCGTTCAGTCTTTCCTCTCGCAAATCCCGCCATGTAAATAGCAAATCCACCATGGTACGAGCACAACTGGCTTTTAAAGGGAATGGGAGATGAGACTCTGATTGGTTTAATGCACGTTACGCCCAAAACACACCCATGACTCATTAAGAGACGAGGGACAACCCTTTTGGACCATGTGCCGGGCGCGCCAACCATTTTTCCCGTCGTTAAACTTGCAAAATTGGATTCAGACACGCCCTAAGTGCACCAGCGTCGTGTGCTTTAGACCATGCGCTCAGATCGTTAAAATAGGGCCCATTGTCATTTTCTTTGGCTTTTTAGCACATGAACAGTAGGACCCAAAAGTGTAAGACCACACTGAAAGTCATTAATAATTTAAATATAAACAGAAAATGTGTACACATGTAAAATGTGATGCATACTTGCCTTTCGTTTTTATATCATCAGTCTGTTCTTTCATCTCTAACATAGATGACTGTGAAAGAGGAAGAAAATGAACAACAGGTGGGAACACAAGATCATGTGTATGAGCGTCTACAAGATGTGACCAAGACACTGCAGGACAATGAGAATGTGCGTATTTGGAGTGAAAGCGTACACCTCTTTGTATAAATGTAGTAATTACACCATAAAGACTATGTTATGTTTCTCTGGGTTGGAATATTAAATGTCTTGTTACTCCAGCCAAATGAATAGCTCATTCTGTCTTTACTGGTTCCTCCAGAAGAGGGCAGATGTGGCTCATGTGGACCAGAAGAATGGCTCTGCGGAAGAGTCTTCTGGCCTGATGCCGGCGGCTCAACCCTCCTTTAAAACTCCTTCACCTGCACCTCCGAAGCCTCGCGCTGACAATGCCGGGAAGAAAAGCAGGGCCTCGACCGCCAGCAAACCTCAGGGAGAGCCAGAGGGGATTTTCCCTTGCAAGAAGTGCACCAGGTGAGTCTGTTTGTTTATGCTGGTCTTTGAATTTCTACTCATTCAAATTGCAATTTACCTCAAAGGACAGTTTTCTTCCAGAGGTTTCTTCCAGCAGTTGCACATATTTAAGGGTTTACACTGTACTGTATTTTTACTCCTACACTGTATTTTACAGTATGTGCACTAACAGTGTACTTACCTAAGAAAGTACTGGGTAATATAAGGTAAGGTTAGGTTTAGGGGTAGGTTCGGGGTTAGTACCTAGTTATTACTCAGTTTAATTGTAATTACTATAAATGCACAGTATGTACATGGGGAACAGGACAGTAAAATAAACTGCCACTGTACATGAGAATTCTGCCCTCTGTACTCTTTATGGGGATTTGATATTCAGACACTGAAATATTAATTTCAGTATTAATATTATCACAATTAATTGATTAAAATATTGCTAAATTGTATTTTAATATTACATATATAATGGTAATGTTCCAATATTATTACATTTAGACTGTGATTTTCTCCAAATTAATCAATATATTAATATATCAATACAGTATTTATTCATGAATATATATATATATATACACACACACTTAAATCGCTTTAAAGGCCACATACAATAATTCAGCAATTTTATCCTGCAAAGCAGAGGGAAATTATGTAACTTATGTTTAAAAGTATCCTTAAAGGTGTAGAAAATAATGTCATAATTTACTCACCCTCATGTCGTTCCAAGCCCATGAGATTTTCATTCAGATTTGAAATACAAATAAAGAGATATTTTTAATGAAATCTGAGATTTTTGTCTCTCCATTGACAGTCCAACACCACTTTGACGCTTCAAAAAGTTCATAAAGAGATCGTCAAACTAATGATTTGAGTGGTTTAGTCCAAATTGTGTGTGTGAGTTGATGAATGTTTATATGTGATTAAAAGCCAAAATGCAAATCGCGTCTCTTGAAAACATTTGGACTGAACCGCTCAATTCATATGGATTTATTTTTTTGTTGAACTTTTTGAAGTGTCCACGTGTCAGTTGTGTAGCTGTCAATGGAGGGACATAAAGCGCTCAGATTTCATCTAAAATATCTTTAATTGTGTTTCGATGATGAACGAAAGTCTTACGGGTTTAGAACGTCGAGGGTGAGTAAATGATGACAGTATTTTCCTTTTTGGGTGAACTACCCTTCTAGGGTCTTCGGGGTCTTTTCTGACCCCAAAGGACGTTTGCTCAAATTAAAATTAAAATGTCCCTTTGTCCAAATGGCATGAGATTTTGTACGGTAGTCAACACTCTCTAGATCTACAAATAAATTAATTAATTGGATTGATATCTGTTTTTATGTTCATGTGACAAAAAAATTTACAAAATTCATCCTCAAAAACAGAAACAACACAGAACACGCATACAGAAATGAAGTGGCACAAATGCATAAAACATAAAACATCCACAATGCAAAATGATCAGGCTAACATACACACACACACACACACACACACACAGGAATACATTTGTTATTGCTTGTTATTGCTGTTCAGTTCATTGAATGTTGATGTTCATGTTGTGTATTTTTTTACTCGATATGTAATATAACTGTTCATTTCTGTACATTTTTGTTCTGTTACAGTTAGTAACTGAAGTGTAGATTAAATTTGTAGAATTATAAGAAAATCAGAAGTTTGAAATAAATGATAAACTCTAAAGACTCCAACTTTTCTCTTGTTCAGGTTTGATTGTAATCATAAAGTAACATCATTGAAAAAAAGATTTTTTCAGTACAAAAATGCTAAACTTTGACAAAATTTATTAATTTTAATTGTTATAATTGTGATTTCATAACATTTAGATTTGAATCCAACTGAAAAATAGGTGTGAAAAGATGTCTTTCAGTCAGTCAAATAGCACATCGTGGAGCTCTGCAGCCATTTACTGATAAAAGTCTTTTTTTTTATTATAAAACTGTATTTTCCAAAAGATGGGCAAAAATCTTACACTAAGCCATGTCAAATAATCCATGTTATCCCCACAAATGAAAGTTAGAAATTTGGGTCTTTTATAAAGGGAATTTTACATAAAAAACTGATTTTGTGTGAAAATCCATTAAAAACTATATTTATTAATTTATTTATATACATTTAAAAATTATTATAAATACTCCAAAAACTGCACAGATGTTGAGTAAAAACATTAATAAACAGAGTAAAATTACATTTGTTCTAAAAAAAACTATTGTTTTGTTACAAAATTACATTTTGTTGCCTGGGGTCTGTGGAGACCCCAAAGACCCTGAGTGTAATTCCCAAACGAAGACCGTACAAGGGTTAAGGACAGATGCTTCTAACACTTCTAACACTTTTATAAATCCCTATATTCATAACATACTCACAGCTGTTTTTTAGCTAGCCAGTGGCTTTAGGTATATATACCGAATAATGTACTTATTTTGACGTCCTTGTGTGTGTATTTAGGGTGTTCTATAAGGTGAAGAGCAGGAGCGCTCACATGAAGAGTCACTCCGAGCAGGAGAAGAAGGCGGCAGCGCTGCGCCAAAGAGAAGAGGAGGAGCGAGCGGCTAAGGCCAGGCAGGAGATGCTAGCGGAAGCGAGGAGGAAGGAGGCAGAAGGAGTAAAGCAAGAAGAGAGTAGTGGAGCTGAGGAAAGCCCTGCAGAGCAAGATGATGAGCAGGATGAGGACTGGCATTGAGGAACTAGAGGACTCCTGTAGTGCCAGTCGGTACCAAAGCATCTCAGTTAAGGAGTTAAGGGCAGTTGGAATGATAACAGTGGATCATATGCCTTCGTCTTTTTATTATTACCAAAATTTTAAAAGAACTTTCCTTTGGTATGTATTTTTTTTAAATGCGGATGTGTGGCAATTGGGCATCATTCACGATGAATGAGGTTGAAATATTAAATCAAAAGAATATGAGCTGATTGTTAAACTTTTCTAGAAATGTACAGTCTTTGATTTTGATCAGAGTACCTGAACACCTTTTGTATGCGTTCACTGAGATTGTATTTTTTACATGTGTTTATGTAATATACATAATATGTAATCAAGAACACAGACAAACTTCTCTCCCTTCTACCTATGGACTATTTCAATTCAATATTTCTTGTGCATGAAATGTATATAATGCATAAAAAAATCTCTTTGTATTATATTGTGTACAATATTGATCCGGATGTGTTTTTTCAGTACTCTAAACTTAAAAGAATGTGTATATTTATGTTTTGAATGCACTTAAGGGGAGTGGATTATTGGGAATAAGGGATTTAAAAAAAATAAAAGCTTACATGTACATAAAATATGAAGTTTAGCAAATCACAACAAATACATATTTTACATATTGATCACATTTTTCACACTTCGTTGACTATTGTGACCATGCTTGATATTTGCTATATTTCATAAATGTGTGCACAATAAAAACAAACTTTCAGTATAAACTTGTATTATTTGACTTTAAGGGCTATCACAATTTCATTGAGCTTTTGACATATGAGAGGTCATCATACTATAAGAATATCCTGTATAACCAGAAACAACTTTTATTGTAACCAAGCCCAGAAACTCAGTGTGGAATGAGCCTGTAATAGATGGAGAAAGGCCGCCTCTACAGAAGAAGATCAACGCCCACTTCATCATCACAACTCTGGCCACGCCCACTGGAGTGTTAGTGAGATGACGAGGAGAGAAGAGCGATACAGGATGGACTACAAATAACATTCCCTTCCAAAGGATCCTAATGCTGGGAATTTGCTTATTTATTCTCATCAATGTGAATGTCTCAGTTGAGCATTATTTATTTGTGTTCGCTAAAAAAAAATGCTGGGTTAAAAACAACCCAAGTTGGGTTGAAAATGGACTAACCCAATCGCTGGGTAAGTCCATTTTCAACCCAACTTGGGTTGTTTTTAACCCAGCATTTTTTAGAGTGTAGATCTGAATGTTATGCCATAGATCTGAATGATATAATCAACACTTTTCATGATTAATTAACCTTGAGAGCTGTAATAGTAAAAATGTGCTTAAAGTTTTTGGGAGTTAACACACGTAATACTAGCTATTTCATATGCAAAGACGTCAGCCAATCACAGCAGTGGGCGTTTACACTGAAGTCTCACAGCAGCCAATCACAGCAGTGGGCGTTTACACTGAAGTCTCACAGCAGCCAATCACAGCAGTGGGCGTTTACACTGAAGTCTCACAGCAGCCAATCACAGCAGTGGGCGTTTACACTGAAGTCTCACAGCAGACACGCCCCTTCCAACAGAGCGTTCAAATCAGAGGCTAAAATCAGGGTAGGAAAATTGCCTTTTATTTCTGAATTATGACCATTTTTGATGTAAAAATCATACTAACATTATAAGTGCATCACAGGAAACATTATAAAACAATTCAGTTAATGACCCCTTTAATAAATATGGCAGGAAAAAGTCATCAAAGGAATTTCATCATCATATTCTGTATTGAAAGAAGAAAACTTATAAAGCAATACTCATAATTTAAAAGTCATGTAGGTGATTATACTAGTTTAAGAGCATTCAGGGTTTGCTGATTGCTAAGTAGTTTGGTAAATCTCTTCAGATGAAGGTTAAAATAATTATCATTAATATCAGAAGGGTTAAAGACTCCTTGATTCTTCCACTGCTCCCACCTGCAAATAAGAACGGCATTAATATGTAACTAAATATTCTTAAAATCTAAACCAAAATGGTTCAAATTATTTGTTAGACTGACAGAAGAGGCCAGTTTGAACGAAACCCTCTTCTGCGAGTCAAATGTGAATCTAAAGCTTACCGGGATCAGAGTTATCCACTAGCATGCCTGTGGTGTCACTGAGACTTCCGTTGTTCGCTTCTGGAACTACACCCAGCAGCTTACACATCAACGGATAGATGCTGACGCTGTCAAACGGCTCAGCCAAGAAATTATCCCTAAAGTCGGGTCCAAAGGCTCGAAAGAACATTTTCATATCCATTTCCTCATTACTGAATCCATGATCTCCTTTGTTGACATGCAAAATGAGCTTCTGCACAAACAGAAAACAAGAAAATGTTAGGAAAACAGATTCCTTCAGGTGGACTGTTTACATAAATCCACCCTGCAATCTAATAATATAGTAATATTAGTGACATTTGTAATATTATAAAAGATTTCTATTTCAAGTGAATGCTATTAACTTTCTATCCATCAAAGGACAAAAATATTTACCGTTTTCAACATCGATAATAAATGTTTCTTAAGAATCAAATCAGCATATTTTGCATTCTTTTTTTCAAAAGCTTTAAAAAAATCGTGCAGACCCCAAACTTTTGAATATATTTATTAAGGCCCAAGACCTAAGGGGCATTGTTGCTATTGTTTTCCTTAGGTAAATTTTTTTTTTCGACCTGCGATGGACAACTTTATAATTTACAGTCATTAGCTCCGACCAACAAGGTAAAACCAAGGCAAGCTCTATTTTAACTACTGCTCCAAAGGCCGTCATACAATTCACACCAAACTTTCTCAACATGATGTCAATATATCGAAGATGCTAAATTGTGAACGGTTATTGGATATATTAAACGGTTTATCTTGCCTTGGTGATTAAGTAAGGACGAAAATGGAAAATGGAAAGAATCTCATATCTATAATCTAATAAATTATACAGCGTTTATTTCTATATAAAATAATACAAATAAAAAGAAAAACATTTTTATAATTAATGCATTATGTGCAAGTTAAAAAATATGCAGATTGCATGCTATCTGGCCAAAAGAAAGAAATAAAACCAAATGTAATACATATTATAACCACTAGATGGTGAAATATACCAGTTTTTAAATGGTTGAGAAAAGCCTTTTTCAGACATAATTACTTTCATTAGGTATTGCATTTGGAAATATATTTAGGCATTATCAAAGACTGATTTTTTATTTTACTTTTTTGTTTAAAATGTCACAACTAACTGGTAAACATTGTCCAACTTATCCTTTGATCTCTCTCTGCCCCCCCCCCCCCCCCTCTCTCTATTTTATACTTTTGATGGTTTATATTTAACCCATTCATTGCTGTGCGCGTTTGCCTGCATTAATGGATAGGAAATCCATGCCATAAATGGCATTACAGTCTGAGAAATTCAAAAAGGTCAGCAGTAGTTTGCATTCCTGGAAATTAATGTGTATTGGTTAACTTTTAAAAAAGAACATCGTAAACAGTCGGGAAATATTGCTGTATTGACTCCTTAAGTTCAACTGTTTATCTTACCTCGGCTCGCACTCAGATGCCGCGCTGCTCGGATTCTGTGGATAATAAATCCCGCCTCCTTCGATTTGATTGGATATCTCAAACATTTTGACATTGACGAGCGCTTTTACACCACTGAGACTGATCAGGCTAAATATATTCAAGTTTTTCCCCTCAAGTGGGCCGTTTTCATCGTCTGGGCTGGCGGAAGGATATAGACTAGGCTGCGTAAATTTACTATTATTCATTCTTCATATATATTTACGTAGCAACGGGCCGGCCCATTTTGTCCAGCGGCCCACCGGGAAAACGCCCGGTGCTCCCGATGGCCGGTCCGCCCCTGTTTTGCGGTCATGGTGGCACCAGCTGTCTGCAGTAAATGTGCCGTATACGGGGCTTTGACAGTGCTTTTATATTTACCCACTTTAAATGCATATTTCCCACCTTACACAGTTTCCCTAAAGCCACTGGGCTGCTTGCAGCTATATATTTTATTGACATGTTTACTGGTAAAGGATAAAAACTAGCTGAATAATGTGGAGCTTGTGGCATGTGTTAATTACCATGTTTGGCTAAAATATTGTCCGATTTCGCTATATGAGCTTTCAAACAATGGACCCTTTTCACAGACTGATGACGCATTTCCACAGTTATCAACATCGCAAATCTATTATTTAAAAAAAAGTTTTTTCATCTTTCCCATTTGGAAAGTTGTCACAAATATTTTTCTTTTGCCATTTGAGCAAATGGAAATACAAAAATGATATTTGCTCTCATCTCCTATCGAAGTTTACCCAGCTATGAGTAATTCTGCTTCTGAGAACCCCGGACATGTGGAAAGGGTCTATTGGGTAAAATGAGCCACTTACAGAGTTGATATTGAAGCCCAGATCGGCCAGAAGAACTATAGGTTGAATTCTCTCATGTTTGCCTATGTGAAAGTGTTCTGGAATCTCTTCTTTCTTATAGACCGTCAGATTGGGATGCGCATTCTTCAGGGCATCATAAACATCCTGTTCTTTGCCATTCTTCGGTGTGATCATCCCAAACCCACCATAGTCGAGCAGGTCGAATCTGGATTCATTTAAGAAACTCATGTAATTGCTAAGCTTTATCTCATGAACCTCAGTGGCATTTTTAATAGTGGTCATGCCATGGTCCGAGGTCAGGATGACGTTAAGATGATCAGTCAAGCCGTTCTTGTGAATTGCCTCCCTGAGGTAGCCAATAGTGCGGTCGATCTGCTCAATGATCTTTCTTCTCTCTGGGGTTTCGGGACCTGATGCATGACCCACATTGTCAGGTTCTCCATAGTAGAGAGTAACAAAGTCAAAGTCCTCTTTGGTGAACCATCCCATCACCGTGTCTATGTTCTGCTGCCACTCTGTCTCATTGTCATCAGGATGATTGTGCTCTAACACCAGGGAACGATCCACAGCCTGGCCGTTGTAATTTGCTGCTCCACCAGGATAGAAAAAAGATGCTGTCTTCAGACCCTTTGAAATATATAAGAGGTGTTATAGGGAAGACCATTGAATGTGACAATTCATTTACAATGAGGGACGATTTTTCAGGACATATTTAAAGTACCGGTCAGAAGTTTGGAATAATCGCTTTGTTTTGTTTTAATAATGGTTTTGAAAGAAGGCTGCATTTATTTGATCAAATATACAGTTGTGATGGCAAAGCTGAATTTTGTCATTACTCCAGTCTTTACTGTCACATCACAGAAATAAATTACTTTTAATTAAATTGAAATATTTCACAATGCTGATGTTTTTACATAATTTTGAATGAATAAATGCAGCCCTGGTTAACATAAGAGACAAAAGCAATTAAAAAATCTTTAAAGTGAAAAATCTGAAAAAATCTAAAATGTCTATGTCTATGTGTGTTTTTAATATGCTTTCAGACAAATCATGTGCATATTCATAAGTCAACACCATTGCTGAGTATCTTCTCAAAACTGCAGTTTCACAATCGTGGTTTAAAATCGCTTTTATTTCTGACGTCATAAACTACCTTGTATCCAATCCCGTCAATGTGTGGGCGGGGTTTAGCATATCATTAACTTTGATCGCTCTGAAGCAAGAGTCTCAAGAGAAGACTGAAAGCCTATATTTTTCTGTTGATATTAAAAATCGTGTACATATAGCGGGTGAATTATGTATATGATGTATATTATGATGTTATGATGAACTATATGCCTTTCTCCACTAACACTCTGTGATGTACAAAGCGTTTCTAAGGATGATGAGACTGAGATGGTGAACAGGAGCATGGTTTGTGTGACATTAGCAACACATTATTAGCTGTTTGATAATGTAGTCAAGCTAAAGGCTAATCATATTAATTACTGTTATGTGTGCGATGTTGTAAAGAGCGATACCTTTGTGCAGCGTTTACTACAGTAACCTGAGTAAAGTTGAGCGATAATCTCTGAGCTGGTGTGAGTGAGTGGAGGCGGGGCTCATTTGCATATTCATGATTTTGCGTATACTAATAAAGCAAGGGTGTGTAGAGTTATATTCAAGCTATTTTAAGGCATGAAGAATTTTTTTTACAGGAAATATATGTAATTTTGGTGATCAAAGATTAGTTGTAAGGGATACAATTATTGCTTCAGGGGGACTTTAACTATTCCAAACCTTTGACCGGTAGTATACAAAAATCAAATATATTTTATCTTATATTTCGTCCTTACAATCTGCTCACTAAAAGCTTGTCAGAGGAGGAAGTTCACCTGATTCTGGGCTGTTATCCACAGGGGCAAAGCACCATTATCCCACCATTCAGATTTTTTAAGTGTTGCCTTATGGGTGAGTCTCAAGCCAGTTGTAACATTAAACATCAGGTTATGGACGACACCATGATTCTCTATCCATCTCCCTGAATGAAAGATTAACATACAAACATTATTGTTATATACTGTGATGTACAGATATATATATTAAATATTATTGTATTGTATTGTATTGTATTCAGTCATATCAACAAATAGGTCTCTGTGGTCAAATAGTGAATTCAAATGAACTCACATGTCTTTTTCTCTTAAGCATAATGTCAAGAATTGTAGATTGAACAAGGCTTATGAACGTGAAACACCGCTTATGTAAATAACATTGAGGATTGGAGCTCATGCTAACTTTGCACAGTGTCATTTAATGAGTTGAGTTTGAGGTTATTGGCCAAGTAAGTGTGTGCTCAGCAGATCTCAGAAGACAACTTAAGACTTTGAACATCAACTTTGAAGAGATAATCAGTGTTATTCACTTCACGTCATAATGTTTTGCTTGCTCGAATATATTTTAATATTCTTTAAAAAGTATATTTTTATATTATTTGCATTACAAAAGCTACCAATTCAGTGTTTGGATTAATTAGGCCATGTCAGAGCTTCTGTCCTGCTCTTTTTGTGCCATGCCTTCTGTAAGTGTGTATTGTACACACACGCCAATGAGATATAATCTAAATAATGTTGAGCCTTACCAGTAATAGTTGTAAAGTGTGATGGAGACGTCATGGTGATCGCTGGGGGATTGATGTACTTTGCCTTCACTCCCTCTTTAACAAGCAAATCCAGATTTGGTGTGTCCACATCTTGGTCGTAATTCCACCTGAAACCGTCAAAAGAGATCAGCAGCAACTTATTATTTGCCTTCCTTTTGGACAGGGGTTTACTGCTCACACAGAGAGACAATGCCAACACCAGGAGAAGTTCTGACTTCATCTTGAGAGATATCTAAGCAGAATGAGAACCAGCTACAGCTGACCTTGGTGTTATTATCTGGCATTATCAGCGGGCTGATAAGACAATCTGGTAGCATTTTACAATAAGGTTTCATTTGTTAACATTAGTTAATGTATTAACTAACATGAACTAACCATCAGCAATACATTTGTTACTGTATTTGTTAATCTTTGTTAACGCTAGTTAATAAAAAATACAGTTGTTAATTGTTTGTTCATGTTAGTTCACAGTGCATTAAGTAATGTTAACAAGATTTTAATAAAGTATAAGTAAATGTTGAAATTAACATTGTCAAAGATTAATAAATGCTTTATAAGTGCAGTTCATTATTAGTTCATGTTAACTAATGAACCTTATTGTAAAGTGTTACCGACAATCTATATATTTTCTGTATCCTCAGGTCAGTTTACTGTACATTACTGAAATTATACTTTTCTACCATAGAGTGAACAAATTATCTTAAAATACATTTTAAATGTATTGTAGCCTGCTGTAAAATACAATAGGTCTTGTTTTCATGGATTTATTTTATTACCAACCGTTCCCTTTTCACTGTTTGCTTTTTAACCTCAGGAGATAACGTTGGAGCTAATAAATTAACCTGTTTAATCCGGTTTAATCCCACTGGTCACAATTGTGACCAGTCTTTTTTCTTATTTCTGGAGGTGTTGGCTTTGGGAAAGAAATTCAACTTTTAAATGAAAACAATTATTGTTGCGATTAAAATGTATCAATGTTATGTGACTAGTGTAAGGTCATATGACTAGATCAGTTTACTTCCTGCTTGCACATCTAGAAAAATATCTCTTCCTCATTACAAAAAGTATTTAAAAAAATCATATTTTGTAGGCCTACATATATTCTTTAAAGGGTCTACTAATTTATTTTGAGAATTAAACTCCTGCATATTTTGCTCATAAGAGGTGTAAATTTGTTTATGGTCTTTGTTTCAACTGAAAGCACAGGTTTTGGTAGTTAATCCTATAGTTATTAGTTGTTTATTCCATCCATCCATCCATGTCTGTCTGTCTTATTTATTTCAGTTTATAATGAGCCAGACCGTTTACTTCTTTGTTAATGGAATAAAACACTAATTTCAACTTTTTAACAAATAAACCAATCTTTAAACTAATTGCTGGAGGTTTGTGACCAGACATAAACCCCATTTTTTCATGGACATTTCAATTATTATTTTTTACATAAATGACATCGATTTTTTAATATTCTTACAAATACCATACAAATGTCATCTCTTGGAAAATGTCGGATTAAACGGGTTATGGTATGGCTACACATAAACTTTAATGATGATATAAGCTTATGCTATATTGTTTATCGTCAGTTCATATATCTTTAAATACAAACTGCTTCCGGTAGTATTTCTACAATAAAAGTAGCTTACGCGTAGCGCAGTAAGGGACTTTTATTGTAGAAACACTACCGGAAGTAGGAAGTTTGTGTGTTTTTTTCCTGTTCACACTGCTCTCAGGGCTGGGTCCCTGACAGCTGATGTGATATTCAGGGGTGGAAAAGCTTTTATTTTAAACAAATACAAGTCAAAGCGTTAAAGAAAACATTTTCGCCACTCCATTGGATATAAATAAGGTAAGAGTCGACTAGTAGTCGCAGTTTATTAGCTTCTCAAAAAGGCCCCTGCGCTGTTTACTGTGTCAGCTGACCTTTTTATACATACAAAACATCTGTTATTATGACAATAAAGACATCTTCATATTAAAAAACTTAGTTATGTAATCTAAGATTGAATAAAAAGCCTTTATAAAAAGTATAGGAGCGGTACTGTGCTACATATGGTTTTAATGTATATCATAGTGCGGGATAATAATAATAATATTCATATAATGTTATTGTGGTATTTACATGGATTCACCATGGTACTCTCTAGTAAATTTTTGTGAATAATGGACAAATGTTTACCTTTAAGTTACCTATGTGAATAAATGGCATTTGTATGAATGTGATATTTTAGAAAACACCTTTTCTTACCTTTGTGTCTGTAATGTTTCAGCCATATTTGTCGTGTTTTATTGTATCTTGTAGGCTACATTTGAAGTATTGTTGCACACTTGCAGCTGACAGATGAAGTATTTGTCATTAGGGATGCACTGATACTGATAACTGATAATTCTTTATATTTGAAAGCTGTTAACCGATATATTGACCGATAAATATAAATCCATATTTTAATATACTTTTTGGGAGCCTGATTACAAAAATAATAGTCTCACCATTAATAGCCATGACCCAAGCACACAATTATGATGTTCTCATTATAATTTTGTGTAGCCTATATTAAAGACTTCTGCTGCACTAAACCATATTTTCATTCTTTAAGTGATTTCAATCATATTTCAAGCAATTCAAAACCATCATGTGAACAGTGTGCATCTGAAGTGTCTCAGCTGAAGAAAATAATACATTATTTATCCGTTTTAATACATGGAGCAAATTTTCTTATTGGGCCGAACAATAACCTTAAAAATGAACATATATCGGCCGATACTGATATGGTGGCTGATATATTGTGCATCCCTATTTGTTATAATATAATTTTTTTATGCGAATTGCATGCAAAATTAATGCACTTTTGAATGACCATCAGTATACTAAGTGCAAAAGGCCCATTCAGATTACATATGTTTAATATAAATATTGTTTGCCGATTCCCATGACCCAATTGTGCTTTTAATTTCAGGAATAAACATGACTGCCATCAAGCACGCCCTTCAGAGGGATATTTTCACCCCCAATGACGAGCGTCTGCTGAGCATCGTCAATGTCTGCAAGGCAGGGAAAAAGAAGAAGAACTGTTTCCTGTGTGCCACAGGTAGAACACAGACACAGTCCGCAGATCCTTGTCCGGTCATTTATTAAACACTCATTTATGGATGATTTTACCTCTTTAGTGACTACAGAGCGTCCCGTGCAGGTGAAGGTGGTGAAAGTGAAGAAGTCCGATAAAGGAGATTTCTATAAGAGACAGATGGCCTGGGAACTACGGGACCTGACAGAGGTTGATGCCAAAGATGCCACTAAGGTCAGAGGTCATACGTGAAACGTTACCAGTATTAATTCAGATCTGTAATAAAATATCTAGTTAAATATTATAGATGCATGATATATGTGTACCGTCCAGGGCTGCGTTTCCTAAAAGCTTTGTAAGCCGAAGTATATTGTTGAACCATTGCCACCAATGGTCTCTACGGTTCAACTTAGCTCACGATGCTTTTGAGAAACACAGCTCAGATCGGTTATTGTAGGATTATTTATTGTATATTTATTAGGGCTGTACGATTAATCGAAAAATAACCGAAACCGACATTCAGAACCTCTAACCGACGTATTTTTCCCATGTCGGTTATTCCGGTTTCCGCGTGACTCCGCCCCGTCAGTCACATCAAGTGCAGTTTGCAGGCACACAGAGAGATGAAGGAGCAGTTATCTGTGTTTATAGATGCCCAGAATCACTATAGTAACTTCATGTTTTACACAGTTTATATACAGGTCAGTTAATTGCTGTTCTTATAGCCTATACGCGCTGACACACACACACACACACACACACAGAGACGGTGCGCGCAAGCCCCGAAGCCAGATCGCTTTCACTTTCATGCTCATAAAGTTTGTCAAGTACATGCGTTTAAAGGCTTGCCAGTTTCAACATTTAAAGCGATTGTGCACTATTCAAAAACAACAATACGTATCCGTTCAGTGCTCAGCTTTTTTTCTGTGTGACACAGAGAGCCGAGTCGTGTCGCGTCTCTGACAACACGCGCGCGCCCTGAAGGCAGACCTCTTTCACCTAAGTCCTCACAAAGCTTGTCATTTGTATATGGTTTAAGCCCTGCCAGTTTGAACAGTAAAGCGAGTTTCGACCATCAGATGTGTATTATGTTGAACTAATGCCTGATATATTGTAACAAACGAACAGTCATACAGAAGCTCGCACATCACGTGAAGATCGCGCGCAGAAACGCAGTGTCACCGCCGTCCTGTGACTAAAGTCACTAAAGGAGCTTAGAAACTCAACCGTTATAGGCATACATTTGAATACCTTTGCAGTAAGTACAAACCACAGCTTCATAATGAATAGAGACGGTATGAGTAATTCACACACCCAATCTCTCTCTCATTAATGCATTCAAATAAATGTAATGTATAGGCCTACTGTGCTAATTTATTTGTATCTAATGTACAACAAGCAGAAATCTGCCCCATAGACAATAACTGCTAAAAGTGAACCTTTTCCTTCAAGTATTTTAAAATCACAAAGAAATGCACTTTTTCATTAGAAAAAAAAAATCCACCTTTAATAGTAGAAAATATTTACAGTACAAACCTTATCAGTGAACTTACTCAAAAACCTTATGAGGGCAAAAAAAGCAAAATAATCGTTCATTAATCGTAATCGAGGTCAAATGTTCAATTAATCGAGGTTTTTATTTTTGGTCAAATCGTTACAGCCCTAATATTTATAGTATATTTACAGATCATAGATAGTATATTTTTATTGTAGTATTATTTATTATATATCGGCCACCAAATCGGCATCGGCCGATATGTTAATTTTTTAACGTTATTGTTATCGACCCGATAAGAACATTTTGCCGATATTTTAAAACGGATAAATAATGTATTATTTCCTTCAGCTGAAACAGATGTGCACTGTTCACCATTTTAAATTGCTTGAAATATGATTGGAATCACTTCAAAAAGGAAGTGGCTACATAGGCTACATAAAATTATAATAAGAACATCATAATTGTGTGCTTGGGTCATGGCTATTAATGATGAGACTTTTGTTTTTGTAATCAGGCTCTCAAAAATGATATAAAAATCTGGATTTAGATTTATCGACCAATATATCGGTTATCGGCTTTCAAATATAAAGAATTATCAGTTATCGGCCAAAATTTTCATATCGGTGCATCCCTAATTATTTATGTACTCTTATAGTGTTTATTAATATTATGAGCTATTTTTAATATTAGTACTTCAATGTATACTTTATTTGTAATTTTAAAGTTAACATTTTTCCATCTAATATTTATATTTTAATTTAATTTGACTTTATTTAAATTAACGTAAACGATTTTTTATTTGAGTTCACAATAACAACACTGATTGGATATTTAATTATTATTATTTTTAATAATTTAATTAACATTTTTGATTACCTTTGCCATAACCCAATGCTCACTTAAAGTTGATCTTAAAAAAGAAAATCGAAATTTTTCATACTGTACATTTAAATGTTGTGATGCCTAAATTTACTTGTAGCACTTAAAGGCACAATATGTAAGACTTTTTTATTAAAATATCCAAAAACCACTAGAACAGTGTTATATATTTTGTTGACCTGTACTTACATTATCCCAGATGTTTCCAAGAATGTTTAAATCCAGAGAAATACGCAATTTTAACCCGGACACGGACCGTGTCGCCTATCAATGACATCATACTCGTGTTACTCACAATTTCTGTATTTTTGTAGAAACCATAGAAACACCAAAGACGCTTTAATATATTATCCCCCGGTTTCACAGACAATGCTTAAGCTAGTCCTAGACTAAAATGCATGTTTGAGCTGTTTTAACTGAAAGAATCTTGCACTGACAAATCTTGAAATATGTCAGTGGCATTGTTTTGTCTCAAGATGCACACCAGTAATGTTTTTTTCTTGGACACGTTTATAAAAGTTACTTAAATGTCCTAATTGAACTAAGGACTAATCCTGGCTTAGTCTAAGCCCTGTCTGTGAAACCGGGCCTGAAACTGTTTGGATACATTTATAGACAGAAAGCGAAGTATTGTACAGTAACACAGCATTTTCTCCATCATGCAATAGGTTTTAAATGAATTGCATGCCATTTAGCAACACAAGCCATCCAGCATTTATTAATCTAAATTAATTTATTAATTAAACACTTAGGCCCGGTTTCACAGACAGGGCTTAGACTAAGCCAGGATTAGGCCTTAGTTCAATTAGGACATTTAAGTAACTTTTATAAACGTGCCCAAGAAAAAAACATTACTGGTGTGCATCTTGAGACAAAACAATGCCACTGACATATTTTAAGATTTGTCAGTGCAAGATTCTTTCAGTTAAAACAGCTCAAACATGCATTTTAGTCTAGGATTAGCTTAAGCATTGTCTGTGAAACCGGGGGTTAGTCTTATAGTAGCCGCGGAGCGAATAGCATTAAAACATAACTCTCAACACACGCAAATGTGTGTAATATTATAAAACAGCACTGCGTACACATGACATACACATGACTTGTGAAATCCAGGCGTCATCAAGCTACGCCTTTGTTTTGAGTAAGCGACCTTTAGCAGCGAAAAATTACATACTGTGCCTTTAAAGTGATTGATTAGTTTTAAGTGTTATATATTTTAATTATTTAGACAAATTTAGTTATGGTGATTGGCCATATAATATTAGCCAAAATCATGGGCGTCGGAACCATTGTATGTGGGACAAGACCCGCCCACTTTTTACGATCAATGATATTGGACCCACTCACTTTTATCATCTCTAATTCAGCACATGTCTGTTTATCTACCGCTAATCGATAAACACAGTTTTCTAATATTTTCTTCATTTTTATTGAAAATAAATGCCTTTCCGATCTGATATGTGATGGGAAAAGGGAGTAGAGTGAGTTTGGCAAAAGGCGGATTCGAACCTCGATTCGATGTGCGTCAAAACTTGATGCCATTCGTCTTACCCCTACACTATCGCTGCTCTTAATGATAAGGTGATTTCCGTAATTTTGTCTTTCCCAACCAGATGTTTAACAAACAAGGCAATATTTGTACTTAATGTAAAGGGCATCTACTCCAGTAAAATGTTTTTAAAGGACCTTTTTTTTGCTTCTGACGCCCATGGCCAAAATAATTATTGATATGGTATTGGCCTGAATTTACTGAGAGTATCTTGTGCTTTTTTAATTTCTTCCATTCTTCAGGAGAATCCAGAGTTTGACCTCCATTTCGAGAAGGTTTATCGGTGGGTGGCGAGCAGCGCTGCAGAGAAGAATTCGTTCATCTCATGCATCTGGAAACTGAACCAGCGCTACCTTCGGAAGAAAGTGGAGTTTGAAAACGTCAGTCCTCAGTTGCTGGAGGGTATGGCTCACTACTTCTCCCGGTGGTGTGGGAGAGCAATAGCATGTTGTTGTTAAACTACCAGTCTGTTTCTAATGTGTAATTACCTCAGCCCTTCGATAGAGAAAAAGTCTTAAAGCTTATACTTATTACATTTGCAGTGGTAGGTAGTTTCCCTGCAGCTAGTGCTCTCTCTCTTTCACTTTTCCTGAGCTCTTTTGGGTTTCTGCAATGTGTCTTTATGAGTGTCTCTTAATGCTTTAACCTGATCTGTGCTGTTCTCTTTAAATCTCTCACTGGCCAGAGCTTCCTAAAGCTGAAGGTTTGTATGCTGTTTTTTCTTCCATCTTTCATCCTCCTCCATTTGCCTTCTCCAGTTTCCACCTCCTGCTACTCTTTCCCCTTCATTAATGGTCATTCTTTCCTTCCATTAACCACATATGCAGTAATCAGGGAACATTTGCACAGTGCTCACCCTCTAGATCTGTTTGTGTGCATGTGTTTTGTTGTAATGAGTGTTACTTACATTTTATTTATGGAGTAGTTTAGTTCACATACTCACGTTCATACTGTTCAAAAGTTTGGGATCGGTACGATTTTATATTTCCAAGGCTGCATTTATTTGATTTACTTGACACAAACTAACAGTAATATTGTCAAATTTTGTTTCAATTTAAAATAAATGTTTTCTATTTTAATATATTTAAAAATGTTATTTATTCCTGTGATGCAAAGCTGAATATCATTGTGATTACTTTCACATGATCCTTCAGAAATCATTCTAATATGAGGATTTACTGCTCAAGAAATATTTCTGGTTATTATCAAAAAGTTGGGCTGCTTAATATTTTTGTGGATTTTTGTGGTAAAAGTAATAATTTCTTTAAAAACAAACAAACAATGTACTGACCCCAAACTTTTAAACGGTAGTGTATAATATACAAAAGTCTTAGGCATGTTAGTATTTTCACCCCGAAAATGATTTTAAGACAGTTATTTATTGCTGTAGTGTAGAGGTTGACCGATAGTGGATTTTACCGATACCGATAACTAGGTTGGACCGCACTTGCCGATAACCGATTAATCGACCGATAGTTTTTAAAGGTCCCGTTCTTCGTGTTTTTTTGAAGCTTTGATTGTGTTTACAGTGTGCAATATAACATGTGTTCATGTTTCGCGTGTAAAAAAACACAGTATTTTTCATACAATGTACTTATCTGTGTACCGCTGTTTTCACTGTCCTAAAAACGGCTGGTGATTTCCTCTTTCTATGAAGTCCCTCCTTCAGAAACACGTAACGAGTTCTGATTGTGCAAGCGCTTACCATGTTGTAATTCGACCGCAGCTTAGCGCAGGTGCCAGCAGTTCCTGTGTTGTGATTCGACAGCAGCTTAGCGCATGTTGGAAAGGTCACGCCTCTTAACGGAGAGATGTATGCGTTCAATAATCTCTACAGCGTCCCTGGGAAAGCCAAACAAAGGTGATTTGACTCCTGGATGAAAATAACAGCGTCTCGACGACATGGCGATAAACACACTCAACGCAACAGTTCCTTTTCTCCACGCGACACGTCCGCTTCTCCACGTGGGACAGCAACAAGACCGCGCCCCCTTTTTCGCGTTTCTTTGTGGGCGGAGGTAAGTCTGTTCTACTGCTCTACTGACGTAATTAAAGAAGGAAGTACCAGGATGTAGTCCAAGCCAGCCGTTCGCTGTAGGCTTTGAAAGGGAACTTCTGTTAAATAAAATATCTCGCTTGGCATTGAACTTTGAGCTTTATAATTTTACAGGTATTATTTATGCTCTAACAGCAACATTACACACTAACTAAAGTTTGAACAATGGGATCATGCGGAATGGGACCTTTAAAATGGATACTGGATAAAAAAACATAAGTAAAACAGTGCTGAACTTTATAACAAGAAATTAAAAAAACTGTACTGATCCATGAAAATGTGCTACATTAAAAACCATATAAATATTAAAATAAGAAGTTCTAACAGAACAAATTCTTCAGGTCAAATTTGTTTCTTTACCTATAACCTAGAAACATGCATGTACATTTCATAGGTAACACAAGTCCCTATGCAACAAGGATGTATTAGCTCACATGAACTATATGCATTATGCATACATTTTTACAGCATGTATTAATATGAGCAATACAATTGTACCTTGATCATTCATGTTATTTCATAGTGCATTAACCAAGGTTAACTGATTTGTTGAAATTAACATACTAACAATGAACAATACTTCCACAGCATTTATTAACCTTAGTTACTGTTACAAATGGAATCTTCATTCATTTTTCATTCATAATTTGGATGCATTTCTAGACTTGTATTTCTTTAAATGCTGGCAAGTATTTTCAAGAGCAATATATTTCATCACCGCTCAAAAAATAAACAAAAGAAAAGCACGTAAACATTTGAATTGGGCCGTTATTTAGACAGCATTTATTCTTATCATACCAAGCATATGACTTTTTATTTACAGCACAATCATGTCACGGTCCACGTGAGCAGCGCGTTCCCGATCCCAAAACTCTCCCCTCCA
Organism: Gobio gobio; assembly: GCF_949357685.1. Lineage (NCBI taxonomy): Eukaryota > Metazoa > Chordata > Actinopteri > Cypriniformes > Gobionidae > Gobio > Gobio gobio. The sequence goes on along the minus strand of NC_137105.1, from coordinate 48,315,226 downwards.
CTGAATAAATCACAATCCAAATGCACAAGCTTTTAGGTTTTATCACTGAGGTGGCTGCACAGTTATTTTTACGGACTTCCATGTGAGAAACAAAGGTGAACAGCGCATGACATACGTCACGACCAAACGTTAGCGATTGCTTATGGCAGATCCAGAGTGGCTCTGGGCAGATCCAATAGTTTTAAACTTCAACAGAGTTCCCGCCTTCAAGGAAGTTAACGCTTGTCAATGGAGGATGGCCAGACTCTCTGTACAAATGAAATATATGAGAGTCTGGTAAGACCAGGCTAGGAGCACATTGCACGGCACATTAAAAACACAACGCTGTTTTTTGATTAACTCCCATCAAGCCAGTCATGACGAAAATAGTTTGCACACTTATCATGGATAATCTACAATTTTTCATTCAGTGAGTCTTCAGCAATACCCGCATTTCAATCAAATAACACCATAAAACACCTTTGATTTTCTTCTATGTAAAAAATTTAAATGTTCTTAAGAAAATATTTGATTTTTTTTAAGAACTTCTCAGAATTTATCTTAAGAATTTTCTTAACTTCTTTCTTAAAAAGATTTGTGAATCCGGCCCCAGGTCTCCGTGTGGAGCATACCGGCTGTTGTCTGACTCCCTGTGCATACAAAAATCTCACTGGAGTATTACAATTAATGGCAAAATGAATGTTTGGAAATATAAACTGATATTTTGTGCTGACACACTATTGCAAAAGATATAAATAACTGGTTTAAAACCATTATTGGGGTGAAAATACTAACGTGCCTAAGACTTTTGAACAGTAGTGTGAATTTGAGCTTACTATTGTAATGCTCACCGTCTCATGCCTTTTCCCCAGAGTCCGTCCCGAGCGGAGAGAGTCAGAGTGTTGCTGGAGGAGATGAGGACGCTCTGGACGATTACCAGGAGCTGAACGCCCGTGAGGAGCAGGACATTGAGGGCATGATGGAGGTCTGCGAGTACGCCATTTCCAACGCTGAGGCCTTTGCTGAGAAACTGTCCCGTGAGCTGCAGGTCCTAGATGGGGTGAGCATGTTAAACACTGGTGTGTTAAAGGGGTCCTATTATGCTTTTTCGCTTTTTCACTTTTTCAGCTTTAGTTAGTGTGTAATGTTGCTGTTTGAGCATAAAAAGTTCTGCAAGGTTACAAAGCTCAAAGTCCACTCCAAAGGGGGTATTTTATTTAACAGAATCCACTTTTCAAGAAGTACAATGAACGGCTCATTTGGACTGCACCGCGTTTTTTTCCGTGTGAAGTGAAGTTTTTTCTTGTGAAGTCAAAATGTAAAAAGGGGACGAGGCAGTGTTGCCGCTGTCAAAGAGACGCTTGTTTCTCCACCCCGTTTCCAAAACTCATTTGTTTGGCCTTCTGTAACGCATAGTGTGGAATGAGCAGACAAGGAAGCAAATCTAAGTGCAGGGACATTTAAAGACCAAACTAGAAAGAAAAACAAGGAACTCATAATACCACATCATTACATGCGTACAGCGACTGATAAAACGTTTGAGATGCGTTTTATCTCGTTTGGTGGGTGTGTCAAAAATGTCAGCCCAATCAGCAGCAACATGTATATAAACCACGCGGTATTAAAGAGACAGCTCGCACAATGGGTCCAAGTAAAGATGTTTACAAATGGATAAAGATGTTTACAACAGCTCAGTATACGCAACAATTGAAGATATTAGAAGACATGATTGTCGTAAAAAAAAAAAAATACAGCATATATATCAACATGATGATGTATTTATTTATATTTTTAGCTTCATTGCAAGGCAAATTTCATATATGGTAATTAAGTGCTTTACTTAAAAATTAGAAAGAAAATACAAGCTATTAAAAAAGTAAGAACTGGAAATAAAATAAAATAAAATTACCAGGAGATAAAAAAAAAGGTTCATTAAATGGGATTGGGATGTTGTCTTTTATTCTGGACGGTAAGGGCAGTGATTGCATGTAATTTACAGTATTAAACACGTATTTATATCGATTTCATCATGCTCCGAAAATTCCTCAAAAAGAACACAAAGAATGGCCTTCTCAGCTGCCGTAGCTGCAACTCTTGCGTCTTCAGAACAGGGTGTTCAACGCAGCACCGTTTCCGTTTAAAAAACTTTTTGCAACGTTTTGTTGGGGCTGAACACAGCCCTGGAGAACTAAATCAGCATGAAAATAACAAAGAACTACAAAGCAAAACGCACAACAGGAAATAACGTAAAAGTCCACAAACACACAGGGAATATGTGACACCTTCCTAAGGCTGACAAACTTTTACATTTATTTTAAACACTGTTACGGAGAACAGCTTCCAGAACCGCAATGCAGGCGCCGCACAGAAGTTTCTCCTGAAATGGAGCAGTTCCCACTTTGTCGGGACAATCTGTTGTTTGTGGATCACAACTTATAAGTATGTATTATTATTTCTAGTTGCGTTTTCTATTAACAGTTCCAATTGTAAGTTTTATGTTGTTGCTATGATGTAAACAAAGGGCTAAGCTTTGCCTCCGCTCGCCTGCTAGCCAACATTAGTGTTGATATAGTGTTTACTGTAGCTTTTGTCAGCTCTCGCTTTTGTAAGATGGTTCACCGCCCCTTTGGATAATTAACCATGGTTTTGTGATCAATTACTGTTTGTATTACCATAGTTTTTCTAAATTAAATGCTGTTTAACATTGTATCTAAAATGTATAAGAAAAAAAATATCACTCTGAAACGTCCCGTGAAATCCTCAAAGTCTGTGCTTGAAATCCGTTCTGCACGATCCTCTTGTTCGTTAACATTTTAGGTCTAAATCAGGCTTGAATTGGTTTGAAATTGACGCAGTCCTTAATATTTACATCTGAGTAGAGCTTGCGGTTATGGTAAGGGGCGGGACATTTCCCAAACACGCGCTAAAAAGTGGTGCCAATCATGACACACTAGGGCAGCTAACCAATCACAGCACATTTCATATTTTGGAAGGAGGGGCTTCATTGAAACCAGAACTAAATGGCGTGTTCAGGCCAGACTGGGGAGAGAGGTGCTGTAATAATGTACAATATGTGAAAAGTAATGCATAAAAGCACACCCCAAAAACTAGACTTTGTGAAAGGGCATAATTGAACCCCTTTAATACCAGAAGTTTTATAAAGTATTGATTGCACCTGTCATTGAGATTTCATAATAACCTTTATCTATATTAAGCTTAGTGCAATAATTATCTAAAGGTCAAGGTAACTGTGGCTTGAAGTTTGTCTGATAATATCAAGTAGTCTAGTTATTCTTTGACAACCATATCAAAGGTGAAACTAGCTTTGTTTTTGAAAATCGTGAATAATAATATCTCTTCGTTTCTGCTCAGGCTAACATCCAGTCCATCATGGCCTCTGAGAAGCAGGTGAACATCCTGATGCAGCTGCTGGACCATGCTCTGGGGGAGGTGGACAACATCGAAGGAAAGTTGCTCAGTTATGAGGAGATGCTGCAGAGCGTGAAGGAGCAGATGGACCAGATCTCCCAGAGCAACCGTCTCATTCAGATCAGCAACACCAACAATGGCAAATTACTGGATGAGATCCAGTTCCTCGTGGTACGTTGGGGCACAATATGGATAGAGTTCCAGTAGGGCTGTCAAATTTTTAATATTTAATATCGATTTTAAAATAAAATCCACAAAAAAGGCGCTCGAGATGTGACCATAATGTAAGAGTTTTAATGTTTTTGTTAGACTATCCAAGGCGATCCATTTGAAAATAAAATTTGAATTTAGTTTTTCAGCCGTTTTGACAGCCCTCGAACCCAGAAGACTTTTCTTTGTTGAATGTAACAAAGCATTCAGAAAATGAATTTAAGAAAAATAAAATCTAGATAAACTAGTCGATCTCACTAATCATTTAGCTGGTTGCTGAGTGACAAGTTGGCCATTGTGAGCCACCAGTAGCAGCCCCTTTAAAAACATTTATATTGGAATAGCAGTCATCAGACTTTAGATTTTTTTAATACGTATTAAATCAGACTTTCCCAAACTTTTTTTGTCAGAAAAACCCTTTCACCTGAAATATTTACTTTAATTACCCTAAGATAATCAAGTTAATATTTCAATCATTTAGACACTCAGCAGATTATTGCTGAAAAATTAAAGTATGAAAAAGTTTGCTGTTATACCTTTTTTATTTTATAAAAGATATATATTTTACCAAATAAATAATTTTTACTCTAAAATGACTATAAAATCAAAGTCTAACCAAGTTGTTTTCCAAATTGTTCACAAAAATGATCAGTTCCTGTGAGATTTTGTTTAGGCGCTGTACCAAGAATAGCCACCGGGGGTGTCACACATGCCATGCATTCTCCTGTAACATATTAATACAATTCTGTCCAAATATCACTTCTATCACAAATGTGTAACATTGAGACTCAGACCTTTCCAACGATATGTTTTGTCAAGACTAGAAAAGGTTTTGATTAAAAAGCAGTTCAAATAAAATTTGCAATATGAAACCTGACGCCGCCCAGGCGCCCACTATTTACTTGAATTACCCCTAAGATGATCATGTTAATATTTCAATCATTTAGCGACACATTCGCGTGTTTACAGTTGTCTGATGTCGATTAGTGGTCACATGACATGCAGGTAAAGATGTAAAAAATTGTATCTTTAGTAGTAAGTGTTTTATTTTGTTTATTGTTTGTTTTTAACCCCTTAACCGTTGCGCCGCTTTTTGAGAATAGACATGAAAATGCACTATCCAAACTTAAACGGTTGTAATTCATGAATGCTTTTATGGATTATAGACCTAAGTTTGGTCTTGTTTTAATGAAGACTTGAAGATTTGAAATCTTTCAAAAAAATGAAAGTATGAAAAAGTTATGGAAGTAAAATTTACTGTAAATCAAATGCACTGTACACATTTTTATTATATTTTATATAAGATGTATATTTTACTAAATATTTTTTACTATAAAATCAAAGCCAAATGTCTAACAAAGTTGTGTTCCAAATTTGAAGTTGATATCACAAAAAGTCTATGAGATTTTGTTTAGGTGCTATACTAAAAAAACCAAAAACATTCCATGCATTCTCCTGGAAGAAATTAATACATTTATGTCCAAATATTAGCCTGGCTCCGCCCTCCTACGTACTTCCATCCAATTTTCATTTTCCTTCAGTACTCCTTCTGGGATTGCGGTATATTCTCTGGTTTTCTCTGGTTAAATTTTAACCGGTCCAATCAGCGAACGGAGGGAGTGGCTGAGAACGATGATGTTGATATCGTGCGCTAGTTTGAGTCTGTACAAATGCAAAGTATGAGAGTCTGGTAGGACCAGGCTATCCAAAAATCACTTCTATCACAAAATAGTCACCAAATATGGAACCTCGAGACTCTGAAATTTCCAACAATATGTGTTTTATCAAGATTAGAAAAGGTTTTGATTATAAAATACATTTTGTAATATGAAACCTGACACCGCCCACTAGGGGAGGAGCCCGCTAGAAGAATTTAAAGTACCGTTTCCATGGTAACACAACATCCAATTTCAAAATGGTTTGAGTTTGTAAGCTTTCAAATGATACCTAATTTAAGATGATTACTAAAATATTTGATATGCTAGCGGGACGGTGACAGTTAAGTGGTTTATTTATTTTTTGATTTTAACTCACAAACCCCAGTTTTGGCAAACACTATTAAATAATAAATATAAATAATTTTCCTTTGGTTTATAGTGGCATATGATTTATCCATATTTTATATAAACGTCTGTATATTTGTTTATTAACTTATTTATTTAAAATACCAAGGTGAGCTCTAAATGGGGTGTGCTTCTGTACTATGCTCTGATATTAAAACAAAACTCCAATATTGGTACGATTCGGATTATGATGATAGAACTTTTTTGTCTTTTTCATCACGGCAGAACTACATGGATCTATCAAAAGGGCACATCAAGGCCTTGCAAGAAGGAGATTTGTCTTCTCCTAAGGGCATCGAGGCCTGCATCAACGCTTCTGAGGCTCTGTCCCAGTGCATGAATGTAGCGCTCAAACCAGGTACCGCTCTCATACATCACCCGTTGTGTGGAAATATCAGGTGTGTGTGAGCAGCATTGGTCATGTTTGTGTGATGTCCAGGTCACGATAAGCTGATGGCGGTCAAGCAGCAGCAGCATCTGTTTTCTGAGCTCAGAGATACTTTTGCCCGCCGTCTCACCAACCACCTCAACAACGTGTTTGTGCACCAGGTAACATTATTACACACCTTACAGGTAATGAACACGCACATCTCACATGTATGACAATGTGTGTCATTGCTGAGGAGTTTTAGGCTTCCTGTGAGTCTTTTATCTGATTCTTTCTCCTGTGTGGCCACCTGTCGTGTCTCTCTCTCTCTCTCTATTACTTTACTACACTGTGCTTTCTGTTCCTCTGTCAGTTCAACCACTTCAGTCACTTCAAAATGACCATCCCTCAGTTCTATAGGTCGTCCTGTCTGTCACTCCCTGTGAGTACGCCCACTCCAGCATCCTGTTTGACCCGCCCACTCTAACAGTCACGCAGCGCCACGTTCTTAGACCTAACTGTCTCATCAGTGCTTCTCTCCCCATGGAAACATTTCATTTAAGCATGTTCATGGTGATGTAATCCAGATGTTCTCATCTTAGGCTTCTAAGATGATCTCCCCATAAACCTCCCAGCCAACATCACACTTGTGTTAGTAGTAGCTGCTGATTTTGTCCCCTGAAGATGTGAAGGGGTCTTCATTGCCTTGTTTTGCTCACTCTCCGATGGAATTATGGGATGCTCGTGAGAAGATATGGCCTGGTCAGCATGCAGTTCCTGTAATGTTTGCCTTCATGATGTGGATGTTTTATAGATGCATTGAGAAGGAACTGATTGACTGAGAATAGCACAACTGTCGGTTTTGTGGCAGTGTTCATGGATTTTGTGACGCTTGGTGGTTGTTGCCCAACTAATTACTGTTAATCACTGTAATATAACAGCAACCTTTTGTGTGTGAGTAGGGCTGGGTGTTTATACAGATTTCGATATTCGTTTTGATTCTCAAACTCTCAATTTGATTTAATTCCATTTTCTCTCGGAAAGATATTCTCTCTACACAGGGCAGTGTTTTAAACTGATTCAAAGAGTGACTATTGAACTATTTATTAAAAGAACATACTTTTTTTTAAAATAGGGCTACATTGTTTGCACTGTATGTTTTTAATTAGCTAAAAAGAAGCCGTCATAAGAGTCATTTGTTCATATAGACTGCACTGATCGCGCTGTATGTGTTTGATTCACTTAAAAGGAACTGGTTCATGAATCAGGACTTTTTTTCTTTTTCTCATTAATCATATTGTTTATGCTTGTGGCCCTTGAGGACAACTCAATAGAAAGACCATTCATTTGCTGTACACAAGTTATTTATTAAATCACATTTATTATAGACTGTGAATGCATGTTCACAAATCAGATTTTTATAGTTATAGAGCAAACAATGAATGTTGGGACTTCTAATAAAGATTAATGTTTTAAAGGCACAGTATGTAAGTTTGGCCACTAGAGGTCGCTTATTCACAACAAAGGCGTGGCTTGATGACGGCGTGAGTGAATGTGGAATCATGGGAGTTGTAGTCTTGACTCTTCACCTCCACAGCCGATGGAAAGGAATCCGATGGACTCGGGCAGAAATCATGTTCATGAATGATGAATGTATTAAAGTTTTATTAGCGTTACGCTGGTATGAAGCAGGACGTGCTAATGCTAATGAGAGAGACCTGCGCCAAACACCGTGCTGCAGTCGCCGCTTACGCTCTTTTCATTGTGTGTGTGTGGGAACGCAGTGCTGTTTTACACGCTTAAAACAATCACACTAAACACATCTGAGTGTGTGAGAGTTATGTTATAACGTTACTCTGAGCGTTCACTCGGCGGCTGCTATGAGACACTTGTTCACTTTGCAGTATCTAGATCGATATTAGAATATCATATTAATAAACACAGGATGACTAAATGACTGTTGCTCAATGACATTTAACATATATTGTATGATGGAGAAAGCTCTCTCTGATTATGCTGTTAGTCACTTGATAAAATAGTGTCGTCTCTGAGGTAAAATCGTCACTCGCGGTGAATCAAGAAAACAAGCGATTCAAACAATAAGACTAACCGTGTTGAGCTGTAGAACAATGATCAGTTTCTGTTGATAAATGATCCAAACAGTTGCTCGTCTGTCTAATAAAACACACACTCTGACTCTATTAAAGTGCCTTTTGGTGTTTTCATGGTTTCTACAGAAATTGTTGGAAATGTTTGGGATAAGTACAGCTCAACAAAATATAAAACATTGTTCTAGTGTTTTTGGGATATTTCAATCTAAAAATCTTACATATTGTGCCTTTAATGTATAAGCGTTATATGTCGCATCATATGTTTTATGACCCTGCTAAAGTCCATTATCATTTGTGACTACTAACACAGCCCTTATCATCAGTTACAGTAACCATTAAAATGTCATCATAATATAATAATGCTGCAATGTCTTATCCCCATGTCTATGGGACTTCGATATTGACATTGTTCAAATAAAGATCATAATTAATCCGAAAAACTGTATTTTTACCCAGCCCTGTGTGGGAGTGAGAGTTTGTGTGTCTTCCTTAATATTAACTTGCTTGGAATATCCACTCACTGAGTGTGTGTGTGTGTGTGTGTGTGTAGGGACACGATCAGAGCTCCACGCTGTCCCAGCACACGGCTGAGCTGACACTGCCCAAACACAGCCCTCTGCACAGAGACCTGCTCAGATACGCCAAACTGATGGAGTGGCTGAAGAACACCCAGAGAGAGAAATATGACGGCCTCTCCAGGGTGAGTGTTTATCAACTATGCTGTGATTATCATCAGGCAAAATTGAGGTTTGGAAGCATTCTGTCAGGTTTATGCAGGTTGTCATTAAAGTGTATGGACACCCTAATCGGTGAAGCATGGACGAAAACATTATTACCGTATTGTACTGAATATAAGACAACCCCCTTTTTTCAAGATGTACATTCTTTTTGAAGACCAATGGCCAGATTTACTAAACAGGGCAAATTAGCATGAGAGCCCAATTCCAAAAAAGTGCAGATGGGAGTGTAAAGTTCAGTGCGTGATCTACTGACGACACACAAAATGAAAGAACACAGAGGCAGCCGGATCATTTCCATAATGACCAACTCAATCTACCAAGAGCAGTGCAAATTAGCGTCTGTTTTAAGACATGCTTTCTTTGGGCGGTAAATAATGGCAAAAATTGACGAGCACAAACCTTAGCAAATCACCTCGCTTCATTTAATACTCTCCTATCATACATTTTTCATCTGAAAGGGAAACTCCTACAAATGCATATGTAATAAGTAGGGCTGTCAAAAGATGAATCGCATCCAAAATAAAAGTTAGTGTTTACATAATATATGTGTGTGTACTCTGTTAATTATTATTTATATATAAATACACACACAAGCATGTATATATTTAAGAAAAAAGTTATTTTTATAAATAAAACATTTATATTTATATATATATATTATAGATTATATAAATGTATATACAGTATATACATGCAAATATTTCTTAAATATATACATGAATGTGTGTGTATTTATATATAAATAATAATTAACAGAGTACACACACATATATTGTGTAAACACAAACTTTTATTTTGGATGCGATTAATCGCGATTAATCTTTTGACAGCCCTAGTATTAAGATCATTATTGCAAAAGCTAATTTGTCACTGCGTGTCTTTAGTAAATCCTGACAGTAGTTTTTTAAAGCTGTTAGGAAATCTGGCCCTAAATCTTGTATTTTATAAAGAGAATTTGAAAATAATTTTCATATTGCATATTTTTCATATTAAAATGTTTGTATTGAAAGTATGGTAAATACTGGTAAAGTGTACCAACGATCACATTTAAAAAGAAACTCTTTTTTGCACCATAAAAATAACCTGTAGCCAATCTGAATTATATAATTAGCCTTCTCATAGTGAAAACCATGTAGCCTACAAACATTCACTAACAGTAGAAGTGAAATCTTATTAGTTTTGAACTCTGGGTACCGTCTTATGTTTTAAAATCATGTATGTTAGATGTTTGGTCCCGTCAATGCAAACGTGACAGTCACACGGCTCTTAGACTGTAAGCTTTTCTTTGACTGTTAGCGTTTTTAAGATCTTCTAACATTACACTCTGACACACCGTATTTCTTGCCACACTCGTTGTCTTTGGTGCCACCGATTGTAGCGGGTGTATGTAAAACTCAGACCCTGAATATAAGAGTGAGAGAAAATAATTCAGAACAATACGGGTAAATCCTATAACATTCTTGCTTTTCATAACACTACAGATCATTACCATTACAGCATCACAACAATATTGCCATTAAAGTCATAGTGAATTGCTGTTTGTGACCTGTATTACTTTAATACACTGTAATGTGTCGTATTTAAGAGTGAAAGGATATTCGGTGAGGAAAATGTTGTGCAGAACTTGTGAATTTTTTTAGATGGTGAAAAACTATTCAGAATGAATGTGAATATGCTAAAACAATGTCTCAATAGCTATTCGGCTAGAAGTTAAAGGTGCACTATGTAACTTTTCCATCCGCTAGAGGTCGTCTATTCAAAACAAAGGCGTAGTTTGATGATGCCAAGTTTGAGCGCAGAATCTTGGGACATGTGGTCTTCACCTCACAGCCGGTGGGAAAGAATCAGGACAGGACTCGAGCAGAAATCATGTTGATGGATGTGATTATTAACGTTACTGTAGTGAAGCAGAAGCAGGAGCGAGTGTTGTGGAGCTGAGGAACCGCTGGAGCGATTGTTAATAAGATGAACACAACACACGCCTCGCGAGCAGCGGGACTTTTATTATGCCACAGTCGCCGGCGCCACTTCCGCTTTTCCAGTCATGAGTATGAGGTAACGCAGCTCTGATTATCATATTAGACACATCTGAGTGAGTTGAAAATGATGTGATGGCGTTACTCTGTGCGTTCTCTCAGCGGCTGCTATGACACTTGTTCACACTGCAGTGAGAGTAAAGCGTTTCTGCAAAATAAAACCAGACACCGAGGATAACGCAGATATGATGTCATTGACAGACGACTCCCTCACACGTCCCGGTTCCTTGATTAAAATAGCAATTTCTCACGATTTACTAATAGTTGGAAACATTTGGGATATTGTAAGTACTCAACTGAACAAAATATATAACACTGGCCTAGTTTTTTTGCTGAAAAATGTTTACATATTGCACCTTTAACATTATCCAATAGCGTGCACAGCCTAAGTGACATCAGCAGAGCAGGAAGGTTGTTTTTAGAGGTTGAAAATGACAAAAATCTGAATCCTGAACCTTCTCTGAAATAACACACAATGCACCGAAGAATCATTCACTTATGAATATTAATTGTTCATCGGTGTACATAACCAAAACGTGCATTAAGAAAGTAAGTAGGTCCATAATTGGGACTTTATTTGAACAAGACACTCAGTGCCATTATTGATGTATGTTTCACTGTATAAGCATTATATGTTTAAAACACTTACATCACCAACAATAATCACAGGTAAAAAATACCCCCGATAAAGTCCATTATTATTTATGACGCAATACCCTTATCATCAGTTACAGTAACCATTAAAATGCTATCATAATAGCACTGCAATGTCTTATCCTGATGTCCTCTGAGAGATGCTGGTTTTCCTTTTCCTTTTGAAATGGCACACGGAGGAAAAGGCAGTTATGTTTAATTTCATCTCTGCTATCTGTTAATGTCTATTCCACAGACATTAAACCCAATAAACTCAAGGGCAAGGCCATATTTAAGGGTTTAGTTGGAGGGATTATTCCTTTTCTGATCATCACTCAGTTCCTAAGTTCCTCTATTATTAATTTTTAAAATCCAAATGTGATCCCAGACATGGCCTGGATGTTGATTGGATTTGTGTGTCATTTCCAAGTCGTGTTCCCTCTTTCTCTCTCCTCATTATTTCCTATGTTCTTTATACCTTCCTCTAAATGAGAATATTTTTTTTTGAATGTGGTCAAATTCATGTTTTTTTACAGACTTACGTGGATTACATGACTCGACTGTATGAGCGGGAAATTAAGGACTTCTTTGAAATTGCGAAGATCAAAATGGCGGGCACTAGTAAGGATGGGAAAGGAAAATTTGGTAAGACAACATTAAAAACAAATACTTTTGTTTGTTTATCAGGAAACTGGGATTTCTGTCCATGCTATATCATCAGTCAGTGTGTGTCTTGTGTTTGCTATGTTGTGTGTTTGTCATAGTGTGTGCTGTTTGTAATCTACATGTGTTTTTTCTTGCATGTTACACCACATGACAAACACACAGTTTAGAGTTGAATTTAAATGATCCAGCTTAATTCTCTAGTGAAATCATTGAGATGTCAGTCATCGCTTGTCTCTGATATGATGTAATGTCACGTTTTCATAGTAATGTCCTGACATGTGCTGCATGGCCCACAGTGTGTGTGTGATGCCATCGAATGTGTACTTGAGGCATGACACTCGCATTGTTTTGTGGGGGGAAAACCTGAATACTTGAGATCCCAGGATGCCTAGAACTGCATTTCACAGAATACTTGAAAATATGATAAAGAGGGAATTATTTAGTATTTACACTACTGTGCAAAAGTTTGGGGTTGGTAAACATTTGTTTAAATATTTTGGAAAGAAGTCTCTTATGCTCGCCAAGACTGCATTTATTTGATCAAAAATACAGTAACATTTTGTGAAATATTATTAGAATTTAAAATAACTCTTTTTCCATGTTAATATGTTTTAAAATAATTTATTCCTGTGATCAAAGCTGAATTTTCAGCATCATTACTCCAGTCTTCAGTGTCACATGATCCTTCATAAATCATTCTCATATGATTATTTGCTGCTCAAGGAACATTTCTTATCAGCATTGACAACCATGATACATTGTTTTATTTGATAAATAACATTTTTGAAAGAACAGCATTTATTTGAGATAAAATATTTTGTGATTTTATAATTGTCTTTACTGTCACTTTAAAAAAAAAAAAAAAATATATATATATATATATATTCACCCCAAACTTTTGAACTTAAATTCAGTATTTAGTTATATAAGATACATAAAAAGGGTTATTACATATCTTTTTTTTTTTAAACTAGGGATGGGCATTTTATTGTTTTGTTTTCTTTTTCCCTACTATAAGTGTCACATTAAAGGTGCAGTGTGTAATATTTACGAGGAATTATTGACAGAAATGCAATATAATATACATAACTATGTTTTCATAGTTATGTATATTATATTGCTTTCACAACTATGTGGTGTATAAAGACCGTACATAATGAACCGTTATGTTTTTATTACCTTAGAATGAGCCATTTCTATCTACACACACTGCGGGTCCTTTACAGTGAAGTCGCCATTTTGCGCCGCCATGTTTCTACAGTAGCCCTAAATGGACAAACTGCTCTACAGATCGCTAGCTACTCTCTGCTGTCTCTGACTACGACTTGTTTGTCCTGTGTCAGCCACCGTAGCTTCTCTATGTGCTTTGAAAGGGAGGGGTGAGTGGTTGCAATTCACAACCTCACCACTAGATGCCGCTAAAATTTAAAATAATTGTTTTAATCGTTCCGTTCTGTTTCCATTCTTGTGATGGATGATTCAGACCACAACGTTACACTAAACAAAATGAATATATTAGGCCCTTTTTGGCATGTTTGTATGTAATTATAACTGGATTTTCATATTTGTAAAATGTTTTGAAGTTGGGGAAAAAAGTCCCTTTTTTTGTGTCTTTCGTGATTGATCACTGCTGTCATTTCCAAGTGCTCAGTTACTCATGCCCATCCCTATTGGAAACATTTTTCCCGGCTTATGCTGGGAAACTTCCAGGTGTAAGTAAGACATTCCTCTTGTTTTTTTAATTAGCTTCAGTCTCAGTCTCAGCTTTTTCCTCCACATGATGAAAGAAAAGGAGCTTTTTGTTTCCAAATGGCCACTGAGCCCACAGCCTAAATTCAGCCACTGCAGTGCATGTCATATTTGAAAACTTTGACCTTTAACCCCTAACTCTGGCACCATGCTGCATGTTGTAAGCCTAACGTGTCTCTGTCTCTGATGCCTGCCTTTCTAACCGGCCTCCAGCCACGCTTCCGCGGAAAGAGAGTGCTCTCAAACAGGAGACAGAGAGTAAGTATCAGTGCCACGTGCCACGCCTATCCCATAATGCCTTGCTTCCTCTTAGTCAAAGGGCATATCTGCCACACAAACACAGTTAACCATTATCTTCACTGTTTCAATGTTTCATGAGTATGCAAAACATGTTTACAGTCTCTTCTAAGCTTGAGTTACATGCACCGTTTTATGGATTTCATCTTACCTTATTCACTTTTTCTCGATCAAAACTAACCTCAAACTTGTCCAATGATATCAGATTTTAAAATGTTTAATGTTAATACATAAGGGGTTAAAGGGGAGTTTATCATGCAATAAATCCACTGTGATCTATATGAGATTATTAGTAGTTAGATTGCATGCATGTCATGAACCTTTACAGATCAACATGCTCGCCAAGGTAAGTTAATAACCCATATAGTAAAGTGAGTTTTATATGAATTAAGTACATCTGGCTGTTATATTTAATATCCAGTTCATGCCCTGATGGTTTTTCCTCCAATGGTTTCTCTCAGGCCTGCATGGGAGTTCTGGGAAGCTTACAGGCTCCACCTCAAGTCTGAATAAACTGGCTGTGAGCAGCTCCAACAGCAGGCGCTCTCAGTCGTCTTCTCTGCTTGATATGGGCAACATGTCCGCCTCTGACCTGGACGTCGCAGACAGAACCCGGTTTGATAAGGTGCGCCACTACTAAGACTTGTGGATTGTTCTGACCCAATTTAAAGGCACAGTATGTAAGTTTTGCCGGTCGCTTATTCAAAACAAAGGCGTAGCTTGATGACGGCGTGAGTGAGTGTGGAATCATGGGAGTTGTAGTCTTGACTCTTCCCGATGGAAAGGAATCCGACGGACTCGGGCAGAAATCATGTTCATGAATGAGTGAATGTATCAAAGTTTTATTAGCGTTACGCTGGTATGAAGCAGGATGTGCTAATGCTAATGAGAGAGACCTGCGCCAAACACCGTCTCTGAGCTTTTATTCTGCTTATGCTGCAGTCGCCGCTTCCGCTCTTTTCGTTGTGTGTGTGGGGGAACGCAGTGCTGTTTTACACGCTTAAAACAATCACACTAAACACATCTGAGTGTGTGAGAGTTATGTTATAACGTTACTCTGAGCGTTCACTCGGCGGCTGCTATGAGACACTTGTTCACTTTGCAGTATCTAGATCGATATTAGAATATCATATTAATAAACACAGGATGACTAAATGACTGTTGCTAAATGACATGCAGTTAATTTGAACATATATTGTATGATGGAGAAAGCTCTCTCTGATTATGCTGTTAGTCACTTGATAAAATAGTGTCTCTGAGGTAAAAACGTCACTCGCGGTGAATCAAGAAAACAAGCGATTCAAACAATAAGACTAACCGTGTTGAGCTGGAGAACAATGAGCAGTTTCTGTTGATAAATGATCCAAACAGTTGCTCCCCTGTCTATCAAAACACACACTATATTAAAGCGACTTTGGTGTTTTCATGGTTTCTACGGAAATCGAGGGTAGTGCGGATATGACATCAATGACAGGCGTTGTTTCCGCATTGTTGGAAACGTTTGGGATAATGTACACAAGCTCAACAAAATATATAACATTGCTCTAATGGTTTATGGATATTTTAATCTAAAAATCTTACATATTGTGCCTTTAAAGTTGCTGAATCGTCTTCAAATGTGTATAAATAGCGATATTTGTTCTGCAAAATATGTTTTAAATCCTACACTACCGTTTAAAAGTTTGGGGTTTGTAAGATTAATATAAATGAATTCAGCAAGAACATATTAAATTGATCAAAAGTGACAGTAAAGACCTTTATAATGTTACAAAAGTTCTATTTAAAATAAATTCTGTTTTTCTGAACTTTAATCATAGAAACGTTAAAAAATGTTCACGCTTTCTACAAAAATACAATTGGATAATCATAATAAGTGTGTCTTGAGCACCAAATCATCATATTAGAATGATTTCTGAAGGATCATGTGACACTGAAGACTGGAGTAATGATGCTGAAAATTCAGCTTTGCCATCGCAGGCGTAAATAACATTTATAATACATATTTTTTTGTAATATTTCACAATATTGATGTTTTACTATAGTTTTGATCAAATAACTGCAGGCTTGATGAGCAAAAGAGACTAATTTTAAAAACATTATAAAGTCGCACAAACCCAACTGAGGTTTAACACAGCTGGAGCAACTCGTCTATTTGAGGAGATGATCTCTAAAATGTTAAATTCCCTTATGACAAATAAACCTCAACCTGAATTAGACAAATCTAAAATCAGATGCGAACATGATCTAGGCATTAGCATATGAGGAGAAGTCTGGAGTGAACAATGCAAGGATAGAATCGTATCTCATTTGAACTCTAGATATAGATTGACTAATGTTCTTCACCAACTTTATTTCACTCCATCTTAATAAAAAGTGCTCACCTCTATGCTTCAGATGTGGTATAGGCGTGGTCCTGCCCGTAAGTTCGTATGTTCTGGCAAAGAATTTGCAGTATGAATGTGAGATGTTTTTTGATTAAATACACCAATTCAAACCTCAAGCAAAGCCAAGCAAAACATACAGAAATGTTGTTATTGATTACCATGTACATAGTATGTCCATTAAGGATTTGTGTCCCTTCTGTGTGTTGTTTTCCAGATCTTTGAGCAGGTTTTGAGTGAGCTGGAGCCGCTGTGTCTGGCTGAACAGGACTTTATCACCAAGTTCTTCAAGCTGCAGCAATATCCTACACTAGCTCAGGTGAGTGTCAGACACTGTCTGGTTCAGATATGTGTGTGATATACCCCTTTTCCACCAAAGCAGAGCCAGAGCTAGATCGGAGCCAGAGCCTAGTTTCAAATCGGTTCTTTGTGTTTCCACACCCAAAGCCCCAGCTCCGAGCCAGGAAAAGTGGTTCTTAAGTAGCACCAAAACATTGCTGGGCTAGAACAGGGCTAGAAGTAAGAACCGATTACGTCAGGCGCTGGGGGCGGGGTCAACAAGACGAACACAAACTTGAGATCCGCCATTGTTGAAATAGCAGCTAATGGAGCTAACAGCTGCTGCTCGTTTGTAATCTCCTTCTATACAAATTACGGCGAACTGCATGAATGCGTTGGATTCGCTGTGTTTTCGTTGTGTTTTGATGCCGGTGTAGGATCCTAAAGCCATGTGAATCAATAGTAACGCAACGTTTGAATTGTTGATGGAAGGCTTGTTCGCAGCTGTGCAGACCGATCGCCGTATGACAACGAGTCCAGCGAGAGCACGACTCCTTATGCTTTTGATTCACTCATGCGTTTTTTATCATACGTGGATCAGTCTGCGCAGTGCCGATGCATCTCGAACAAGCCTGGTGTGTTTGTTTCCCGCTGCCCAGGGTTGCCAGGTTTTCACAACAAAACCCGCCCAATTGCTACTCAAAACAAGCCCAATCGCGTTTCAGGGGGGCTTCCCCGGTAAAAAAAATCACATTTGGGGTAAAATATGTGTTTTTTTGGCATGGTTGCCTACTAAAATTCGCATTCCCGGGGCTAAATATTACATAATTGGGGTCTCTTCAAGCCGCGGTCATGAGAAAAAGCCAGCGGCATAACCGTAGATTTGGCAACACTGCTGCTGCCTCGCTAGCGTTGCTGAGAAAGATGAGACGTATACAGTGACGTAAGACATGGCTCTGTTGTGGCTCTCAGCCCGTGGAAAAGCAAATGGTTCTTAGAAGGCTCCTCAGTCGAACCAACTATGAACTGGGACTAGCTCTAGCACTTCCTTGGTGGAAAAGGGGTAATAGTGTTTTTAAAGGTGCAGTATGTAATATTGACTGGTGGTTGAAATGGGTACTGCAGTCCAAATTCTAAATATTGGAGAGAGTGGTTCCCGCGCCCCTCCTCAGACTCAGCCATAGACTGTAAGTAAAGATTGACAGCATGTGTCCTCTTCCGTCCACTGTTGAAAAATGAAGCCAACATATCCCAGTAACGGTTGTTGTCGATTTAAGTCTGCGTTTAAGTCTAGTGATCCTGAGGTGGAGCCGCGGCGTCAAGGTCCTGCCCGCACTCCCGCACACAGTTGGACCCCATTTTTATAGCATAAAATAACCAACTAAAACCAAATTTATTGGGAACGCGAACACTAGGGCCCAGTTGTTCGAAAGATTGGATCAAATCTTGAAAATAGGTTGTCCAAAAGAAAAAAAGGATTCTGAAATCCTGATTAGGTCACAAAATGCAATCTTGGTTTTGATGTAGGTTTGTGTCGTTCAATTTTTTTTGTAAGATTGGGATATCTTTGATCCAAAAAATTTTATGAAAAGATTATACTGATCCCATCAGATGGGTAGATTTCAGGAACAGAAGTTGAATACAACTTTAAAACTGGTCAACATTTGTATTATGAAATGTATACACACACATATTTTTTATTTTACTCTTGATACGTTTAACTATTAAAGTAATAAATTAGAAGCAGTAAAGTCAAAAAGAGATTTTGGGGCCATGAAATAATCCCCAAACAGCTGATGGCTGAGTTGTGTACTTACTTTTTAACGTCTTCCCATTAACCATCATTATCTTCATTCAGGATGAAGAGAACGCGCACAAAAACAAGAGGCGGGATTTATCGCACAAACAATCATATCCAATCAGCGATTATATCCAATCAAAGCGATTATATCCAATCAGCGATTATATCCAATCAGCGATTATATCCAATCAGAGCTCAATGGAGGCATCGCCTCCTATTCAATTCAATTCATATTTATTTGTATAGCGCTTTTCACAATACATATAGTTTCAAAGCAGCGTCACAGAAAATGTATGCGTCTACATTACAATTTAGAGTGATCTGTTATCAGAGGAGATTGTGTGGAGTTACGCATTTCAGAAATGTACATATACAAATCACACAGTTAGCTAACAATGTATTAATAAATGTAAAAAATAAATTAAGGCACAGACAATGGGCTAAGTGAAGGAATACATGTTGTTAACAATGATTAAAGGAACACAGATATGGATAAGTCCATACATTACATTCTCATCTCCGTGCGTGCCATAACTCTGTCTGACGCACCCACCGCTAGCCTAGCTTAGCACAAAGACTGGAGGTAAATGGCTCCATCTAGCCTACTTTGCTGCCGTACCATGGGTGCAGCGGCGCAATGATATTACCCAGCGCCTGAAAATAGTCCCCAGCACACTCTCTGGTGTCACGTTGGTTATGTTGACGGAAGTTAGCCTATTTTCAGGCGCTGTGTAATATCATTGCACCGCTGCTCTCATGGTACAGCAGCAAAGTTCCTTGATTATTATGCAGGAATGAGAGAATAGTTCCTAGACATATCAGACTAGAAAATCGCAACTTTTCATTTTCCTTCTGTCTTAGTACACGCTGTAACTATACACATCACAACATGTAAATAGGAAAATGGTGGCGTTATTTTGTCACTTATTGAGCAGTAGGCTAGCTGGAGCCATTTACCTCCAGTCTTTGTGCTAAGCTAGGCTAGCAGTGTGTGCGTCAGACAGAGTTATGGCACGGAGATGAGAATGGTATGGACTTATCTAACTCTGGGGGATACGGGGAATAAGCTAAAGTCCCAAAAAGTCAGCATGTTTCTTTAAGGCAGGGGTCTCCACACTCGGTCCTGGAGGGCCGCTGTCCTGCAGAGTTTAGCTCCAACCTCAAATAAACACACCTGAACCAGCTAATCAGTGTCTTACAAGGCCCTAGTTATACATTGATTAGCTGGTTCAGGTGTGTTTAATTGGGGTTGGAGCTAAACTCTGCAGGACAGCGGCCCTCCAGGACCGAGTGTGGAGACCCCTGCTTTAAGGTATATAGAAAATTGAGCATGGGTGCGTGTTGATGTAGAGCTACGTCATCTGAAGTCCTCGCAGGAGTTGGAGTCGTCTCTTCACAGGTGATCTAAAGTCTTCATAATCCAGACTGGAGCTGACACACTCTAGATACCTCAGGATGGGCGCCCCGAGATCAAACACAACAGGAAATAATTAGCGTATCTGCTGTTCAAAGCATTAAGCAAAGATATCCTATCACGTGACTTTCTCCCATTAATTCTCAATTACCCCAACCGCACACATTAGGGGGTCTGTTTTAAGTCAATGGGGACAGTGGGGGACTTTAACTTCACCTGTGGGTGTCGCTGTTGAACACTGTTACTAGGGGTGCACCGAAATTTCGGCCGCCAAAAATGTTCGGCCGAAAATGGCATTATCGGTTTCAGGCCGAAATTTAAAAAAAACCAGCCGAAAACGTAAACCGAAAATGAATGTCACCCGCCCCTCCCATCCGTGCGCAAGCGCTTAGGTTTCACTCACAGGTCAAGCGGTTATCATGCGACGCGTCTGCCTATCAAAGATTAAGCATGTCAGCGGTATGAGAGCTAATAGAGACGTATCTAACGTTAGCTGAACTACCCATTGCCAGAAGCAACAATCCTCTTGACTACTGGCGCGCGAACGAAGGCCGCTTTGCTTTGCTTGCGCGGATTGCACGCAGGTATTTATCTGCCCTAAGGATTGTTGCCAAGTCGTTTTTCCATGTCCGCGGGTTGAAGCGACCCCAATTATGTGATATTTAGACCCAGGTATGCAAATTTTAGCAGGCAACCCTGCCAAAAATACACATATTTTACCCCCCAAATGCCATTTTTCCCGGAGAACAGTGACAGACATTGAGAGACTATTCAGTGCAGCATCTCATGTTCTTAATGAGATGTGCATTTTTGTGCAGTTATTCAGATAATTGTGGATCTTTTTTTGCACAACTGTTAAAAAACGATTTTATTTGATGGAACATAAAACTTGAGGAATAATATTAGGCCTATTTGGTATTATTATTTATATTTATTGTTAAAAATATTTTAGGTTTTGTTATGTAACTTAATAAAAGTTTGATT
This sequence comes from Gobio gobio, assembly GCF_949357685.1. Lineage (NCBI taxonomy): Eukaryota > Metazoa > Chordata > Actinopteri > Cypriniformes > Gobionidae > Gobio > Gobio gobio. The sequence goes on along the minus strand of NC_137105.1, from coordinate 48,294,087 downwards.
ATTCTATTGGTTCCTGATTTTTTTCATTTCAGATCCATTAAATTCAAGCAATTTATATATATATATATATATATATATATATATTAGTATACGTTTTTAAAAGAAGCCATTTTCGGCTTCAGTTTCGGTTTTCGGCCAAGTGCATCCTACATTTTCGGTTTCGGACCAGAATTTTCATTTCGGTGCATCACTAACTGTTACTTTATAAAAACAAGTGACTTTTACACATTTTGTCATATTTGCACGGTTTTATTTTTTATAATATCTATTATTTTCTTATCCAGTTTCCTCTGAGGAAATGCCCCTGTCTCGAATATTTATCTGCATTTTAATATGCCTCTTGTCAGAAAGCTTTTTAGATGGATGTTGAGGCTTTTTAGGTCAGATAGAATCTGTGGTCTCTGAGCTAGTTTGTTAGCTGGCTTCCGTGGCTGCAATAAACAGTGTTTTCCGCTGGCAACCCTGGGCGTCTAAATACTATTGGTCTGAATCTCTGCTGACATATTAGTACAGTCGAAAAATGACGTATTGCACCTTTAATGATGTTCTAAATGCCTCATTAGGGAGAGAATGTGGATGACCCCGATGGAGCAGCGCACTCCAGATTGGTTCCCGCCAGTGAACAAAGACATTCAATATCTGAGTGAGTCCCAGTTCATTCATTACTTTCAGTCACTCCGAAACAGTCTAATCTGTTTTTAAGCAGATTAAATAGGCCTTCAATTGCTAAATGTCTCTTGCAGTAAGGACATGGTTCGTATGATGATGAATAAGATCTTTCAGAGCATCGAGACGGAGCTGAACAGTCTGATAGCTTTAGGTGATAAGATCGACAGCTTCAACTCTCTCTACATGCTGGTGAAGATGAGCCACCACGTCTGGACGGCCGAAAACGTCGATCCCGCCTCGTATCTGAGCACAACACTGGGCAATGTGCTGGTCACTGTCAAGAGAAACTTTGATAAATGCATTGTAAGTTGAGCTCATGATAAGCATGATCTGTGTATGGATGCTGAGACCAACAAGCATTCATCCGAATCTTCTGCTGTTTCTTTCAGTCTGGCCAGATTCGTCAGATGGAGGAGGTGAAGATTTCCAAGAAGAGTAAAGTGGGCATCCTGCCGTTTGTCACCGGCTTTGAGGAGTTCGCTAAGCTAGCTGAGGCTATTTTCCGAAACGCAGAGCGACGGGGTGATCTGGATAAGGCCTACATCAAACTCATCAGAGCCGTGTTCCATAACGGTGAGGGTCATAACCAACCACACCTTTCATGAGTTGGTTAAAGGGTTAGTTCACCCAAAAATGAAAATTCTGTCATTAATTACTCACCCTCATGTCGTTCGACACCCGTCAGACCTCCGTTCGTCTTCGGAACACAAATGAAGATATTTTAGTTGAAATCTGATGGCTCAGAAAGGCCTCCATTGGCACAATGGCACGGTTCACTCTCAAGACCCTTAAAAGGTACTAAAGACGTCGTTACAAAGTCCATCTCACTACAGTGGCTCTACAATAACTTTATGAATCGGCGAGAATAGTTTTTGTGCGCAAAAAAAACCTAAATAACGACTTATATAGTGATGACGATTTCAAAACACGGCATCATGAAGCTTCGAAGCGTTATGAATCAGTGAGTCGATTCATGATTCGGATCGCGTGTCAAACTGCTGAAATTTGGCGATTCAAACTGCTGATTCGACTCACTGATTCATAACGCTTCAAAGCTTCAGTGTTATGTATGTATGTATGTATATATATATACAAATATACATATATACATATATACATATACATATACATATATACATACATACATAACAGAAAATATGAAATAAACAGTGCTTTTTAAGTAGGTTTAATGTTAAATAACGCTGAATATTCTTCACTGTATAAATTAAATTCATATATTATTATTACATTGAGACGTAGCTCTTCTGTACAACATTCTGTCACAATAACTTTGTTTAACTGAACTTTTATTTTGACGGGTTGTCGTGTGTTTCGAGATGCATTCGTGTCTCATATTGAGGTGGCAGAGGCTGAAAAAAACAGAGTGTGTGTGTGTGTGTGTGTGTGTGTGTGTGTGTGTGTGTGTGTGTGTGTGTGTGTGTGTGTGTGTGTGTGTGTGTGTGTGTGTGTGTGTGTGTGTGTGTGTGTGAAAGAGGTAACGTTAATGTTAGGCTAATGAAGCCGCGTGTCTCCTTTCATTCACAGAGACAGAGAAACATGCATGATTCATATTTAAACAGTCTTTTTGGGGCTTAATATTCACAGACACGAGTATATATCGCGATTGATTTAAGTGACTGACCGACGTTTTATTTATTCATCAAAACATAACATGCCATTCCGCATTATGCAGTAAATTTCGTTTTTATGACTGGATTCTGTCTGCGTTGTCCGCATCGCGGAAATTAATCCTTATGAAAGTTTATTCAAGAGTTGTGAGCGATTTATTTTTTTGTATGTCTTTTGTTGTTTGATAAACATTAAAACGCAGACAGCAGCGCAGCAGGAATATTAATCTTGGATTATGCAGCAGACATTACACAGCTCAGTGCCTTCACGCAGTTCATTAATAAACCATCGGTTTGTTATATTGGCCCTTCTCATAATATAGATGGTTGTAAATTGATCAAAAATCGGCCGATACATCGGTGCGTCCCTAGTTATTACTAGGGTTTCACTCTAGTCATAATTCACCCGGGGGTAACTGTTAATCCTGGGTATTCATAAACTGATGTTTCACATTTTACATTCCTAAACCCAGGGTTAACGTTCTTATCTGCATATCCCACTGGAGCAGGGTTTCATAACCCCGAATGAAAAGTGGTGCTATCCCCATTTCTAAATTACAAGTGTGAAATGTCCCTTTACCCGGGGTTAAAAGCGGTGTTTAGAAGATGATAACCCGGGGTTAAGTGCAATGTGAAAAGCCTCATGTATATCAAGGGCATGAACATATTTACATTATCGGCAGCAAACCACTATACATAAGCAGGTTTAGATTTTTAATATGTGCAGTTCTGCTATATCCTATTCTTTGTTTTCACGTGACGTCACACCGTTATAGGAACGCCCACCTGGAGGGCAAAACAAGGCTTTCCTCCATTGCCCTCCAGTCATTTTTACCACGTTTGTAATCAGTTTTAATGTAGTAAGACAGTGATATTAAAAAAGACCAAATTCAATATACACCTTATTGATGATGCATACTTTGTACAGGCAATCAAATGAACACAGAATATTAGCGCAACACAAAGTGTTTTTCCCATTATAAAGAAAAAGTGTTGCGTTCATATTCTTGGCTTCTACTCACCTGTATATAGTACGTATAATCAAAAAGGTGTAAACTGAACTTAATCTTTTAATATCACTGTTCTAGTACATTAAGGCACTTGAAGGATGGGTTGCACTAGTAAAAATTCTTTAGCCTGGCGTTAGTTCATCCCAACGGTCTTTCTACATAGTTAATCTGTGTTTAAAATGAAGTGGTGCAACACAACTCGATTTTATATAAAACCCAGATCAACAAATCTTTGATTGGCGTTAAACTTTGCTTAATTTAATCCTTATTAGTGCAACTCACCCTATAAGTGTTTTTTACGTTAAGCGTTTTAAAAAAAGTCCCACTGTTTTTAGTGATTGAAACACTGCAGCAGGTGCTGTATATGGATCACAAGTGCCCAAAACTTTCATCTTGTTCACATATCCTTGTTTTTCAAATGGAAAATTGAGAGGCTTCTGCTGCAGTTCTATGGCTGCTTTGCCCTCCAGGCGTCCGAGAAACCTATGAATATTCCACTGCATCACCTTTGTTTTTCTTGTCTGTTTGTGTATCCATAGTGGAGAAAGTGGCCAACGAAAGCCAGAAGACTCCACGTGATGTGGTGATGATGGAGAACTTCCACCATATCTTCTCAACGCTGTCCAGCCTCAAGATCTCCTGTCTGGAGGCAGAGAGAAAGGAGGCCAAGCAGAAATACACCGAACACCTGCAGTCCTACGTCATCAACTCGCTGGGCCAACCGCTGGAGAAACTCAATGTGAGGCAAATCTCCAATTCCAGTACACACATGTAAACGGAGAATTTAGTCATGTAATTGGATATTTCAGCCTTATGCTGTGTTCATCTTTGCGTTAGAGTGTAATGAGTGTCGAGGACCGTGGTTAACCGTCTTCCCATCTTGCAGCACTTCTTTGAGGGTGTAGAGGCACGTGTGGCCCAGGGTGTGCGTGAAGAAGAAGTGAGCTACCAGCTGGCCTTCAATAAACAGGAACTGCGTAAGGTTATTAAAGAATACCCTGGCAAAGAGGTGAAAAAGGGCCTGGACAACCTCTACAGGAAGGTGGATAAGCACCTGTGTGAGGAGGAGAATCTGTTACAGGTGAAGTCAAATAATGAAACACTCAGTGGCTAAACTGAATATGCTAGCATTTATAATCTTTTGTGAACTGTGTTCTGTCCATTAGGTTGTTTGGCACTCCATGCAGGATGAGTTCATTCGGCAATACAAGCACTTTGAGGGCTTGATAAACCGCTGCTACCCGGGGTCAGGAATCACCATGGAGTTCACCATTCAAGACATGCTGGAGTACTTCTCCAGTATCGCCCAGTCCCACTAAGAATCATAGTGAGAGCTTACGTTGTACATATATTACAGTGCCATTTTGCTAGTAATGTTGTCTTATTTAAGGGAACAAACACTGGAACCCTGTTTGTAACCTGAGATTCTGTTGTTACTGATTCCATGAGTTTTCTTCGTATCACATTAGTTTAGAGAATCGCAAATGACTGAACTTTTTTATTATTATCCTCAACACTAAAAATGCGTGTGGCTGATCTTTCATGCACTTCAAGCCACCAGTATCAAAACATTATGTAAAGAAAATCACAAAATAAACGGCAAGTAAATAAAGCATACTTTGAAAGTAATTTTCTTTATTTTAAGCTATTTCTTCTTGTATTTGTTTTGTTGATTAGTTGCAGATAGTTGTCCGTTCACACCAAGAACGTTAACTATAAGGCCGCGTGTCCACCAAAGCGGTTTTAGCCTTGCTGTGAGTGCTTGAGAGCGTTTTTGGCAGGGCAACGTTTTTTTCAGTTGAGACCATAGATTGTAAAAAATATGGACGTAGTGTCTGTGACGTCACCCATAGGATTCTGAAGAGCAGTTTTGAAGCGTAAAGTTGGGTCGAGCTGGCCGTTGCCATCTTGGCATCGCAAGAGGCGGGACGTGGGCGGAGCTGAGGTGACGCGATGACTAACAGACAGCAGACAAACGGCAATCCACCTGTCACTCAAAGTGGCCACGCCCTTAATTATGCAGAACTTTAAGGCTTTATATAATGTAAACGAATGAGTTACAAAAAAAATTCACTCCCCTCACAGTCGTCATGAAGGGCAAAATTAGCCGTATAGACCAAAAGCACAGTGTGTCCCAGACTGTAAACATGTTTATTTCTGCTGTAAAGTTGAGCATTTTAACATGAGCTCAATGAGATTCTGCTCCTTCTGGAGTCTGCCTCTAGTGGCCAGTCGATGAATTGCAGTTTAACTCACTTACGTATTGGCTTCAAGAGAAACTGCGGGAGGTTGCCGCTTGGTTGAGACCATAGACAGTAAAAAAATATGGACGACGCGACTTCATTGGCTTCCGCTGACGAGAGTTGAAGCTTTCGGAGGCCGCACACGGCGCTGACATCTTTCGCAGATTTGAGACAGAGTCTGCGCGGTAGAGAGCAGGAAGTAGAGGCGCGATTATCAAAAGCCCGCCCACACTCTCACAGATGCAGAACAATTCATTATGTTGGTGTGAAATAAACAGTTATGGAAATGTAGAAATTAAAGCTAAAGCTCCAATCTCCTCCCAAAAATCCTGAAAAAAGTCCGTTAGTGCCTCAGTGACAACTTCACTCAGAGAACCTGTCAACCTCCACTCTGATTGGACGGCTGGGTGAAAAGTGACAGTGATGAGCGCTGCGTTTTACTCAAAGTTGAACATTCTTCAACTCTCGGCGACCAGTAGAAAACGCTGAACGCTCAGCGCTTGAGTGTGAAATACTCGCTCAGCGCCTCGTTATGCTCATGGCGTTCTAAAAACGCGGAGCTCCCATTGAAAACAATTGAATACGCCAGCCAGCCGCGTGAAAAAACGCTTTGGTGGACACACAGCCTAACTATAGCCCCATTTCCACCTAAATTACCCCGAACAATTTGCACCAGGAACATTTCTTCAGGAACTTTTTTCCCCCAAGACCTGCTGCTGTCTGCGTTTCCACTGCGGTCTAAAATACCGTGAAGATTAGGCAAATTAGTCCTGTGATGTAGGACTGCGCGCGACTGCTCCTCCCAGTCAGCGATGGACAGTCATAATTTTTGCGCGATACTGTCTGCAACAATAAGTATGGAGTAGATGCAAGCAGCGCTGCTTTTGCTGGTTATATTGGTTTACTAAAGAGGTAATTAACAAAATGGCGGAAAAGAGACAAGCACTGATACTAAAGAGTATTATGAAAGCTCGTAAAGCTAGATTTAAAATAAGACAACGTGTTATTATCAGCTATTACGGACATTGACCGTGAGATGGCTGAGACGAACACACGCCATTGGACAGAAAGAGCAAGACTGATATTTGCTGAACGCTAGGGTTGGGTACCGACCGAATTACGTCGGTACTACCGAGTACCGATTCACATTAAATCAGTCGGTACCAAATTTCGGTACCTGAGAACGCATCTGGTGATAGACTAGTGTCTGTGAATAATAAACCGCAAAAAGACTATTTAAATACAAATCACACACACACTCTCTCTCTCTCTCTCTCTCACTCACTCACTCACTATCACTATGACGGTCGCGTGTTTCCATCTCTGCCGTCTCATATGAGGACATGAACGCACGAACGTCATCTCCAGAGCCACTGAGAGTCACTTTATGAGCATTTTACCGTTTAATTTGAGAAAAACTACCGTCATATCATAAACACAGAAACTCAAAGGAACGGCAACCCGTTAAAATAAAAGTCCAGTTTATCTTGACAAATACTGTTGTACAGTAGAATTTAGATACGTCTCAATTAATAATACTAACACAAATATAATAATAATAATAATCAAAACTTTTTTTTTTAAGTAATAAATAAAAAATATTCTGTTTTAATGTTTTAATTTTAACCATATAAAGCTCAGTTGTGCAGCACTTTGTTTGACAAAAAAAGTTGAATTATATTAAAAGATAAATTAAATTAATGTCTTGTGTCTTCATTTGATTACCAAAAAATACACAGCTCATAATTTGAGGGAAATCTTTTCATAGAAATTAAATTAAAAAGAAAAAATCGCCCTGAAAGTGATTCCAACAATGTTGTTCTGTGTTGTTTTGGTCATAGTTCCCCACTGAGGCCCTTACAGTCTGAGGACGAAAACTGTAGCGATAACTAGAAAGTTTTAATAATCTGTCTAATTCTATTAGAATAAGGAAGTCCACACTATAACAATAACGACACAGAAGAATAATATCATTGGAACCACTTTCAGAACTGTTTTTCTTCCAGCTAATTAACAATCATTTTCAGCCAATCAGAATCCACAAGTGCTTGAGCATTTAAATTCACCACAAAATCAAAATGGCCAATTCTCATTTTTATATGTCAGTATTTATAATAAATGTATCTATGCACATTATTCTTTTTTTCCATGTGCCTCGTAACATTTGATCAAAATAACTTCCGCCTTCCTGTTGGAAAGACATCTCTTCTCCGATGACGTGTTTACTGGCGCGAGGATGCAAATAGCAACGACAAAATCCTGCCCTATAATTTTTCTCGTCAGACATACGACACAATTTGGAAGAAAAGACGATCACAGCGGCCATTTCACCAGTTATAATATGAAAATAATCACATCTAACGAAAGTTGTAGAATGTTCTAAAGTACGAAAAAAAAAAACCTTGTTTGTCCGCAGTACCAAAAGTTTCCACTTGATGAAATCCATCTCCCATTAATTTCCAATACGCTCATTTTTGATCGGGAGGAGCACAAGTGTGACCCTTTTTCAGGACCATTTAACCTTTTCGAATCATGTACGGGATTTTTTTGTGTGTGTTCACATGGTAAGTGTCAAAACATTTATCAAGTTTCGTACCATTCCGATGAAGTAAAACATTTCCGTCCAAAGAGCACCAGAGGGTTAAAGCCACAATATGTAATATGGAGCTGAATAACAATGATTTCTGTCGATGAATGAACAGTTGCTCCCCTGTCTAATAAAACACATTATATATTAAAGCGTCTTTGATGTCTCCATGGTTTCTACAAAATAAAAAAATTGTGAGTATCGTGGGTATATACGGACTACCGGCACATCCGGGAACTTAACTGTCAGTTTCGTCAATGCCCTTTTTTAGGGGAAAATAAACTAGACTCCCATAGACTTCAGTACAAAATAGCGGCACAAAACAACGTCCGTAAACAGCCGGCATACGTGAAGAACTTAAGAAATCATCAATATTAAACATGTCAAGTATTTATAAGTCCAGCCTGCCTGCCATAGAGCGTGAAAGATACATACACACACATAATTTGGGCAATTTAAAAACATGTCACCTTCAAATTGGTATTTTGTTGTTTCCATGGTTTCTACAAAAATACAGAAATTGTGGGTAACGCGGGTATGACGTCATTGATAGGCAAAACACGGTCCGTGTCCTGGTTAAAATTGCTTATTTCTCCGAATTTAAACATTCTTAGAAACATTTGGGATAAAGTAAGTACATCAACATAAGTCAACACGTAAGTAAGTCAACAAAATATATACATTTTAATCCAAGAATCTTACATATTGTGCCTTTAAATATGTAACTACCAAGAAATGTAATTTCAAGGTAATAATCGGAAGTGGTGACTATAGTTTACTCTATAGTTTACTCACCCCCGCCATAGCGCAATACTTCATTTCCCATCATGCTCTCTCCAAAATCTTTTTTTTTTCTTTTCACAAAAACCACAGAACTGAGCTCAGTAGTTGGTTGGCTGATCACTGAAGCGATGGATGTGTGTTGATCTGTCGGTGTTTTGAGACTGAGCCTCGGTAAACAGACGGACTCTTATGCATGTGATTCACTATGCCGCCTCGCAAGAAGGAGTACGGGATTAAACGAGCGAGCGGGTCCCTGGTCCACTTCAGACCGGCCGTGAGCGCGAGCACCGTGCGCAGACACTCCGCCGTCGTTCCCTCGGTGCTGACGTTCGCCGTGATCGTGGCATCCGGAGGCCTGTTGCTCATGATAGAGAAGGGCATGCTGAACAGCGTGCAGACTCCGCCGCCGCGAGCCAACGGGAGGAAAGCGGAGTACCGACTGAGGAACGGCGACGCGGCTGTGGACGTGGAGTCGCAGGTAACGCACGCTCGTGAGAATGGAAATAAACAAGGACGTATTTTGGGGAATTCATGAATATTTGTGTACGTTTGCGTGTGGCAGTCAGACTTTCTTTGAGTTTCGCGAGTCTGGGACACCTCAAGGAATTTTCACGGTAACTCGGGCTCCGTCCCAAACCCAGTGAGCTGCCTAACGTTACCTAGACATTGGGGGATGGCAGTTTTGAGAAATAACACACTCTTTTCAAGCAATGCTTTATAAAAAGAATTAGTTAGGTTTCATTTAAGTACACTTTTAAAAATGGCAAAGTATGATATAAATGGAACAAAAAAAGAAAGTTTTTTTTTCTGTTAAAATCCCAAATAATGAATCCTAAAGTGTCTTAAAGGGATAGTTCACCCAAAAACTTAGATGGATTTACTCGAGCCATTCTAGGTTTATATGACGGTCTTTCTGATGAACACAATCGGAGCCGATACCGATTTCCGTTTTTTTTTTTTTTTTTTTTTTTACACAATAAAAGAATGAAAGTATACATGAACAAGATGTTTATTTGGTATTTAACAGGCTAAATTGGCTTTTGGCTAATGAAAACAAGTCCGCAATCTGAAATTAACGGGAAATTGAATTGGAAATTAAAAGGCTGAAAGGTGAAATTAAAGGCAACTGCATATTCTGCAATCCAAACAAAGATGTTACTTAAATCAGCATTTGTTTTTAAATTCAGTGTAAAGAAAAAAAGTGAAATTACCAGTGAAATTAAATAAAACCAAAGTATATAATATGTAATGTTAAGGTAAAATAAAAATGATCATCCTATAGGCTACAGAACTGTTAGTATTTCATTTCAAAAGTGCATGCATGTTCTTCTTTAGGCTACAAAAAGAAGTATTTCGGCTTTGTCACAAGTTAGTCTGTTTCGTTCTCACCCGATCCAACACGTGAGAATCTGAGCTGAACAAACGCTCACTATCTGCTTGTGCATGCGCGGAGAGGTCCGCTCGCGCAGGAAAGCGGCTCTTCATTCCCTTCAGCGTATCTCGTCTCTTCCCTCAGTTCTCCAGTTTCCGTTTGTAACACACAAGTGACATGTTCGCGAATGATTGCAATATAGGCGTATGTGCACGCGGGCGCACTTCCGGAAAAATCAGTTTTTTGGCCGGTGCATCCCAACATTATAATGGCAGCCCAAAATTTGAAGCCCAAAAAAAAAAGTGCATCCATCCATCATACAACTGCTTCACAGGGCTCCGGGGGTTAATAAAGGTCTTCTGAAGCGAATTGCGTTTGTGTGAGAAAAATATCCATATTTAAAACTTCTGTATTCAAGAAAAGAAAAGAGTTAATGATTTTCGCGCGCGTTTATCGCCGACATTTAACGCCTCATGACTAAACAAAGGGCGCCAATGTGAGTGTGCACACCGACACGCAAAACTGCAGACGTAAAAGCGTAATTAAAAAAAAAAAAAAAACGCCTTGGGTTCGTTTTTTGGTTTTGAAGCGGTGCGTTAAAAACTGGCCGACCAATGAGATCAGCGGTTTTGTTCACGTGCCTGGAGCTGCTGAAGTTACAGTAAAACACGACTTCAAGCACAAAACGGTCTTGCTGAGTACACACTGATATGACGAAGATGTAAGTAGACAAAGGCCTTGTCCCAAATGTCACACTTCATGAGGACTTTCGGTCTTGTGGACTTACAATGGCCACTGCGTATGCGTGTCCGTTAAGTCCACGAGACCGCAGGGTGTCCCATTTGTCATTTTAGGTCTCAGAAGGGTGACGCGAGCACCCCCTTTGAGGTCGATACTTTATACTTTTACTTTATAAAATTTTAAATATGGATTTTTTTTCTTATACAAACCCATTGATTCACTTCAGAAGGCCTTTTTTAACCCCCTGGAGCTGTGTGGAGCACTTTTATGATGGATGGATGCACTTTTTTGGGCTTAAAATTTTGGGCTGCCATTATAAAGCTTGGAAGAGCCAGGACATTTTTAATATAACTCTGATTGTATTCTTCTGAAAGAAGAAAGTCAATTTAATTTTAGGGTGAACTATCCCTTTTAGTGTTCTTGCCCAGTTAGTGCACTACCCTTGAGTAACTGGACAGAAAAGAGCGTGCAATTCATGGGGAATAAACGCATTCAAGACATTAGCCTAGCCAATGTGTAATCCTCTCAAGACATTTAGATTAGTAAAAGTAGTCATTTTAAGGCGTACAATCCAATTGATGCTATTTATATCCGATTAATCCTCTTATTCTGTCCTATTACTACTCCTCTGGTGGAGTAGATGGATTTGGTTCAACATAGCAAGCATGTGGGAAACCTCTTTGATGAAACAGAGACACTCCAAATTTCATTCCAGAAAATATTAAACAGCTGCTTACCTTCAAGCCAAGATATGAAATGGAAACTTGGGCCAATTCTTCAAGTTAAGACAGAAAGTTACCTTCTCTGACTAAGAAATCCTAACCCTATGAAATAGACTTTTAGATTGTGATGTTGATTAGAGCAAACGGAGGATATTGTAAAATTAATATACACATTGTATTCAATGCTTATTGGCATACAAGTAAGAATGGGCTATTTTGATTTCATGCTGACTTTAAGTGCTCAAACATTGGGTGGATTCTGGTTGGCAAAACGGCAACTAAACATTGAAAGTGAACACACTCTCATTCATATATTTTGCAACACTTTTGATGTTTTCTTGTTGTGTTTGTATCCTGAAAATGATTTCTGAATAAGCCTTCAAATGCAGGAAATTATGATTTCTGGCCATCCAGTGGAATGTCCAGAGCAAATGTAATTTTGTTCAAGAATATATTGTTACGTGCAAACATCACAAAACAACTTTAACCTTCCCTCCCCTTCGAAATGGCATCTGTTGTCTTTATAGAGGCTTTCACACTGGAGGAACCCTTTCATCGTTCCTAGATCTATGGGCGGAAGTACCCGAATTTTGGCGTGTTTGCACCGCAGGAACTAGGAACTATTTTAGGTCTAGGAACTCCTTTTGGAGAGAACTAAATTAACTCCTTCAGGGTAGGGTCAAACTCTACAAGTGTGCACTGATTGGCCAAACGCACGCAAGACACCAGTACCCGCCATTTAAAAAAAAAAAAGCTGTGTACACACTACACACACAGATTATAGTCTATGAACTCTACGAACATGCAAAACAGACAAAAAAACTCTCTCACACACTTATACACACAAAAACACACGCACACACAAATAAACGCGTGCCATTCCAAAAGCTAATTGTGTTTTTGTGTGTGTGTGTGTGTGAGTTTTTTTGTCGGTTTTGCACTCTTGATGTTTTAGAGATTCACCCCTTCACTGTTGAGTCCTTTTTTTCCTGCATCCTGGCTGATTTGTAGATTGTATGCACAAAAAAACTCTGTATTTTCATATTTTTGCCAATTCCCCATTTATTTCCTATGGGGGTCATTTTTGACCCGAAGGTCCTGAGTGTGACAATTTTTTTTACGACTACTTAGACTTCTCAAATCCTGGCCCCAATTTTTTTGGGTGTTCATATACCAAGTACCAATAAAGTCACCAAGTTCCGGACCATTCTGATGAAGCTACGATAAAAAAAAAAAAAAAAAAAAATATATATATATATATATATATAAAACGCTTCGGGTCATTTTTGACCCGAAGAACCCCAGAGGGTTTAAAAAGCATTTGTTTGTGGATAGTAAAACATGTCTGCAACATTTATCAAGTTCATGGATAATCGTGTGTGCATTTATTAATCATTTTGAGTCTGAAATCATCCCATAGAAGCGTGGCTTACGTAATTTAAGAGTTCCTACTGGTGGAGCGAATGCAACCAGGAAAACGGCCTTAGGCCGCGTGTCCACCAAAGCGTTTTTTCAGGCGGCTGGCTGGCGTATTCGGTTGTTTTCAATGGGAGCGCCCCTTTTTTAGAACGCCATGAGCGTAACGAGGCACTGAGCGAGTATTTCACGCTCAAGCGCTGAGCGTTCAGCGTTTTCTACTGGTCGCCGAGAATTGAAGAATGTTCAACTTTGAGTAAAACGCAGTGCTCATCACTGTCACTTTTCACCCAGCTGTCCAATCACAGTGGAGGAGGGGCGGGACAAATACAACACCGACCAACCGCCACATTCTACTTGTACAACGTCAACAGATGAAAACAAGCAGTTTAATAATGGAACAAAATAACCTAAAACAAGAGCCAGAGCAAACACTTTACATTGTATCTGCATTTTTATATAGAATCAATACAGAAACAAACTATCTAGAAAAGATGCTAGTAACACTTCCACGGACTGAAAAAAACGCCACGCTGCCAAAGCGCTCTCAAGCGCTCACAGCGAGACGTTTTCATCAGAGCGCCTAGCGTTTTCAGCCAGCTAAAAACGCTTTGGTCGACACGCGGCCTTATGCTGTGTTCACACCGAATGCGAAGTGAGCGTCAAATTCGCTTCTATCGCGTCTAGTTGAACACATGAACATTTTTGTGAATTGAAGCGAAATAGACACGCGTTTGAGGCGAGAATTCGCTTCGTTGAGGCATATATTAACGCCACAATCACACTCGGATCCGCACCAAAACAATCGCTGTGAGATCGCCTGGACGTGGAACGGTTCTGGTTCTGGACTCTGGGGCAGTTCGCTTGAGGTGTGAAAGCAATCCGACCCAACGGACCAATAAACCAAATGATATTATAATTCATAACGGGAAGTGTGCTGTATAAAGCACTGGTGTCTGATTCTACATTTACATTTACATTTAGCAGACGCTTTTATCCAAAGCGACTTACAAATAAGAGCAAAAGAAGCTCAGAACACACAGGACAATTTTTTTTAATTTTTTTTATAAATAAATTAGACAGACAGACAATGAATAGAATGATAAGTGCTATTCTTGATTGGTCAGGTGCTGCTGGAAGAGATGTGTCTTTAGGTGTTTTTTGAAAATGGCTACAGACTCGGCCGCACGAATTGAGATCGGCAGGTCATTCCACCAGGTGGGAACAGCCCAGGAAAAGGTCCGTGAGAGCGATTTCATGCCTCTCTGGTATGGCACCACAAGGCGTCGTTCACTAGTAGAACGTAAGTTTCTGGAGGGTGTGTAAGTCTGAACAAGTGAGTTTAGGTATATTGGTGCAGAGCCAGTGGTTGCTTTGAAGGCGAGCACCAGTGCCTTGAATTTGATGCGAGCAGCTATTGGCAGCCAGTGCAGACTGATGAAGAGAGGCGTGACGTGCGCTCTCTTCGGCTCGTTAAAGACCACCCTCGCCGCTGCATTCTGGATCAGTTGCAAGGGTTTGATAGTGCATGTAGTGATTCTGTGAGCATTAGTTATCACAGTTGAAATCTTAAAATGTTGTGTAATTGCACTTCTCTGTGCGATTACATTCGTAGTGTTTGCGTGTCTCGACGGTTACAAATAAAGCCACAATAAGCTCAAGGAGTGAACTTGTCAATCATCTCGATGGATGACGCAGAGGAAAATCTGACCAATAAGAGGACAGTTGTACTTGCATGTGACTTGTAGGGCTGTCAACGAATTAGGGATGAAACGATTACCGGTTTCACGATAAACCACGATAAAATTTAGTGACGGTTAGTAATATCGTATAAAATTTTATTATCATTAAAACCGCGTGTGATTATCACGGTTGTGAAAACTCGCGGTAAATCCTGTGTAGTCAGTGTCAGTCAGGCGCAGCACCGCTGTTTTTTGAATGATAAGAAATGTCAGAAGGCAGTGACAGCACTTCTGGGGATTGTTCAGCCTCTAAAAGGACCAAATCTGAGGCGTGGTCATATTTTGGCTTTTACAAAAGAGGGAAACTTAATCTAAGATGGTCACCCTGTCTGCAGAACATGCCAGAAGAAAGTCACTGTAATAGGGGAAACACTTCAAAACTACGAACGGCAAGTGGACTTTGACCTCAATACCAAAACTACATCTGGGAAATAATAACGTGAAGCGAACGAACAAATTTAGTCAAGACTAACATTTAAGGGATAATAATCAGGGCTTGACATTAACAACCGCCATTTGCGGGTGTAACGTTATCTCGGCTGCACACTAGTCACTCTGGCAGTTGAACTTATAATAGTCTTCTCAAAAGCCATCTGTTATAATCGCGTTGCGCATTATAACCACTCACACGTGTTTCTATTGAGTTTATGAATGCAATGTCTCATAATCAGAGGCGTTCAGATTAGCCGGAGTTTCATTCAGAGCGCGCGCCGCTCTTACTCGCTGAAATCTACACTAAAAGCAGAGATAAACGTGCGATGTATGCAGGAGATTCATTCATCATATAGTGGTTGTACTGTTTTTGTTCTATTTCAGCAGCGAAAATGGTTTTAAAAACACAGCAGAAGCACAGCGCATCTGACATGACTGGCATAACGCTGGTGAATTTAGGGACCGTCTCTAAAGTTACACACAACATTGGTAACGTTACACGTTTCAAACTTCAGCATTTGAAGAGAATGACAGTCACAAAACTGACTGTAAAGTGATCATTTAGGTGTCAGGTATGATGCACACATTTTGATATTTAATAAAATAAACTGTCAAATCATATGGAAATATGGATATGCATTATTTCACTTGGATACTGTTTGGGCTCTAACACAAAATATGCTAGATTTAAATGCATCATTGCTGAACACTGTAAATATATTCTCAAGCAATATTCTCATCAGAGATAATGTTAGAGATTATATTTACGACAAATTATTATTATTTATGTGTTATGCGTTGCTATTGACGACGGCCATTAAGGAAGGAAATCCCACAGAATCTAGCTTAAAAAAGTGCATAGAGCTGCTTGATTTATTTGTTGTTTGTTGATTTTCAAATATAAAACTTGTTGAAATGTTTTAAGTGTGTGCATCAGTTCTTTTTGAACACTTTCATCTCGTTTGAACAAAACCGTGATAATATTGATAACCGTGATAATTTGGGTCACTATAATCGTGATGTTAAATTTCCATACCGTTTCATCCCTACAACGAATATTCTAAATTCGAATATATATTCGAAAAGTTTTTAAAAAACGAATTTCGAAGGTGAAAATTCATATTTAAATTTTAAAAAATGTGGGGAAAAAACGCCCGTGGTAGTAGAGGCGTGGCTGTCTGCATTGCGAGTGGGCGCGCAATTTTTACTTGTTTTTACTTTCTGTTTATTTCTTTCTGTTTTACTTTCTTCTTTATACTTTTTGTTTATACTTTCTCCTGGCTCCGCAGCGCGAGCCCCCGCTGACTGCGCGCAATCCTCCCCAAACGGACGAGGTGTTTATACTTGACGCGCTCGCCATTGTGCTTTTCTTTGAAACGACAGAGAGCGACTCGGAGTAATTGTTCTATAAACCATCAGGAAAAAGCGTTGAGAAGAAGTGGGCTAATGTACACTGGTGACGATATTTATTTTAGTACACTTCACCAAAAACCACACTACAAAAGAATCATGTAAAACAGATCAAAATAAACCTTGATATTACTTGTGACATGAGAACAAAATGTATGTAGAAATGTAATGTTAACTTCTACAACTCAATTTATGATCTCTTAAATGTTTCCTAATTTCACTAAACACTTTAGTGCGTTTTAACTTAGTTTCGTGAACTTTTCTTTATTAAACGGGCTTGTTTATGCTTTTGTAGGCTCATTTTGTAAATATAAGCAACTAATTTGTATGTGCAAAATGCATCGCATTACTTTGCATCGCCCGCCACAAGCTCTTTAATGTCTGCAACACGACAAGAGTCCATAACAGAGAAATTAATTTCGTTTATTTGTAAGGACATGAGACCGATCAGTGTCGTGGATGGGGCAGGCTTTAGGGAGTTCTGTCAAGCAAATTCTGTCATTAATTACTTCCCCTTATGTCGTTGGACACCCGTCAGACCTCCGTTCATCTTCGGAACACAAATGAAGATATTTTAGTTGAAATCTGATGGCTCTGAAAGGCCTCCATTGGCACAATGGCACGGTTCACTCTCAAGACCCTTAAAAGGTACTAAAGACGTCGTTACAAAGTCCATCTCACTACAGTGGTTCTACAATAACTTTATGAATCGGCGAGAATAGTTTTTGTGCGCAAAAAAACCCTAAATAACGACTTATATAGTGATGACGATTTCAAAACGAGGCATCATGAAGTTTCGAAGCGTTATGAATCAGTGAGTCGAATGAGCAGTTTGAATCGCCAAATTTCAGCAGTTTGGCGGTTTGACACGCGATCTGAATCATGATTCGACTCACTGATTCATAACGCTTCAAAGCTTCATGATGCTGTGTTTTGAAATCGTCATCAATATACAAGTCGTTATTTAGGGTTTTTTTGCGCACAAAAACTATTGTCGCCGATTCATAAAGTTATTGTAGAACCACTGTAGTGAGATGGACTTTGTAACGACGTCTTTAGTACCTTTTAAGGGTCTTGAGAGTGTAAAGTGCCATTGAGCCAATGGAGGCCTTTCAGAGCCATCAGATTTCAACTAAAATATCTTCATTTGTGTTCCGAAGATGCACGGAGGTCTTACGGGTGTCGAACGACATGAGGGTAAGTAATTAATGACAGAATTTTCATTTTTGGGTGAACTAACCCTTTAATTAATGTGAGTTTATATGTATTTATTTTCTGCTAAAGTTCAATATTCCTCTCCCCCCCAGATTGTACAGGAGATCCGTAATCGCACCATAAGATCGATGTGTGGTCAGAAGAACACGGCTCACAGTGTGTGGTCTCTCAGTCCCCTGCAGAGGAAGACTCTCCTCCAGCACATACTGGTGAACGACGAGCATCGCTTCCTGTACTGCTACGTCCCCAAAGCGGCCTGCTCCAACTGGAAACGAGTGCTGAAAGTAATGAGTGGCGCTCTGGCCAACGTGGACGTCAAAGTGAAGATGGACCATCGTGCCGATCTGCTCTTCCTGTCTGACTTGTCGCCAGAAGAGATCCGTCATCGACTACGGCATTATTTTAAATTCATGTTTGTGCGGGAGCCGATGGCCCGCTTGCTTTCTGCCTATCGGAACAAGTTTGGCGAAATTGAGGCGTATCAGCGTAAATACGGGGCGGACATTATACGCCGCTATAGGAAAGGCTACGCCAAGGACAAAAAAATAGCGGGAAATGACGTGACGTTCACGGAGTTTGTGCGTTATTTACTCGATGAAGACCCCGAGCGGATGAACGAACACTGGATGCCCATCTACAACCTGTGCCAGCCCTGCGCCGTCGAATACGACTTCATCGGCTCGTATGAAAGGCTGGAGAGCGATGCGGCTTACGTGCTGGACCGTGTCGGAGCACCGCAACACATTCGCTTCCCGGAGAGACAGACGTGGTACAAACCCGTTACCAAGGAAACGCTACATTATTACCTTTGTACTGTGCCACAGAAGTTTCTTAGAGAGCTTCTGCCCAAGTATATCTTGGACTTTTCTCTTTTCGGCTATCCTTTACCCAACACAACCACTGAATACTGCAGGCATTAACAAAGGCATTGCTTTGTAAGACTGTTAATATTTTAATACTTTTTTTATTACCTGTACAGAATTGAAAATATATTTGAATAAAACCATCAGTACAGAGTTTTTGAGAGCTATTTAAGTTCAAACCACTATTTAAAACTGGAAAAAGCTATTTGTATTAATGAGTAACATATGAACCGACATACAGTCAACTCCATTGTAGTAAATTTGATTAAAAGCGATTAAAAGAAAATAAATCTGTATTGTTTATCCTTTTGCTCTTTCATTCAAAATATTCACAAAATTCTAACCTTCTTTCATTGAAGTAAAACAATTGAAAATCTCATTATGAAATAAATGTTTTTCTCACGTTGGCCACAATTATTGCAACGTCCTTTCCCCAAGATACCAGCTCTGAGTCTTCTTCTGTTACGCCTGATGAGTTTGGAGATCAGAGCCCATTCCTTCATCCAGAATCTCTCCAGATCCTTCAGATTCCAGCTCTTCTCTTCAGCTCATCACTCATTCTCTATAGGGTTCAGCTCAGGAACTGGGACGGCTTCATTTTGTGCTCAGTCACACATTTTTGTGTTGATTTTGATCATTGTCCTGATGGAAGATCCAACCGCGGCTCATTATCAGATTTCTAGCAGAAGCGTCAGGTTTTGATTTTTGATCTGTTGGTATTTGCTAGAATCCATGATACCATGAATCTGAACAAGATGTCCAGGACCTCCAGCAAAAAAACAGACCCGCAACATTAAAGATCCAGCGGTGTATTTAACCGAGGGCATGGGGGACTTTTATCCCTGTTTGCACCAATTTCTAGGGGTGACAATAATTGTGGCCAACGTGAACTAGAGAAAAACATTTTTCATAATGTGAGTTTCTCCCACTTTCAATTGTTTTACTTCAATGAAAGGTTAGAATTGTTTGAATGAAAGATAATGCAGATTTATTTTCACAGTCGCCTTTGCTCATTTTACCAAGAGTGCCAATAATTCTGGAGTTGACTGTAAAATGAAAAACACTGTGCTGTGCACAAGACTATCATGAGCTTTATATCAGTAAGCTGATGCTTCCACCATTTTTCACTTGTCAATGCAATATTAAAATGTCCAGTGTTATCCTTTCTTATAGCTTCCCTTAGAATAGATAATCATTGTTACTTCTGCTGTCACCCATAATTGTAAGACGTTTTCTTTGTCGATGTGTTCAATCCTTTTACAAAAATGAAAATTAGTTTGAAAATAACTTTGGGGGCAATTCCTGTTTGTATGTAATGAAAATGAAATCTGCGAGTGAAGTGTGTTTCATACGACCTAAACAAATATTTCTGACCAGAAACTTGAACCCTTCCCATCTGCCACTTCCTCTGCAAAGATGAGGCTCTGAGCTGAATCCCTTTAGAGATTATAAAGAATGCAGTTTCACATCCAAAAGCAGAAGTACTGTACAATGAGGAAATTAAACAAATCTCTGAAACCCACAGGCTGGATTTCTGCTAGTTTTTTCTTAGACGAAGCATGATATTTATCGTAAAATAATTAAGCTAATAACAAGCTAATTGTGATTTGACTGCCAAAGGTAAAACAACAACAACAAAATCTAATGAAACTGGGAGTAAGTGAAAGCTCAGTTGACATCCAAAGGCCTTAATAAACAAAAATGTAGTCTGGGAAAAATATACAAAAACATTTAAGGGCCGTCCATGACAAGATTATAACAATTAGCATAACGTTTTAAAAATCATTCTTACATCAAAAGAATAGCGCGGTCCACACCACAACCACTTTCTAAGCGTTGTATTCCATCTTATTTTATTACAGCGAATTAATAAAAACATTGACAGCCAATCAGAATCAATCTGGCTTTGAAGAGCTCCAGAATTTAAAACGACAGACAAATCCCGGAAGTTGATGGACGCCATTTTGTGCACCCAGTCCATTGCAGTGCGTACTTACAATAAACTGTTGGTATTGATGCTAATATAGTTCTAGTTCTTGCTGTGAACGGGCCTTTATAGGCTAATGGTGATTGTCCATGCGATGCTAGGCTAAAAATTAGGCCATGTGTATGTGTAGAAATTACATTTGTAACGGAGATTGACAATTTCAACATTTCTCATCGTGAAAATTATCTTGATGGACAAAACGTTTAAGTATCAGAAGTATACAGTACTTTGAAGGCCAATCACACTGGTTCCCTCGACAAAAACCCAATAGGATTTTCCCATAGGCCTTTGGATTATCGCTTAAAACAAGCTCCGTGAGCAACTGAAGTTTATTATACTTACACGTTTTGTCCATCAAGATAATTATCACAGATGAACACAACTTTCATTCATTTTGAAGCCTAATTGCAGTCTCCAGAAGTAAAAAGCTAAAGGCTATAAACGAACTACACCACGGTCGCTCGACTTCACCATCACTAAAGCTTCCCACAACTCTTTCTGGTTTTATCTAAAAAAAATTTCCCGGAAAGTTTGAGTTAGACTCGTTCATAAGAGCACAAATATGAGCATAATGAGGTTGTAAAAGCGACTGAGCTTACCTGTTTGGTGTAACGACGTCTAATCTCCTCGACAGCCTCTGTCGTCTCATTAGCCAATTGTTAGCAAACGGCTTTTTCAAGACACATAACATCTTCAAAACATCACCGAGTGGGGTAATACTGATGTATTTAATGTTGTAGAATAAAACGTGAACGTGTCTTGAGCTTGTGTTCACCACAGACCTTATTTCACCAAAATCCCATTCGAAAAATATTTAATAAATTATTAATTTTACTTCAAAAGATCAGACATTCTTATGAATTTATTTCTACTATTATATAAAGAAAAAAAGAACAGTGACTGATTTATCCTCAAACCAAATGTAATGTCTCTGATAACCAAAGGCAGAAAAATAACTACATGAGTAAGTACACAGAGCCCAGATTATATTAAAACTATGCATGTTTATTAATAAGTTAATCAGTCAACATGAATTCTATTATACATACATAAACATATAAAACAGTTTGGAGTGGTAGTGTGACATTAACAGCCCTGAGAAACATGGAAATATCAACTTTCTGAAAGCCTCTGTGGTCACTTTTATTACCAGATAAAAGATAATTAAATGCATGAAGTGCTACAAAGCTGCCTCATTAAAAGTCCAAAACTATCAAGAACAATAATGACACTACGACTACTGCAATACAAATACTTCCATGTTATTACAAAGTGTAAAACATCAACACATATCGGCTTTGGTGGCATAATTTTACCTTTGACCTTAAATAAATATACAAGTTCTTCCCTTTTAGGAAGAAAATATCTTCTGGACTGATCTCAGAGACATTTCTGGCCCAACACAAAGTTTCTGATTAAACAGGAAATCTTCCACACGGCATCTCTGGTTTATGTCAGCGCATAAAAAGTGATGAACCATTTCCTTCTCCGCTACTCCTTAAAGCTCACACTTCTGAAAAATGTGAAGTTAAACAGGGGTTACTCATATAAGTCATATGGTTATGAATATCACACTGGAGTCCGGCGACCCTCACTTCTCGGACGTCTTGTCGACGGAGCGCTCTGGTGTGCGGAGGATGGAGCGCTCTGGAGAAGCGGGCCGGGGACTCAGAGAGGTGCTGAGAGGGGAAGAGCTTCGCAGTGAAGAGAAAGATAAGCCCTGTCTGCGCATTTCCTGCACCGCTCTCTCCCTACCACAGAAAAACTGATCAACATCATAGCAGGCACATACATGAAAAAGAAAATATTAAATGCATTTAAAGTTCTTTCAATACCAAAATAGTTGGATGTTATTAAAATGTTACTTTTTTTAACCTAATATTTGCCTAATTTAGACTGATGCTTATTAGAGTATTGTGCTTTTAACTTAGCACTATGCTAATCATTAATTTGTCTATGTTTATTGATGGCTATATAGTAGGGGTTGCACAGGCTAGTCGACTTTAACCCTCTGCCATGACGCTTTAAAGGATTAGTTCACTTCAAAATGAACATTTCCTGATATTTTACTCACCCCCCATCTCATTCAAAGTGTTCAAGTCTTTCTTTCTTCAGTTGAAAATAATTTGAGGAAAAGATTCCAGGATTTTTCTCCACATAATGCACTTCAATGGCAACCAACCGGGTTTAAGGTCCAAATCAAAAGGAAGGGCTTCAGAGGCTCTGCACGATCCCAGACGATATCTAGCTTATCTTATCTAGCCATACGATAGGTCATTTAAATAAATAAAAAATAATTTTTTATCCTAAATTGCTCATCTTGAGCTGCTCTGCGGAGCACCACGGATTGAGTAATCACGTCGGAAAGACGTAGGCGGAAGTACCGCCCCAAGCAAACGTGTAAAGACTAATATAAACACTCTTTACCAAAAACACTCCATCTTCAACTTCAAAATCGCCCTTTTTTTGCTAAAGGATGTTTGCATTAGTCTTCGCATGTGCGCTTTGTAAACACGGGGCGGTACTTCTGCCTACGTCTAGCGTGACCTTTCCGACATGACTATGCAATCACTGGCACAAGATGAGCAATTTAGGTTAAAAAGTATATTCTTTTTTTGTTGTTGTAGAAAATGACCGATGGTTTGGCTAGATAAGACTCTATTCCTCGTCTGGGATCGTCCAGAGCCTCTGAAGCCCTTCCTTTGAAACTGCATTGATTTGGACCTTCAACCCAGTTGGTCCCCAGTGAAGTCCATACGGAGAAAAATCCTCAAATGTTTTCCTCCAAAAAAAAAAAAAACTTAATTTCTTTTCGACTGAAGAAGGAAAGACACAAACATCTTTGGTGAAATGGGGGTGAGTAAATTATCAGGAAAGTTTCATTTTGAAGTAAACTAATCCTTTTAGCTTGATGTCGACTGATTGGTTTTGAATGAATAATTCAATGACTCACTCATAAATACTTAATTGTTTCATTACTGGATGAATGAGCGTTTTTTAAAGAACCTCTTGAATGAATGATTCAATGATAAATACATTTGACAGTCTCTTGTCGCCACCTGGTGGTGAAACGATGTAGTCGACACCTCAAAAGGTGATTTACTCTATTTTGATCGCTTCCATAGACATCAATGTTTACATCCGAATTATAAACTCGTCTTCGGTGATAATATGAATTATTGTAAGAAAGAAATAATGATACTGTGTGGTTGAAAAGACAGTTTGTGAAGTTGTCTCATACCTATATATGACAACTGCTCTCTCTGGCTCAGAGGCTGATTCAATTCACTGTGAGCGTACTTGCCAAATAAACATTATCATTTAGGAACGAGATCCCGTGGGGGTTTGAATCGAGATCATGATCTATTACCGATTAATCGTACCGCTCTAGCATGAAGACTATTCCAAATGGTTTGATGACGGGTAGGAAGCTCAGTCGTTTTTTGTAATAAAGCCTGTCTCACCTTTCAAAGCGCTCAGTGGTTAGCTGTCTCTTGAGGACGTCCATTTCTGTCTGTAGCTGAGACACTTTTCCACGCAGCTGAGAAACCTCTCTAGCATGACCAGCCCTACGAATACACACACACACTTTGAGATCTTGAAAGAAAAGGCAAACAAACCGTTATAACAAGTATTGCTTTATAACTCTGCTGGAGAGCATTAAGACATCCTTTATTTGATCGATGTCTGTTTGTTCCACATGCTGTTTGTACCATCAGTGATCGCCATGGCAACTGCACACTTGCACCAGGCAACACTATTGAGAAACTGCTTGTTTTGAGGAAAGCAACATTCAATGGACTCTTTATGCAGCCTTAAAGAGGACAGTCCTCTGTGTGCGCCAAAGACAAATGCTTTACACGGTTCCCTTTATAACAGACTCTTACAGGAAACAATGAGAAACACATTGTATAATTTATATATACAGACACACATATATAGCCCCGTGATGCTTTAGAGCGCTGTCAGTTAAAAACAAACATGTAGTTTGGCCCCCTCTAAATGACCGGGTGGGGCTTGTTTGCCTCCATCGGTTTTTCCAAACGATCCCTCCTCCTTTTCTCTGGACAAGTTGTGTACTGAAGCTCCATGGTCTCCTTTATTTTTCAAATGCATTTTAAATCACCCAAATGCATTTTGCACTACAGCTAAGTAGGGGCCATGAGATCTCGCGAGATTAAAATGTGACGAGATTTCTCGCCGAGTGAAAACTCTCGCGATATCGCCATGACGGAGCATGAGGGTGAAATTAGCATAGGATCTGCCACCGCTACGTTTACGTTACAGTACCGCCTCTACTGTCATTTTGCTTTTTTATAGAAATAAAAACATTTAATTCATTTGGATAGCATTCGCTTCAATTCTGCTCGGCACGGTGTCTGAGCTGCAGCAGGAATCACAGTTCACTGATCACGTGACGTGAGTAAGGTGAGATGATGGAAAGGATCATGGCGAAAGATTCAAGTGTAACCGAGCCTAAAAGAGCCTGATTAACAATGTTCCCTCTAATTTCTTTTCTCGCTGAGCAAAACTTTTCTCTATTGGGCGGACATTTTGGTCACCTGAGCAAAAACATTCTTTACCTGTACAGTGTATGTAAACACACACAAGAAAGTGGTTTTAAATGTGCCATTTCTATTTTATTTAACCATTGATGTAACTTAGTGATATATTAAATAAAAAAACTAAATAAAAAAACTCAATTAAGCAAATTTTACAGTGCTGTTAACTGTAGTCTTCTTTACCCAGAAATACTATTAAAATCTCCCCCAGGACAGTTCAATTCTTTATAATATATAATATAACATAATATAATATAATGTGAAAATAATTAAGCGGTTACACTGAGATGGTTCTTAATGTGTTTTTGTACAGTCATTTATTGGCGACAGGCAGCATTAAACCATCTATATTAAATGTTTGTTTATTGCTTATGAATTTGCAAGATTTTCTATACCTGGGGTTTTCAAACGTTTTAAATGGTTAGTTCACCCAAAAATGAAAATTCTGTCATTAATTACTCACCCTCATGTCGTTCGACACCCGTTAGACCTCCGTTCATATTCGGAACACAAATGAAGATATTTTTGTTGAAAGCTGATGGCTGAGAAAGGCTTCAGATAGGCCTCCATTGGCATTCAGTACATTTACCTAACCCTAACCTAACCCTAACCCTCCGAAGACCCATAAAAGGCACTTAAAACGTTGTTACAAAGTCCATCTCACCACAGTGACTCTACAATAATTTTACGATGCGACGACAATAGTTTTTGTGCGCAAAATAAAATAAAAATAACACCTTTATCCAACTTGTTCTTGTCTTCCGTGTGTGCCTCCACGACGCATGCACGAGAATATGACACAGATCCGGCGTTCGGACACATGACCCAGAAGCGATTTGTTTACAAGCAGAGGAAGACGCGCGTATCTAAACTGTTGAATTCTACATTGATCGTGCTTTAGGTCTCAAAATGGGGTTAAAGTGTGCATTTCATGGATTCCCGAACGACGGATCTGCGTCATATTCTCACGCATGCGTCGTGGAGGCACACACGGAAGACAAGAACAAGTTGGATAAAGGTGTTATTTAGATTTTTTTTCCAAAAACTATTGTCGTCGCATTGGTCTTGGGAGTGTAAATGTACTGAATGCCAATGGAGGCCTATCTGAAGCCTTTCTCAGCCATCATCTTTCAACTAAAATATCTTCATTTGTGTTCCGAAGATGAACGGAGGTCTTACGGGTGTCGAACGACATGAGGGTGAGTAATTAATGACAGAATTTTCATTTTTGGGTGAACTAACCCTTTAATGGCAAGGATCCCTAAACAATCCCCTTGTGAGATCAATTCTTTATTAGGCTTACACTATAATACAATTATAATAGCCTATAATATAATATAAAAACTAATGGAAGTATTTAAACTGATAGTCTATTGTTTAAATGCTTCAATTTGTAAAAAAAAAAAACACTAACTGAAGTAATTAAATCAATCTAATAGCTAAATATGTTCAAGGGAACATGTGAACTCTTTTATAGTTATCTAAACATCACTGAAACCCAAACCACACACACACATCTATTTAAACTGATGTGTGTTACTTTGGTGTTTAGAGTTTGTACGCTACGCTTGTGGTGTGTGTGTGTGTATGTAACTGTAAATGTGTGTTTTGTTAGTGCTGTGTCCCTCATCTGTTATTTCCTCCACTTAATCAAGCCACTCTTCTTTAAAACATGATGAGGTTTTATTCCACGTGTTTGCGTTTCTCATTGCCTCTCATTTTGAGCTATTTGGACCGCAAACACGACTCACTGCTGCGATTCACCTGTAAACCGCATCCACCATATTTCACGTCTGTCTATCGTCTGCGCTTAGAGGGAACATTGCTGATAAAGTTCTTATCTTGTAGAATATGCGCTCAGCACCACCGCTCCCTATACACAGAGTATGTCCGATTGCGAATCGAAAGCGAAAGTAAACGTGAGCTCCCTGATTTGCGCAAATTAGGCGACATACAATAACCTGTCTCCCAATATCAAAGCTCTCTTTCTGTGCGTTCACACCAGACGCGACTTGCGCGAAGTTTGACGCATGAACATTTTGAGTTTCCTTGCTTAATTCGCGCGTGAAATTCGCTTAATTCGCGTGTGACATTCACTACACAACAGATGCGAATTCACGTCATGGAAGGGGCTTCTGCAAGCCGGCTCGTCTCGTTGTGAAATGGCTGACATGGATTGTTTTAAAATACGGCGAATAAGCTCAATTTGCCGGCTTTAACTCGCTTGTAGTCTCAATAGGGTGAAATCAGGGTGATTGGGACACTTTTCCAAGTCATCTCAATGGCAAAAAGTGTCCCAATCACCCTCAAATCACCTAATGTACAGCTCAAATTGAGTTTGAGTTTTAAAGAGTGTTTTTTACAACTTACCAGACTTCTCCTCACTCACTTTCTTCCAAGCAAGATCCTTTTTATACCTGTTTCTATAAAGTACGAAGATGTATCGTACCGCTCCGGGTATCCACATCATTTTGTCCTCATTGTTGTCACTACTAGAGCAAGCTCCTGATTGGTTAACGCGCCGCGAATATCCGCCAAAGTTCAGATTTTTCAACTCACGCGAATCACACGATAAAACGCTCAATTCGCACGGCAGAATGTCTATTCGTGCTCTATTTTGGTCTCTGTTTGCACTTTGAATACTGAGAGAGTACTTTGATTATGGTCGCACTTATTGTTTGCACTTATACTGTTTTTATTCCTATGTTCAATTTGGAATTAGGAGGTCACAGCCTCAATCTGAAGTTCTGGAAGCTCATAATTCATGTACAGTAAGGTCTGATGAGACTCATGTGAAATCATACAGGAGAGAAGTCAGTTGAGTTTGTGTGTTACAGTGCTTATATTGTTGTCTTTTAATGCATATGTTAATTCATTCTCAGAAAGCAGAACTGGCTCTTTTCCTCGTTGTTTTTCGACTTACGTTTTGCTGTCAGCGAGCGTGAGGCGGTCCTTCAGCACTTTGAGCTCAGACTCTTTCTCGCTGGCACTCAGGTGCGTCTGAAACTCCTTCTGTCGATTGGTGGAGAGCAGGGTCTCAAGATTGCGTACTGAGAGACGCTCACTGGCCAGCTGCTTTTTCAGAAGCTCTGTCTCAGAGCGCACATCCTCCAGTTCACCCGTCACCTGGGGTTGATGTTAAAATGTTAGTTGTACATTCGCTCAATTTTAAACCCTTTCTAAAGATGTAGTTGACTGGGAGAATTTTGTGAGTGTGAGTCTCACTCTTTCCAGCTCCATGCTCTTAGATGTCAGCTGGCGAACGGTGAGCTCTTTGCTGGAGTCGAGCTTAACACACAGCTCTCTGACAGAGGCCAGATCTCCCAACACAGAGTCTTTCTCGGCTCGAGCCCCCTGGACCTCCTCTTCCAGACGAGACATTGCCCGTGCCAGCGATGACACCTGAGCTTCATATGCTTGCAGAGCGTTCAAGTGCTAGGAGAAAACAAAGGGGATGAGGCAATGGAAAACATTGAGGGTACGTTTACATGACAATTAAAAAAAAGTTTTTTGAAGTACAGACGACAACGTTGTCAAAACGATTCCCCATTCACATGGATCCACACAACAAAAAAAAAAGCTGTTTTCTGATGCCAGGCCAGTAGTTGGCGATGTAACTTTGTAAAGAAAAACTATGCGCCTATAGACTGAATCAGTGCCCCACAAGTCCTGAAAAGTGAAGTCAAAGCGTCTTGATCGCCCCCAGGTGGCTGGATGTAGTATAGCTCATAAACCCCGCCCTCTCCATGTAATCGAATGGGAGCTGAGACAAACTAAACAATCAAATTACACTTCAAATTAATTTTTTCCAAAGATGGTTTCTGTCATTTTAGGTAATCTTTATCACGCTGATGTAAGTTCAAGTGCTCGTTTTTAAAATAAGTTTGATTTTAGTTAGTTATTTGATGCTATTAAAACGGGGGTGTGACGTCATGATTGACAGCTGTGATTGACAGCTTGAGCAAAGTAGTCACTGAGGCACCAACAAACTTTTTTTGCGTCGGCCATCTTTTTTTACAGTCTATGAACTGAGCATGTAATATGCATGACATCACGGTTTATAAAATTAGCATTTTTGTAATTTACACAAAGACAATACACTCACCTAAAGGATTATTAGGAACACCTGTTCAATTTCTCATTAATGCAATTATCTAATCAACCAATCACATGGCAGTTGCTTCAATGCATTTAGGGGTTTGGTCCTGGTCAAGACAATCTCCTGAACTCCAAACTGAATGTCAGAATGGGAAAGAAAGGTGATTTAAGCAATTTTGAGCGTGGCATGGTTGTTGGTGCCAGACGGGCCGGTCTATTTCACAATCTGCTCAGTTACTGGGATTTTCACGCACAACCATTTCTAGGGTTTACAAAGAATGGTGTGAAAAGGGAAAAACATCCAGTATGCGGCAGTCCTGTGGGCGAAAATGCCTTGTTGATGCTAGAGGTCAGAGGAGAATGGGCCGACTGATTCAAGCTGATAGAAGAGCAACTTTGACTGAAATAACCGTTACATGTGTATATGAACGTGTATATGCACCTTGAAAAACATTTTCAAAAGTTTGTATTTTTAGGCCTCAAAACACATAAAAAGTTATCAGTTTTTAGTTGAAAACAGTGTCATGTAAACAGCCCCTTACGTTGCATTCACACGGGGCATCGGTGGAAGCGCTTCTCATTTACTTTGAATGGGTGATGTCTTTTTGCTGAACTGAATTGTGGGTTCCGTGACTGGCTTTGCTTGCGGCAGAAGTTGAAAAATGTTCAACTTTTCAAGCGCCAATGCAGGCTTCCGTCAATCAGATCGCTTATGCAAATACCCTAGCGCAGACGCTAGCCAACTGCGTTCATGCAACACTGGAAAAGTAATGTGATGGCTGTTGTCACTATGGCATCAAGCTTCAGACACGCCCGCCGTCAAGCATCGACACAGACGCCCCGTGTGAAAGCAGTGTTAGTGCGCTCCTCACTCTTACCTCCTGTATCTCTCTGTCCTGCAGTGAGACTCTCTCTCTGAGGTGCCTGCGCTCTGTGTCGGATGAGAGCAGCTCCAGTCTAATGGAGTTGTTTAGCCCTTCGGCCTGCTGCAGCTTCAGCTCTCGATCTTCTGACTCCGTGTGGATGGATCGAAAACGCTCCAGCATGTCCCTGTTGTCCTGCTCCTATTCACAACATGGATAAAACAGTGTCAGTGCAAAAACAAACTGCACAATAAAGAAGCTGCTAAATGACATATATATATTTGATCTACATTGAAATTTAATTGAATTTAATTCTGCATTTAGCAGAAATGTAGGTTTTTTTCCCGAATTAGCATTTTTATGTATATTAAAGGCACAATAAGTCATTTTCGTCACTAGAGGGCGCTTATTCTAAACACAGATGTAGCTTGATGATGCCTTGATTTCACAGAAACATGGGAATTGTCTCTACAGCTGGTGGAAAAGAACCCGACGGGACTCGGGCAGAAATGATATACATGGATGAGCTAATGTATTACAGATTTATGAGCGTTACTGTAGTGTGAAGCAGGAGCGGGACGAGGCGCTGGAGCTAATGAGAGACGAGCGAACACACGGCTCGAGAACAGTGGAGCTTTTATTCTGTCAGACGAGCGCTTCCTCTTCTTCTGCTCATGTGTGTGTGGGGAACGCAGCGCTGCTTTATCATATTACACACATCTGAGTGTGTGAGAGTGATGTTATAATGCTACTCTGTGCATTCACTCGGCGCTGCTATGAGACACTTGTTCAGTGTTAATTTTGTTGACGAATAATTTGTATCATGATTTTCGTCAACAACCTTTTATCACTGATGAAAACGAGACGATAACTAAATAAAAACTAGTGTTGGATGACAAAAATTATGACGAAAATCAACTGTCATTTTCGTCAACAAATAAAAACGAGACGAAAATGTTCGATTAGGGAAGAGATTCAGTCAGAACTGATGTCCTGTGTAACAGATGTGCACATTTGATTTGAACTGATCTAACCGCTGGAAAACACGGCACTGTTGAGCTTATACAGGCTCACGCATCTCCAATCCAGCGCTCCAGAGCGGCTCAATCAATCAATAGCACACTTTTATGCCAGGCAATTGTTTATGAACTAATGCTGATGAATAATGACAATGTTTACTTTACAATGTTTATATAGTAATATGTTTTAGATGGTTGTAACAATGCATATTTTATCTCCTCATCTGAACTTGAATGAGCAGCTGCAACTGCAACAGAGGCGTAGACATTTCAAAATAAGAGTCCCGGTGTATTTTGAGCTTGTTTATAAATATATATTAGTTTTTGGTTACACAATAAACTAATATTTGATTTCATTCCCATTTAATTTATAGTCAGGAGGAAAGACCAGTATTTGACACATATTCAATAAAGTATCAGGATTAAATTAGTTAACTAAAACCATTTAAAAAATATCTTCATTACTTGAAATTAAATACATGTTAACTGAAATTAAAATAAATAAATAAACAAACTTATTTGAAGCTTTAGCTTAACCTGATATGGCCTACTGACTAAAACAGAAATACAAAGTTATAAAAACTATATAGATGTTTAAAAAAAAAAAAAACAGACAAAAAAGTGAATTGAGGTATCTTTCGTGTATTTTTAATGTCAAAGACAAAATGTCAGTTCAAGTGACAGTCGGTTATGTAAATGCTTAAATGCTTAATGTATTACAATTTAACTAAAATCATTAGATTTTAGGAGACTAAATCTACTGTAGATTTAGTCAACTAAAATCTTATGATATTTAGTCGACTAAAACTAAAAACAATTCAGGTGACTAAAATATGACTAAAACTAAATGGCATTTTAGTCAAAAGACTATGACTAAAACTAAATAAAAATTTGCTGTCGAAATTAACACTGCAGTGAGAGATGGATATTGTCCTGGTTAAAATGGCTGATTTCTCTGGATTTAAGCATTTTTGGAAACATTTGGGATAATGCAAGTACACAAGTCAACAAAATATAACTAGTGATTTTTGGATGTTTTAATAAAAAAATCTTACATAATGTGCCCTTAATTTTTGCATGAAAATAAGTTTGAAAATAATTGGTGGCCACCTGTTGAAGACCCCTAAACAGTTTAATGTAACCGTTTATTGAACAATGGCCTCTTTAATCAAATTGCTGGAGTGTTTTTCCCTCTCCATCTCTCACCTTGGCAGCCATCAGGCTTTCTATTCGCGCAACCTCGGAGATGTACGAGTGAACTCTGAGCTTCAGTTCATCCCTCTCGTTCAGAGCTTCCTGCATCTCTGCGTGCACAGCCTGGAGAAAGGGACACAAGATGTGAGCATGTGTGACGTTCACGTGAACAGGAGTGGGTTTACTTTTGTCATCTGGAAGGTTGGGAAGAAGAAAAACTACAGAAACCTGGTTTTCTCTGGTCATGGTGGCCAGATCATCCTGTAACCTGCGGTTCTCTCTCAGCGCGACCTCTCTGTCTCGACTAACTGCTGAGAGTTCCTCTTGTGATTGGTCCAGCTGTCTGCGCAGGCTAGCGATTTCCCTCTCTCGACTGCTCAACGCCCCCTTCAGCTGACTGAAATACATATCATACAAGACAATGAAGGTCTCCTATTCCATTCCGAAAAGGCAGAAACATCCCATCACTCTGAGAATAATCATTTTATTAACAGACACTTACTCCAAAGAGTTCTCCAAGTCTGTGACCGTTAGCCGGACTTCCAACAGAGTCTTTTCCTGTAGATCAAAACTAACTTTATAAAGCAGTACCACAAAAATGCTCAAGAATGCAACTAGTTATCTTCTCCACAAAATATCTGTATTGAGACCAGGGCTGTAATAAGACATCCTCTCATACTGTGTGGCGAGTACCTTCCTGTGGATCTCCTCCTGTAACAGCACCACACTCTCCGTCTTCTGGTCCACATCGTCCTGCAGGGCGTCTTTCTCTCGGTCTAGAGATGCTATTGTGCTCTGCAGAGTCGCAACCTCATCTTTCTGAGATGAGCCATGTCTACTCAGATCAGCTGCACAATAAACACAACGTTTAGAATCTTCTTTCTACATAACGAATTTTACATCTATTAGAGCTGCACGATTCATTTTTAAAAGATTGTGACCTCGATTCACACACCCACACGAGCTTATTCCTAAATGACTTACTCTCTATTTGTACAAAATGCTGCACATTCATGCAATTCTGGATTTTGCACACACAAGTTGAAAAGTATTAGTTTAAATGTAGTAACGCACATTAGTGAATTTGTCAAATAGATGGGAAGTTGTGCACACATGAATAATTAGCATCAGGCTTATTCACTGGTAGTTGTTTGTGTGTGGGTTGTGAAATGCTTGAAATACGCAAAAACGAAAGTCTCAAAATGCAAATGAATGAAATGAGATCGACTCAGAAAAGATGTAAATGAATGTATATCATCTTTGTTGCATGCACAAATTATGAAACACTAACAAAAATGTCTCTATTTGTACATATTACTGCACATTCATGTAATTCATCATTTTGCACACACAAGTTGAAAGGTATTTGCAGTCCTTCCAGAAAAATGTGGCTTTTTTTTGTGATTGTTGCGGGCAAAAATCCTTGATTATGCGGCACGTTTTCTTAAAAAATGCGATGAAAAATGCAGGATATTTATGCAATTTTATGCAATAAAATTGCGGGAACTTGCAAAAACTGCGGTTTGATGAGAAAGAGAAAAAAAGCACTACATCACAGAAAGTGCTGGAATATTTAAGTTCTCATCTTGTTTTATTGAAGACCTTAATAATGGCTCAAATTTACAAAACATTTAGTCAATCAAGTTCTGTAGCTTTACAAAAGGAATATGCTACAACTTCTGAAAAAATTAATAAATAACTTCCTGTTTTACAGATGTCGCTATACAAAACAGACATTTGAGTGCTTCCAATGCACAAAGTGCAATCTCTTAAAGGGTTAGTTCACCTAAAAATGAAAATTCTGTCATTAATGACTTCCCTTTATGTTGTTGGACACAAATTAAGATATTTTAGTTGAATTCCGATGGCTCAGAAAGGCCTCCATTGGCACAATGTACACTCTCAAGACCCATAAAAGGTAGCCTACTAAAGACGTTGTTACAAAGTCCATCTCACTACAGTGGTTCTACAATAACTTTATGAAGCGACGATAATAGTATTGTGTGCAAAAAAACCTAAATAACGACTTATATAGTGATGACTGATTTCAAAACACAGCATCATGATGCTATGAATCATCGAGTCGATTCATGATTCGGATCGCGTGTCAAACTGCTGAAATACGTGACTTTGGCGATCCAACCCGCTGAATCGACTCATTGATTCATAACGCTTCAAACCGCTGAATCAACTCATTGATTCATAATGCTTCAAACCGCTGAATCAACTCATTGATTCATAATGCTTCAAACCGCTGAATCGACTCATTGATTCATAACGCTTCAAAGCTTCATGATGCTGTGTTTTGAAATCAGTCAGCACACTGGGAAACTGCTTTGCTCTTTTGCTGTTATTTTTGTTGGCCAATGGGAGTTTGTGCTTCATCATGGTTTCACCGGTATCTATGGTTTCTCCACGGGGTTTGAAGCTTTTCGATGAAGTTCGCGTCGGGTAATCACGTCACTTCAAAACGTTCCCATGGCAATAGGCGGAAATGGCGGCTCTTGTGTGAAGTAAACGAAAATGTTTCAACTTTCTGCTAATATATATGACTTTTTTTGCAACGAAAATGCGGGGATTATGAAATCATGATAGCCCCGCATATTTTACACGCGGAAATAGGCAATTTATGCGGCGAAAGTGCGGCGTATTTGAAAAAATGCGGCCCCCGCATGAATATGCGGACTTTGGCTGATTATGCGTTAAATCACGCGATCGCATAATCGCGTTTTTCTGGAGGGACTGTATTTGGTTTAGGATAGCAAGTTCATGGATAATTGTGCATGCATTTGTTAATCATTTTGAGGCTAATTTAATCCCATATACTTCTGAGATGCATGAAAGAAAACAAAACTAGAAGAGCGTGACACTGGTAAGAGAAACACGCACTGATTTTCTCTTCTAGTTTGTCAATCTGTTGGTGAGCTGCCTGCAGTTCATTGGTCTTCACAGATAATCTGTGCTGAACATCTGAGAGAGACTGCTCCATCTGCTCCTGCAGAAGCCTAAACACACACACACACACACAAATGTGAAACATCAAGCTGCTTTATAATTCTGTGGCACATGTTTAAGCCCGACAGGCAGAAATGTCTGTCTACAGGGGTAGTACACAAACACACACAGACCTGAGCGCACAGCTCTCGACTCTGTGATGTGTGGCCTCCTCTACATTCTGCACCAGCACTGCGGACTGAGTCTTCAGCTCCCTCTCAACAGCAACACGACTCTCCTTCAGCACAGCGACCTGAGTGCGCAGATCAGCCTTCTCTCTCTCCAGCTACACACACAGTAGTGCATCATATTAGGATATATTTAGATGAGTTTATGCCACCTAAAACTAACCTCACATCTAGGGCAACATCATAAGTGAGCATTACTTTACCCTGCCCACAAAGACAGCCCTTTGAAGGGTGCATGTGCATTTATTACACTCTAGATTAAATTATATATTACATTGCATTGAAATTCATGTTTAATAATGTTGCAAATTAGGGCTGCGTGATAAATCGCGCTTAAACCGATTTGGCTTAGTGCAATTATGAAACTGCAAAGGCTGTGATTATTTTTTTATGCGCAGTTTGTCAGTGAAGTACCGCTCTGTGATCAGTAGTAAACGCTGCTCCATCTGAAAGCACTGCTTTAAACACCCTTAAAATCCTCAGGTCTCAAAATGAATCAGAACAACTTGTCATCCAGTATCACATGATTATAAACGGCAAATGATTTACTTGTAGTGACCTTGTACAAAATGTCTTTTAAAAGGAACAGTCAGGGGGATTTAGTTGCTCACATTTAGGGGTGTAACGGATCGCAGTTGATCCGTGATCCGTACGGATCACGACCCACGGTTCGGCACGCACGTGACCCGCGGATTTATTGTGCATTTTTTTAAACTTGTGGATTAATCTGAATTGTTTAGCGATCGCAGACTAAAAGACTTTTTCTGCCAATATTGCTTTTTAAGTGATCTCGTTCCTTTAAACTCGATGCTGAGTTTCAGAGAAACACATATGTTCACGTGAACAGGGCATGTTAATCAGTCAACAGTGGCTAGCGGAGAAGTAGAAGAACTTGAAAAGCCTCCCGCATCATTCAAATCGCATGTATGGGAGCATTTTGGCTTCCCCGTAAAATATAATGATGACGGAAGAAGGGTGTGGACAAAACTGTAACAGTATGTAGGCACTGTGGCACGAGAAAGCCGTATGAAAGTGGCGCATACATCGAGCATATGGCATCTGCTGACGCCCGTTTCACAGATACTCCGTTTGCCGTGTGTATTTTTTCACACTGCACGCAGCTTCGGTCCGTCAGTGCGTTTCAGGAGCGCGTGGCCATACAGCTGTGCTGCGATCGTTTCCGCACAGAGTCTATTTTTTGATGTGCTGGCGCTGAATTAAAGTGACAGTGCATCCGCATTAAAACATGTATCGATGCGAAAATCTAGTAATTCCACCACAGATGCATATAATGTAACGTCTAATCGGTTTTAAAGTCAACACATGGCTTTTTGCCTCGAGTACAGCAAGGAAAACGGCCTTTAAGTAAACAAGGAGAAATAATGGAGAGCACCTGTCCTTTCTTGGAGGTGGAAAAACAAAGTTCTTTATGACCTGCAGGATTTCTTGTAAAAAGATTTAAAAAACAAAAAAAGCGTAAGTTAATTTAAAATGTTTGTTATTTTAACATAGTCTATTTTCTGTTTTGCAATTTGCATGAGCAATGTAATATATACATCTAAAGTAGGTATTAGGCTATATAAATACAAAGTAATGAATTCAATAAAACGTTGTTTAAGTGTGTTTTAAACAGAGGTGTCAAAAGTATTCGCATTCATTACTCAGGTAGAAGTATAGATACTGGGGTTTAAAAAGACTTCTGTAGAAGTTGAAGTATCAACTCAAGCTTTTTACTCAAGTAAAAGTGTAAAAGTAACTGGTTTCAAAACTACTTAAAGTATAAAAGTAAAAGTAATGTAAGTGGAAAAAATGCCATTAAAGGGATAGTTCACCCAAAAATGAAAATTCTGTCATAATTTACTCAAATTGTTCCAAACCTGTATGAGTTTCTTTGTTCTGAAGATTGAAGAATTTTTGTAACCAAGCAAATTATATGCAACCATTGAATGCCATAGCATTTTCCCCCTACTATGGCAGTCAATGGTTGCTCCATCTGCTTGGTTACAAACATTCTTCAAAATATCTTCAGAACAAAAACTCATACAGGTTTGGAACAACTTGAGGGTGAGTAAATGATGAAAGAATTTTAATTTTTGGGTGAAGTATCCCTTTAAGGACAAAAGATTAGGCCGCGCCACAGTGCATACCCCACCTCCTCAAAAAAAAAAATTCTGAAGGCCATAATGACTATAATGTTATATTAAAAAGTTAATGTTGAACATTTTTAGATGCACTTGGCTACGCGTTTCAGCCGCATATATTCCCATTGAAAATGAACGCATTTTAGGACAATGCAAATACATTAAAGAACCATATTGTGTACTACTGAGCATTAACGTGTTTCATGGAGTGGAAGATTTGATGACTAGTTGCCTATAAATATTGTAAAGGTGCAAAAAGTCAAAATTCAGAGGCATGTTATCAATAACCATTTTTTTATGTGTGATCAGTGTGGCCAGATTGGGTCAACAATTTCCAGCCCAAAAACCTCACCAAATGTACATTTATATATATTTTTTAAAATGGTTATTGATAACATGCCTGGTTATTGATAACAAGTTTGCACCTCTTACAATACTTATAGGCAACTAGTCACTCCAAGAAAAAAAACCAAAACTTTAACTGCCAAAATAATGTGATATTATTTTATTGCCATACCAATCAATGTTGATAAGTAAGTTACCATTTTATCTCCTTAAAGCATAAAAAAAATCCCAGTAAAACGGTTCAAATATGACTATATGTCCAGGTAGAAACTGTCAAAACAGCAATCCCTTAGAAAAACACAAGATTTTCAATGTCAACAGTAAGAAGCCAATTTACGTGCAAAAAGTGCCCAATATAGAGATTGGAAAAACGCTATGTAATTAACAGGCATTTCACACGTTAATGCACACACCAATGTAAAAATGCGTAATTCATTTATACTGTACAATAATCCGTCAACAAATAAATAACAACAATGCGCATACCCTTGTGTTGCACTTTGCTTTGACAAAACTACAGTATGTCTTTCGTGAAGTACATTGCACATGCACTTAGCAGTCAAAACGGATTAATCGTTGATTTGAACCTCTTTCAGCAGCTGTCGGGGTTGCTAGTTGCAGATGTCCTAAGTGTGTGTATGATGATGGACAGGAGTCACGGTTATATTTAAAGAGTCTTCGAGTCACAGGTGTAATTCACGTTTGAGAGTTGAGTCACTCTCCCACTCTTTACTGTAGATACAACTTACTGTGTATTTATGCCACTGGCATAGCGATCACTGGAATATACAGCTATGAGTTATCGCGCTAAAAACCGGCTAAAGTCATGAATGAGGCTGAGCACGTCTGCCTGCTGATCGCTGATTGGCTGAAAGTGCGGGCTCGTCGCGAGAACCCGCCCTATCTGGCAGCATGGTGTGTGATTTGTGCAGGTGCAGGCGTGATTGATCGCCTACAACCCAATAGGGTGTCAGAACGGTTTGTGTTTATCCTTCTCATCCAACCACAATCAAATTCACTCTGTCCGGATGGCGCGATTTATCTGGATAGTTGTTGTTTTTTTATGACAAGCCGGAATGAAAACATGCCGAAATGGAATAGGAGTAACGAGGCTATTTTTAAAATGTAAGGAGTAGAAAGTACAGATAATTGCTTGAAAATGTAAGGAGTAGAAGTAAAAAGTAGGCTGAAAAATAATTACTCCAGTAAAGTATAGATACTCAAAATTTCTACTTAAGTAAGGTAACAAAGTATTTGTACTTCGTTACTTGACACCTCTGGTTTTAAACATGATATCTATAAAATAGTGTATAGGCCTACAAAGAGAATTGCAATGCTGACAAGTGTGAGAGGTCTACTCTCTCCCGAATGTTGACATCATAATCTCTTTAAAAAAAAAAAAAAGAAGAAGCAGCTCAGGCCCATTTTCACGTCTCAGGTTGTTTTTAGTCAAATTTGATTTATTCAGATGGTTATATATTTATTTTATTTTTGTTAACACCAAAAGTTTCTTGTAATAAATGGAAAGCAAATAAAAAAAGTCTCCTCCCCCTTTTATTCTGATCCGAAAAACGATCCGATCAGTGACTCATGATCCGTAGTTCGATCCGAACCGTGAGTTTTGTGATCCGTTGCACCACTACTCACATTCATTTGGAATAATCCTACAAGTACAGTCCCTTTTAAGGGCAAAAACGTTATTTGGAATTAGCATAACTATCCAGACATGATTAAACACAACAGGTAATGTTCGTGAAACTATGTGTTGTACCATCTCAATAGTGTTCTCCAGGTCAAGCATCCTGATCTCCTCCTGTTCTCGGTCTGTTAGAGCTGAGCTTTGGGCAACCTGCAAACAGAGAGAAAGAGAAAAAGGGACGCTTTATCTTGGCATCTCTCTCCTTAACACACAGCTATACACTCACCCTACAAGTGCAATACAGTTTAGAAGTGCTTTGAGGAATTTCAAACATACGACTCCAACCGCAGAAAACTGCTTGTTCATAATTGGCAGCAATTTATGGTCTGCTAAAAAAAAAAAAAAAACTCGGCCCCACTTAATATTAGGTGGCCTTAACTACTATGTAATTACATAAAAAAATAAGTACAATGTACTTACTGTGTTCATATTGTATTGCAAAAAACCTTTGCTGATATTGAGCTGGGATATGGGTAGAGTTAGGGTCAGGTGTGGTGGTGTGGGTAAGTTTAAGGGTAGGGTTAGGTGTAAGGGAAGTGTCAACTGTGTAATTACAAATGTAACTACAGAAATTAATTACAGATGTAATTACATGCAGGTGTTTTTTAAAATATAAGTACAATGTAAAAACATGTATGTACACAATAAGTGCATTGTATCAAATGATTAATTAAAATGTTAGTACATAGTAGTTAAGGCCACCTAATATAAAGTGGGTCCAAAAACTCATTTACACACACACACACACACACACACACACACACACACACACACACACACACACACACACACACACACACACACACACACACACACACACACACACACACACACACACACACACACACACACACACACACACACACACACACACACACACACACACACACACACACACACACACACACACACACACACACACACACACACACACACACACACACACACACACACCTTGAGTCTGTCTCTAAGCATGTCTCTCTCTGCAGTAAGCCTCTTGAGTTCAGCTTCAGTCTGTTCTCCGTCGTTTCTGATCCTGTGCTGGAGTTCAGAGGACTCGAGCTCTCTTTGGACACGTCTCAGCTCCTCCTGAGTCTATATTTAAAACACATTCACAACTATTCCCAAAGAAAACAGCTAGATGTGCATCTTAACTTAAAGGGATACTTCACCAAAAAATCTAATCAAATCGTTTATCAAGATACTCATCCTGTTCCAAACGTGTTTGACTTTCTCTCTTCAGATGAACACAAACACAGATTTAACAACAAAAATCCATCTGAGAGTCCGTATTGTAAGTGGATAGGTTGCATTATGTGCAACAAAAAGACCCCTGTGGATGAATCAATGTCTTCTGAAGTGAAACGATAGAAGTGTGGGAGAAAAATACTAATATTGACTAACTTTTGAATCTTTAAATGATTAAAAATTCCAGTCAAGTTATTCATGAGTTCACACTTGACATAAAATGTCAGTACGTTGTGAAGCTCAGACTAAAAGTGTGATGTTTATGCCAAGCTCATGAATGTGCTTATGACAGTTGGCAAGTGAGAGACAGTAAATTATGAAATAATTTTTTGGTGGAGTATAACACAAAGTGATGGGTACATGAAGAAGCTTTGGACATCCTGGTTTCAGACAGCAGATGTGTTGCAGGCGGCGTCTCACCTGCTGGTACTGTGAGCTGAGCTGGTCTCTCTCTGCAGTCAGCAGTTTAACTCTGCTCTGGATGTCCTCTATGTGTTTCTCAAAGCCCAGCAGCACTGACTGTAGCTCATCCCTCTCCTTCACTGCACGGGAGAGCTCCGCATCGCCATCTCTCTAGAAATACAAAAAGGTCAGTTTCTCAGCGAGCTTTGACCCAATCATGTGCAATATTGTTATTTTGGTAATTAATGTTTGTCTAAAAGGGGTTCTATTATTCCACTTTTTACAAGACGTAAAATAAATATCTGATGTCCTCAGAGTGTGTATGTGAAGTTTTGGCTCAAAATACCCCAGAGATTAATTTTTTATAAAATTGCCACTTTTTGGGGTGAGCAAAAACGTGCAGATTTTGTGTGTCCCTTTAAATGCAAATGCTTTTAAGAAAAGGGCGGAGCTTGAAGACCTCATGCTCAAGCTCTATAAATGCTCTATAAACTGGATTACGAACAGCTGATACTGATCCGTCCTTGAGTAAAAACTCTGTTCTGTATTGTCCCTTTGTATTGCCTCATTCACAAAGCAGTCTGGTGTAAAATGATTTGCACAGACATAAACGAATTTAGGTATATGGGGGCGCTTTCCTTTCAAAAACAAAACTAATCCACTGCGTCTTCAGCGGCTCTGATATCAGGAGTACATGAAGCTTACAAGACATTTTTGTCGCTCCAGCTGCTCCGGTCTGAAGAAAATGGCGGACAATGTATAACTCGCTCAGGGCGGGGGTCTATGCTAATATGGCAGAGTCCTTCAGCAGTTGTGGGAGGAGCCTGTACAAAGTGACGTCACTTTGAACAGAATTTGTGAACGGCTTGTTCTAAAACACTAGTTTATGGGATATTAAAAAAAAAGGAGTGGGTGTATTTTCATCATCAAATGGGTT
Source organism: Gobio gobio (assembly GCF_949357685.1). Lineage (NCBI taxonomy): Eukaryota > Metazoa > Chordata > Actinopteri > Cypriniformes > Gobionidae > Gobio > Gobio gobio. The sequence continues at coordinate 48,251,577 of NC_137105.1, read as the reverse complement.
TGTGTACACACACTGCCAACACACATTTATGTTCAAACACCATGTAAAAGTGAATTTTGCATAATAGGTCCCCTTTAACCCTCTGGTGCTCTTCGGTCATTTCTGACCGGAAAATGTTTTGAAACGTTAAATATCACAGCTTCATCGGAATGATATGAAACTTGGTGACTTTTCTAGCATTAGGTATGTTAACACACACAAAAATTGGGGTCATGATTCGAGCATGCTAATTGGTCGTTAAAAAAAAAGTAGCGTTCATCGTCTTTGGTCATAAATGACCGACCATAGGAAATGAATGCGAAATCGGCAAAAACACAAAAATTCACTTAATATTTGTGTGTACAATCTACAAATTGGCCACAATGCTGAAAAAAAGTACAGAGCAGTAAAGGGGTGACACTCTAAAACATCAAGAGTGTGATATTGACACATCCACTCACACACACACGCACACACCTATGAAAAACTGAGCCTATGAACCACATTTTGATTTTTTTTAAATCACAGCTTCATCTGAAAAATATGAAACTTTTCTAGCATTAGGTATGTTAACACACAAAATAATTGAGGGCATGATTCGAGTATGTTAAGTGGTCGTAAAAAAATACTCCCACTTGTGCTCTTCGGTCAAAAATGACACCATAGGAAATGAATGGGAAATCTGCAAAAACACAAATTCACAGAAAAAAATCTTTATTTATAACAACAAAAAAATCTAAAACTTTATAATAAATAGAGATTTTTTTAAATATATATTCAAATCCATAAAAAAAAAAATCATTAAATGTGTTCAAAACAGAACTAGGGAATTCTCCATAGAGACCTCTAGTGATTACACCCATGGTTGCATGATTTCTTAAATAATTCCAAAAGAGGGCGCTAATCTGCCTTCAAAAATAAATATTTTGAAGGCCTAGTCTCTATTTTAACCTGAAATACTGCAATAATAATAATAATAATAATAAAACATTTACAAAAAAAATTTGTTGTATAATTTTCAATGGCAAAAATAGACCATCATTATTGCATAAATATTAAAAAATACCATCAAATCATCTCAAAATACAAAATTAAAAAGAAAAAATATTATTGAAGAAAAATAAATTGCATTGGTTTTACTGGGGTGGAGGAAGTTTAATTTTTAGGTTTAAACGAAGAGCACCAGAGGGTTAAATAAAGTCAATAATCCGTAAAATGGCCTCAGGAAAAAAAGCCTTGTTGCAAAATCAGTTATGATGTGTAAAATGTAATAAGGAAATAATGTATGCATATAGTTTTTTTTTAACTGAGCAGCTCATTATTTATTCCAAACCAATGGGTATATTCTTAATTCTTACATCTTATCCAGTTGTGCATCTGTTAACAGTTCAGAAGAGTTATACTGGCATGTTGCTGCATTAAAAGTGCAGAAATTTCAGGAATTATAAAAAATGTACAACCTGAATTTCAGGCCCTGCTTAAAGGGTAACTAAACCCCTGCTCAGAGCTTAACTCCACCCACTGGCAATTTTCAAAAAATGCTGGAAAAGTGGGCAGAGCCCGGCGGACACAGAGGGGATGAACCGAGGGCGGGGCTGAGCGGAGGGCGTGCACCTGAGACCCGCAGTGACGGATTGACTGACAGCTGTCAGACTCGCGAGTTGCAAAGATGGAGAATGACTGGAGTGACGCCAGCTTTGCAACAGAGCGGTCATTTCTCCTACCTTCACCTGAAGTGGAGGAGGGTGGATTGTCTGTAACAGACACAAACCCGGAGCCTTATCAATGCGAGCCGCAGCTCAAACTGCGTTAACTCCCGATGCCGACGAAGCTAGTGAAGCAGCCGCGCAAGAGAACTGACCTAATCTATCTGCGTCCGCGGCAACCACTTGCGTGTCAGAGTTTGAAAGCGCGTCTCATGTATGAAAATTATCTGTACACATGACGGGCGGCAATAATATCGCAAGAAAAGCCTGACGTGTACTGACAACTGCATTATTTAACCGTATTTTCTTCAATACAATGTTAAAGCAAGTGTCAAGTGAGTTTCATTCATAATGTTTACTTCATGTAATATGACAGTTCATACTGGAGTGAAGTCGTTCTCATCATGTGATTGGGGGAAACATTTCTGAGGGCGTGGTGAGCTCATGCCAGGGGCGCGGATAGTGAGCCGTTGGAGGTACCATCCTACGTCACGATGTACCACAACGTCCAATAGGAAAATTCAACTGCAGTAGCCACCGTTCAACCTTAAGAGGGCAGCACTTTGGCGGTTTTACACCATATTTTATAGAATTAAAACACTTTATACTCAAATGTCAAAACATTTACTCGAATCAATGAACAGCATTAATAAAGCCCCATTATTACAGATCATTAACTAAAAAAAGTTGGTTTAGGGTTTAGTTACCCTTTAAACCACGTATCATTGTAATCCCAGCTGTCAGATCCCACCTTTTCATGCCAGCTTCCTCTTCCTCTGGGGCTCCTCCCCCTGCCTGGACTAGGGGTGGGGCTTTTGTCTGTCCTGCCCCTAACCAGACGGTACCGCTCCACCTCCTGTTTGTAATAATTCCTTTCCTCCTCTAAACTTTTCACGAAGGCATCTAGACGGGACGGAGAGTGATCCTTGCCACACATCCCATGCCTTGCATGCATTTGCTCTAATTCTAGAATCATCTCCTTATCTGAAACAAATACAGCACTAAAATTAAACAGGTGAATGACAAACCATATATCACTTTACCTGCAATCTAACACATAAAGAGGGGTGTTGCATCTCACCAGCCTGTGTCATTGCCTCTACTTTGTCCTGAAGTCTCCTTTTGTCTTCCTCTAGAAAGTTTATCAGTCCCTCCATCTTGTCATTCTGTTCTTGAAGATCAAGTAGTTGATCCCTCAGACGGTCTTTCACATGATCTCTATCTGCCATATCCTGCAACAAATCATTGCAAGCTTTAGACGTTTGACTAATAGAGTCTAATAGACCATAACACATTACCACTAAAGATGTGGTAACGCCTGTGTCTCTGAAACAAAATACAGATGTTATTTAGATGTCATCTTTTTATAACTTAATTTTCATTTTCAGACAAACATTGTGTGTGTGTGTGTGTGTAAAGATTATTCAACTGCAAAATTACTCAAATTGCACAAGGCCAGTAATAAAGAGTGTGATATCTAAAAGGCTAATAATCATGCACTCCAACAGAAAGACATTCCTTACAGTCAGAAAGAGACATTTTAAATGAATTTACACAAAGATGGTAAACAAAAACACACAAGCTCTATATCCAGTAGCTTTATTAAACCATCCATGTCATGTCAGGCCAGACAGAATAAATGTGCTGTTCTGAAGCAGATGGTTAATTTACCAGCTCATTTCACATGCTCTGCTGTGTGGACAGTGTACCCATGCACATACCCGCCTTAATTTAGAGATGACCTCCTCCAGGTCCACTAGCTCCCGCTGTTGACGCTGAATCTCTTTCTAGAGACAGAGATGGAGTCAGTATAAGTATCAATACATAAAGCTAAATATTTAACTATTCAAAATATTAAAATCCAAGAACTGAGACCAAATATTATGATCATTATTATTAATTATTGCGGTCAGTCGATTAAAAACATTGGTGTTTTTAATATTTTTATATTCTAATAATTTCACAGTTACTCTCCAAATTAATGTAGAAACAACTAAGACAGTTTGTTGTACTTTTTTAAAGGGGCTATATGCGTTTTTCTGAAATTTAAACTCGCGACTGACACCTGTGGCCAAAAAACAGAACTGCTCTTATTTTCTGCTCGCTCTCGCAGCAGTGGTGACGTCACATCCGCAGACAGCGTGGGAAAAAAACGACCCGCCAGAAAATAGGAAAAATAGGATACAGGCTTATAGGTGCACCCACTGTGAGCGGACAAGGTGTCAGTATGCTCATCAGGAGATGTTTGAGTCATAAATGGTAAAATAAAAAGGCTATTGTTACGTTTATTTTGGGGAAAAAGTTGCATATAGCCCCTTTAAGGTCAGTATTACTGATACTAATACAGCTGCTGATGTCTCGATGAAATAGATTTTTTTTTTTAACATTAAAGGGATAGTTCACCCAAAAATGAAAATTAGTCCATAATTTACTCACCCTCAAGTCATCCTAGGTGTATATGACATTCTTCTTTCAGATTAATAAAATCGGAGTTATATTACAAAAGTCCAGGCTAATCCAAGCTTTAGAACTGGATTCATAGTTGCCCATAAAAAGTGCATCTGCCCATCAAATAACGTGCTCCACGCGGCTCTGGGGTGTTAATAAAGGCGTTTGTGTAAGAAAAATATCCATATTTAAAACTTAATAAAGTAAACTTTCGACCGGCCGCCTTCCCTGTTCAATTTATGGAAAAATTGTTGAAAGTTCACCTGCCAATCGAAAGACTAACGCGACCAGGTCCGCTCGTCATGACGTCACGTACACATCTTGAGTTTTACTTTCAACATTCAACACTTTTCCATGGAAGGCGGTCGGCCGAAACTTTACTTTATAAAGTTTTAAATATGGATATTTTTCTTACACAAACATGTCGATTCGCTTCAGAAGGCCTTTATTAACACCCCAGAGCCGCGTGGAGCAGTTATATGACGGACAGATGCACTTTTTATGGACTTCAAAAACAGAGCAACTATGAATCCAGTTCTAAAGCTTGGATTAGCCTGGACTTTTGTAATATAACTTCGAAATTTTATTTGTCTGAAAGAAGAATGTCTTATACACCTAAGATGACTCGAGGTTGAGTAAATTGTGGGCTAATTTTCATTTTTGGGTGAACTATCCCTTTAAAGGTGGGGTAAGTGTTATTTCAAAACTGCTTTAGAAAAGTGTCTCGGGCCGAGTACCAAAATAAACTGATAGCCAATCTCAGCAGTAAGGGGCGTGTCTACTAATGACGGGGAGAAGAGAGCGCTCAGTGCACGTCATTATTCAAAATACACGACACAGGACGGACATTAGCCGAGCGACGACAGAAAGAGAGATGGCAGATAAAAAAACAAATGTGGAAGATGTCTGTGGAACAAAAGAAGGCTTATGATCAGGCAAGAAGTGGGACCCGTGTAAATATCGGATCAGCTTTCCAGCACTGGAGAGAACTCAAGGAGCGAAGGCAGAGGTTGCTTTATTTCTTCTCGATAGGCGAGTAACATTTGTTTTGTTTTGTTTTGTATATTAGAACTAATATACACTGGCTTTTGCTTGAACATGCTCATGTGTCTTGTTTGCTTGTTTGTCCATTTGCGATCGTATTATCGTTCACTTCAGCGATGAAAAAGACCCATTCATTTCCACACCGTATAAGCCTGGAGCGTCTAAACCTCCTCACTGTCTGTTTCAAGCTCCCAAAGTGTGTCCGAAAAGAAAGATGATATACTCCTAATATATTTTTGTTTCCTTTGGTTCCTCTTTTCATGATCGATATAACCCTCTAATCTTGTCAAATTTGTAATATGTCCGTTAGTTGGACTGTTGTGCTCGTGCTATCGAGTTGTTCATGAGAAATGAAGCCAGCGCAAGTTCTGCCAGGAAGACTCAATCGTTACTTCACTAATTACCTGCTCATCTATCCAATCATATCCTTTTCTGTAGCATAAAAGGTAGTAATTGCTCATGTCTGAGTTCGCAGATACTGTTGCTTCAGCAACACCATCCTCCGCACCACCACCAAGATGGGACCTTTCCTCCACCCGGACCTGTTTTGGAGCGTTAGACAATCGAAAGTGGCCCTCTTATGCCTAATTCTTTTCAGAAGAGTGATAACATTCTTTGTAACTTGTTTTAAAAAATGTATAAATAAAGAATAAATAAACTGGATAACCATTAATGCACCGTCAACTGCTAATTTCAAAGCAAACACTGCGCAACACGTCCTTGCATCACATAATCAAATTCAGTCAGCTAATAAAGCTTGATCATTTAATGCAATATAACATACCATTTAACACGAAGCATCAACCATATAGAAAACATTGACCTGTATTGGCAATCTGAAAGACTATAGGAAAAATGTTTGATAGATGCTATAGCCTACTTGGATAGGCTAAAACGAAATCCATAAAGCCTAAATCAGACTATTTGAGCTTAAAGTGATATAAATACTGTTCGGTTTATCGCACAAACCGATCGTTTCGTGTCTTAAGACATTAATGTGTCGTCACGAGCCGCATGGATTAATTTGAAGTTGTCTGTGCATGTTGAAGTTAAAAATCTCCATTTGTGTTCTACTGAAGAAACAAAGACACCTACACCTTGGATGGCCTGGGGGTAAGCAGATAAATGGCACTTTTTTATTTTTGGGTGAACTATCCCTTTAAAGCTACACAAGTTCTTCAGTCGAGAGCAGTGAGTGATTTTTTCTGTTCTCTTTGTTTTTTGATGAACATTAATGACAGCATTAGTGGCTGCTGTCACTTTAAGAGCTGCCGCAGATCACATGACGCAGACCTTACACGCGTCTCATTCTTTCACAAGTCTTTGTGTTCATTTAAGACGTTTTTTAACTAATTTAAGGCTGCTCTAACGAGGATATTCAACTAAATGGACATTATGGCATAATTGTGTGTGTGAAGAGAACTCGATTCTGGCACACGTCTTTCTGTGTGTCTCACTTCAATTTTTTTTTAATTATAATATTTGCTGTCTGAGATCACCTTGGCCTCTTGCAGCTCCATGTCAGCAGTCTCTAGAACCATCTCTTTGTCTTTCTCTAGCTGCTGGGCGAGCTGGTCTATTTGAGTGAGCTCCTGACACAACTCTTGATTTCGAGCGCTCAGGTCAGCCACCTCACTAGACACAGTCTTCTTCCTCTGCTGCAGTCCGTCCATCCTCTGCTCCAGGGATCTGTTGCTCTCCTGCAGATACTCTATCTGAAAGATGTAAATGAGAGATTCTTTGTACAATGGGAGTTTTTGCAACAGTAAAGAATTCAGCTTGCGCTTTAGAGATTGATAGCATTGGGGATTATAAAGGGAGGGCTCTTTTCTTGCTATCTGTTTATTTAGTTTTTCATGCTAAGTACAGTACAGTTTCTGGGATGGCAAGGGATGTCCCCCCCTTGGTTGAAATCACATTAGATTGGGTGGTCTCAGTCAGGTAAGTCGCCAAACAAGATAAAATAAATATAATTATATCAGATTATCCAGTTTACCTGCAGGTTCAAATGAGCAATAAGTTTTTCATTGCTGATGTTTTGAGCCTCCACAGAGATGACATCATTAGGTCGACCACCATCCAGAGCTCGATTCAGACGCTCAATCTCTTTATCTCGCTCTTCCACCTGTCCACAGAGCACAAGGACAATTTGTAAGGGTTAATGTTATGAATAGAGTAACACTAGCCGGATTTCCATTACAGATTTTTTCTAAATGTCAATAAACAACTATTGTAAAAAGTCATTCCAAAAATCATGGCAACGGATGTTAGTAGGCTAGCTTATATCGCAGCCACCCCACTAGCCAGTATTTTTAATCAAAAGAGACGTAGGCATGTTACGTTATCCAAGCATTAATGGCAAGGAAAGACCCTTATACTTTGGAGCGGCCACGTATGAGGTGTTTCTCCTTCCTTTCTGCTTGGAGGTCTTGATAAATTGTGGCATTTCTTTGTTGTTTAGAATCCAATATTCTCGCAATTTGTCTTTTATGAATTTAATAAAGAACTCTTCTGTCTCGTCTTTTATCCAAACATAACGCGCCATCTTTAAAGAGTGATCGACTTTCACCAGGTGACCTGTAAATGCGGAAAAAAACGTTTCCATTGCAATTTTGTGAAATATTCCTTTTTCGAATTGCCTGATAAAACACCTCATGAGATCATAACTTTTTTGCGATATATGGGAGTTTTTGCAAAATTGACATGTTTCCATTGGGCGCATTTTCAATTTGCGCAATTTGAAGGGTAATGGAAACGCAGCTACTGTTAATATATGATAAGTAAATAAAAGAGATCATATTGTTTTTAGTAATAACCTCTCATTAGTGCAAATTTATGTGGGCTCCTGAAGGATGTCTCAAATAAAAAGGATTCAAGAAGGACTCTCCAATTTCATTTTAACAACTATAATCACTCTTGTCATTCTCCCTAAAATTTCAAGTAGTGGCTTATGCGAAACCATTTGCTCCCTAAAATATTAAAACAGCACCCAATAATAAGTAATCAGACTATACACAGTAATTAAATTTGTGAGATGTAGTTGCGTGCACAGCACACACCTGTGTGTTGAGATGTTTGATTCCAGCCTGCGCTCTCTCCAGGTCAAGCTTGAGCTGTGCCACTTCCTTTTGGAGCTCCTGGATTCTAAACACAAAGATTCAATGTTTTTTTTATTATAAAAACTGTAAAAAAAAACAAAAAAAACAATGTTATTTATATTTATACATTTTATTAGTATATTCACTTTTAAATGTTTATTTCATGTTAATAACTGTCAAAATAAATGTGTTAACCCAAGTAATTAAAGGCACAATATGTAAGATTTTTGAATTAAAAAATCCAAAAACCACTAGAACAATTAAAAATATTTTGTTGACCTGTGTACTTACTAGTGTTGTCAAAAATATCGATATTTCGATATGTATCAATACTGAAATATCTGAAACGATACGATATTCCTTTTCTACAGTATCGATATCAGCTGCGCTTTCTTCTCCTCTCCGACCGACAGTGAGTTGACACGCACCCGCCTCCTCTCATTCAGTCCGGTTAACCTGCTGAACATGGCGAACGCGTGTTCTGCTGGATTTTTCCTCATGACTGCGTACGGTTAAGTGTTGGCGTGACCGGTCACAATTTTGCGCGGGGTTGCACATAACGTTAATTCTACTAATGTTAATTCCAGCAGATTTCGTGATCGCATCTGAAGCGCACACACATACCGTAATAAAGACGAGCATAAAGACGAGCTCTGACATACAAGTGCAAAAATGAGCTCCTTTTTCCAGCTTTTAATAGTCAAATACACTCAATGCCCCCAAGAAATGTCTCAATGTCCATCTTGGTAAGTATTAATGTAAACACAGTCGTATCTAGTTCAGGAAGAATGTGTTACAGGAATCCATGCGTGCGTCTGGTCTTAAAGGGACAGTTATTTATTATTCATACTACAAAACGACAAACGATCACTTACTTCTCTTGACTGATTAACTTGTGTAACTCTAATGGATTCCTCTGGATTTAATTTTTTACAATGAAGATTATCCAATGTTATTTTAAATTCGATTACTTTGTTTTTTTTATATATTCAGTGTCTTACCTGAATACTGTTAGACCTTCCTGAAAAAATAAAGCAGTCTATTTCATTTGTATCTTTATTCTACTGTATTTATTTGTGCTAGAATTTGTTTATTTGTTCTTATTTTATTACTGTTTACTCGTCTTTTTAAATTCAATTTGAATCAAGCTTCCTTGTGCTGTATGTAAGCTATTGCAACACAATTAGTTAGCAAATATTTGTGAGATAATTGTAATGGTATTTAAGCAACGTTTATAAATGAGAAAAAGCTTTATCATATAAAGTGATCTCTCAGAAGAATTTTTTTATTTCCTCAACTTTCAATAGACGGACAAAAAAAATTTTTTTTGACAGTTTATGCAGCGTTTTTTCCCTGTAGTATCGAATATCGATACTTTTTTAGGTATCATATCGAAGTTAGATATTCAAGTATCGTGACAACACTAGTACTTACATTAATAATCCAAATGTTTCCAATAATGTTTAAATCCAGAGAAATAAGCAATTTTAACCAGGACACTGACATGTCCGTGTGCCGCCTATCAATGACATCCTATCCGCGTTACCCTCGATTTCCTGATTTATTTTGTAGAAACCATGGAAACACCAAAAACGCTTTTCTTGATTTACGGCGAGTGCCACGTTTTACCGCCTAATATCGATCTCTCACTGCAGTGTGAACAAGTGTCTCATAGCACCGCCGAGTGAACGCTCAGAGTAGCATTATAACATCACTCTCACACACTCAGATGTGTGTGATATGATAAAGCAGCGCTGCGTTCCCCACACACACATGAGCAGAAGAAGAGGAAGTGCTCGTCTGACAGAATATAAGCTCCACTGCTCTCGAACCGTGTGTCCGCTCGTCTCTCATGAGCAATCGCTCCAGCGCCTCGTCCCGCTCCTGCTTCACACTACAGTAACACTCATAAATCTGTAATAAATTCGCTCATGAATATGATTTCTGCCGGAGTCCTGTCTGATTCTTTTCCACCGGCTGTATAGGTGAAGACAACAACTCCCATGATTCAAAGAAATCAAGGTGTCATCAAGCTACGCCTTTGTTTAGAATAAGCGCCCTCTAGTGGCGAAAATTACATATTGTGCCTTTAATTGTTGCTATTAATAACTGTATAATATAAATGTTTTTTCTTTACTTTCCTTAAAAAAAATAATTGTGTTAGCTACCAATGCATTAATGACAAAATTATTTTAGTTTCAAATTATTTTAGTTTTCTTCCCCACACCTGTCATCAGCCACCTGAAGAAGGTCAGCGATGTAGGGATCATCTGGCTGTGCCACAAATGGAGGGATGGGGCCACTGGAGGACGGGAGGAGTTCATCTATCTGCATCCGTTGCCGTCTAAATGGGATTGATCGGTTCTTCCCTCCTAATTAAATGACTCATTGTCCATAAAATGTTCTGATAGCTGCATAAACAGACAAAGGTGAATACCACAGCTAACCTGGTGTCTGAACAACAGCTTGCATGTTCTTCTCCTGGAGCTGTAAGATGCGCTCCGTCTTGGCTTTGCTGTCCTTCTCAAGGGACCGCACTTTGTGCACATACTGATTATTGAGGAATTTCAGATCTGAGGTTTCATGGTCCAGTTTCCTGATGTACGCCTTCAGCTCTGAAAAACGGAACAAGAGATTATTATAACCATTCCATGTGATTAAAAAAAGATCAAATCTGTTTGCAACAGGATTTGAGGCATTAAACCCAATCTGTACCCCTGCTGATCCGATCCTTCTCCTCTCTCAGTTTCAAAAGCCCGAGGTGCAGCTCGTTGTTTTCTCTGACTATCCGGGCATTTTCAGCTTTATACGGCTCCAGAAGAGCATCCACATTCCGACTCTCCTTTTCCGTTTTTCCTGCAGAAAGCTTAGCATTTCTGAGACTCTCAGTGGTGTGGACCAGGTCACTGAGATATAAATGAAAACAGATTGATCACGCTTATGTCAAATCATGTTTCACATTTTATATACATTTACAAAATGTATCATGTTTTATTTTTATGAACTAACTAAAACTAAGGGGCAGTGTTGGGGAAAGTTACTTTGAAAAGTAATGCATTACAATATTGCGTTACTCCCTTAAAAAGTAACTAATTGAGTTACTTAGTTACTTTTTAAGAAAAGTAATGCGTTACGTTACTTTTGCGTTACTTTTGCGTTACTTTTTCTCACCTGGGCTGGGCTTGCTTTTTAGTTTTGTTTTTTAATAGCAAAAAAAGTCCTTTTTTGTGCAAATGTAAAGACCTCTTCATACCAAAATTGAAATAATACGCCTCAGGCTGAGGTATAAATGTGCTGCCATTCTGGATAATGGAAGAATAGGACGCAGGAGAAAAACGTTTTACCAATAAAAACAAAAAATCTAGTAATTTTTGCTCATGGCTTAACTGAATCATCAAAGGTCAGCAGCAAGACATTAGTCAATAAAGGTAGATTAAATGCATAAAAATATTTGTTTTATTTAACATTTATATATTTGAGGTTTGAGTACTCTGATTTTGCATTTGACTGATTTTATTCATTTTGAGGAGTACAGAATCTTTATTGTGCAAGTGAGATGAGTAAATGCTCACATTTAGTCTAGAACTACAATAACCATCATGTTCACACACACGCCTCTCCACTTATTTTTTACAACATGGGGACAGGAGAGCTGTCAGTCAAATAAATGTGAAAAAGTAACTTGCGTTACATTTTTGAAAAAGTAACTCAGATATTTTGTTGTAAATTTGAACAGTAATGCGTTACTTTACTAGTTACTTGAAAAAGTAATATTATTACGTAACTCAAGTTACTTGTAATGCGTTACCCCCAACACTGCTAAGGGGTTAGTTCACCCAAAATGAAAATTCTGTCATTATTTACCATCATGTCGTTCCAAACCCGTAAGACGAAGATATTTTTGATGAAATCCGAGAGCTTTCTGACCCCACATACAGCAATTTAATCACCACTTTCAAGGCCCAGAAAGGTAGTAAGGTAAGGTAAGTAAGGTAAGGTGAACTTTATTATCCCACAAAGGGAAATGCATGTGGTCATTCATTACGCGCCCTTGTCACAACATATTCTCTAAAAAAAAAAAAACATACACACCTCAATCAAACCAATAAACATAAATATAACATTAAATAAACAGTTTTAAACGATAACAGGAATTGACAGTAACAATCAAACAGCACACATCTGACGTTAAAAAAATACTAATATTATCATATAATTTAAAAGTTTAATAGTTTGCGATGTACTTGATCATTATATAATCTTATCGCTGTAGGTACAAATGATTTATTGTACCTTTCTGTTCTAATTCTTTGTTGTAAAATTCTACCAGTTGACCTATTGCTTTTTCTAAATTTATGATAAAGAGGAAATTAGAGGAAATTAAAGACATCGTTAAAATAGTCCATGTGACTCCAGTGGTTCAACCTTAATGTTATGAAGCGACGAGAATACATTTTGTGCGTAAAAAACAAATAACGACTTTATTTAACAATTTCTCTGATGCTGTTGACATAATGTAAACAGTGCAGAGCTTCCAGAACGCCGGCTCACTATTGATCGACGCTGTTCACGTGAGCACAAAATTTAAACTGAAATTCGGTACCGGTAGCCAACGGTACCTTTTTTCTGTATTTTAGGGATGTTGACATCAATAACTGTAAAGAAAATGTAAGTCATTTATAGAAGTGTTATTGACATTATGCCAGAGCTGCCTTGGTCTGCCATTGTCTGTGATGTTTGTTTACTGTAATATTTACCAGTAAATAGTACTAGCTACTTAATTAATTGAATTCATAAAAACAACCATATTATTATTTGTTTCTTTTTAAAGAAGCTAAGATTTCCCACAAATGATGTGTTATGTACGTTGTTTTCTGGTAATCAAATGACATAAATTATTTATCTTTTAATTTAATTAAAAAAAATTGTCAAACAAAGCTGCACAACTGAGCTTTATACTGTTAAAATTAAAACATGGAAGAAATATTGTGATATATTACCTAAAAAATAAAGTTTTGATAATTTATTATTATTACATTAGTGTTAGTATTATTAATTGAGACGTATCTAAATTCTACTGTACAACAGTTATATATTTGTCAAGTTAAACCGAACTTTTATTTTGACGGGTTGCCGTGAATACATTTGAGTTTCTGTGTGTTTATGACGATAGTTTTTCTCAAATGAAACGGTAAAATGCTGATGAAGTGACTCTAAGAGCGCCTCTGAAGAGGACAGACATGCGTTTATGTCCCCATATGAGATGGAAACACGTGACCGTCACACGCAATTCTGTGTGTGTGTGTGTGTGTGTGTGTGTGTGAGGTAAATAAACTGTGGGTCAGCGCCATTCATTCACACAGACACGCAGGATTCGTGTTTAAATAGTCTTTTTGCTGTTTAATATTCACAGACACTAGTCTATATCACCAGATGCGTTCTCAGGTACCGAAATTTGGTACCGATTGATTTAATGTGAATCGGTCAGTGCCTTTAAAAGTACAGAGTTCGGTACCCAACCCTAATGCAGGAGCCGGCCAATCCGTGGCCAATAGTGAGCCGGCGTTCTGATGTAGAACCAGGAAGGTGTTAAAACATGAACAGCATAGGAGACTATGGAAGCCCGTTTCCGCCACTAAATAAAAAAAATAAAAAGAGTACTTTTTTTCTCACAATTGCGAGTTATAAAGTCAGAATTCTGAGATATAAACTCGCAATTGCTCACATCCGTTCTGTTTCTGTGCCAAAGCTTGCGCTTAAAATTCCCTCAAGAGCGCGTTTGCTCAGAGATATTAATGTCGTTCAGATAATAAGACAATCATTTCATCATTAGCAGCTAAAACTACAGCTAAAATACTCATTAATGTGTTCACAACTCATCATGTGTCCGGTCGCGGCAGATCACTGACTTTATAACTCGCAATTGCGAGTTTATATCTAAGAATTCTGACTTTATAACTCGCAATTGTGAGAAAAAATTACACTTTTTATTTAGTGGCGGGAACGGGGTTCCATAGGAGACCGACACAGAAGATAAGAAAAGTTATTTTTATTTGTTTTTAGCGCACATAAAGTACTCTCATCACTTCATAACATTAAAGTTGAACCACTGGAGTCACATGGTAGCCTGGATGCCAGCCGAATTTAGCCCCGCCCACAATTTTTTTTGCTCGGGCAATTCGGTCTGGACTTGCTCCATAGAGGAGTAATTATGCCCGAACAGAAACTGTTCGGACCAATGAAATTGTCAGGGCGGGCTTTAGACGATGATGGACAGATGATAAACAGTAACGTAATCAACCACGTCATCGAAGGCTCTTGGGTTGAATTTGCTCTTATCCTAAACGGAGAACTTGTTCGTATATGCATTCACCTTCACTATTTCTCTCAGAAACGATGATCGTGTTGGTAAGTACTCTGTGTATCCTTAAATAATTTTATTACTGGCAAAGATCATTTACACTCATCTTTTTCTTGTAACGTTACTTAATCCAGCGTGCGTGCAGACAGGGTTTCCAAGTGTTTTTGCAATGTCGCGCACAATTGCTACTCAAAACTATAGCCCAAAACAATAACTTTCCGGGGTGTTCTCCGGTTAAAAAATGGCGTTTGGTTGGCAAAATATGTTATTTTGGCAAGGTTGCCTGCTAAAATTCGCATTCCTGGGTTTATATAATCACATAATTGGAGTCGCTTCAACCCGCGGACATGGAGAAAAACACGGACTTGGCAACACAGTGCAGTTGAGTTCTGTTGACGTTTGACAACTAACGTTACGCGTCGCTCCGTTGCTCTGATTGGTTGTGGGTCTATCCAATTGAGGTCTTTCCTGGCTCGGTTGAAAAACGCCCCATAATCAAAGCTCAATGGAGCGGTACCAGACTCAAATTCTGACTAGAATTGAGTATGGCCACGCCAGGCTAGTCACATGGACTATTTTAACGATGTCTTTACTACCTTTCTGGGCCTTGAAAGTGGTAATAACGCTGCAGTCTAAATGGGGTCGGAAAGCTCTCGGATATCATTAAAAATATCTTAAGTTGTGTTCTGAAGATGAACGAAGGTCTTACGGGTTTGGAACGACATAAGGGTGAGGAATTAATGACAGAAATGTCATTTTTGTGTGAACTAACCCTAACATCTGTGTCATTGTTTACAATTTCTTGTGCCAGAGCTAGTGAAAATAATGGCAGGGTAAAAGTAAATAAAAATATGTATTGATGGATAGTTTAATATGAATAATACTGCATATAGTAGAGAGAATTCACCTGAAGAGCTTCTCAACCAATGGCAGACTCTCAATGGCCAATGGCTGTCTGTAGCCCAGCTGATCTAAACGCTTCCGCAGATTGACGAACTTCCGCTCTGCGCTGGTCGTCATGGTCATTCAACACAAATACACGATCCGCTCTGCATATACACAACGATTCACATGACAACTGATATTACAGAGAGACTGTATGACATATGAAAACAGTCAAAGCACCAGTTCATTTAATATCTTTATTTTAAAACGTAACACTTGAGCTATTGTTGAACATGATTTAGTAAGGATCAATAGGCAGTCAAATCTGTCAGATTAAATTAGTGGCTTTTTTTCAAGACAACAAACCACTCTGTGGCGGTTAGAATCTATATGATTCAAAAACAGACTTTATTTGTCGGTTGTGTTTCCAAACATTTTGAGCTACAATCACTTTTTTTGGGTGCATTGCGAACTGTCTAGCTCACTAAGCTTTAAAACGCGACCATAGAGTTACAATAATCAATTTAATGTGACCTAAAATAAATACAAAAATTCTTATTCACAAAACATACTTACGCCGACGTAAACTGTCAGTCTGTCTACAGAGAGCAGTTTGCTGTATTAGCTTCAGTCTTCATTCTGCAGCATATCTGGCTCATGGAAATAAAGCCTTTCTTCTCAATAAACGACGCAACAATTAACCCTCCAAAGTCTGCTTGCTGTTTGTTGTTTGGGCATTTCGCCTCAGCGCTTTCATTTTGTGAAACTGTTGGAGCTAATCAGTGTTTACTGCAGATTTCCTCCCCTCCCCACGGCGAACGGTCTTCCGGTGGCGGTAACACTGTTTGAAAATGGCGCCGATGAGAAGGGAAGACCCGACCATTCATCAAACTGGAGTTATTGAAACAGCGCCATCTTGTCGACGTTGAGTGGAAATGGAGATAAAGTGGTCAGTTCACACAAAAATGAAAACTGTCATCATTTACTCACCCTCAAGTTGTTCCAAACCTGTAAAAATGCATTTGATCTGCTGAACACAAAGGAAGATATTTGGAAGAATTTTTGTAACCAAACAGATTAATTATTATGCATATTTGAATACACACACAGTACATGCAGACATGATATTAAGTACATATATAATCTGCATTAAGCATACACTAAATATATATATATATATATATATATATATATATATATATATATATATATATATATATATATATATATATATATATATATATATATATATATATATATATATATAGTAATATTTGCATGTATACACTATATATATATTTATATTACATATAAATATACATATTTTATATATAAATATAACAAATTGTTCGTAAATATATAAATGCATGTGTGTATTTATAAATACATAATAATTATACACAGTATACACACATATATTATGTAAACACAAACTTTTATTTTGGATGTGATTAATCACGATTAATCATTTGACAGCACTATATGTATATTATATATAAATATTTTATATATAAAATAAAGTATATTGTTCATAACTATATACATGAAGGTGTGTATTTATATATACATAATAATTATACACAGTATACACACATATATTATGTAAACACAAACTTTTATTTTGGATGTGATTAATCACGATTAATCGCTTGATAGCACTAATTATTTATAAATATAAACATTTTATGTATAAATATAACAAATTGTTCTTAAATATATACAAGCATGTGTGTATTTATATATACATAATAATTACACAGTACACACACACACATATATTATGTAAACACAAACTTTTATTTTGGGTGTGATTAATCGTGATTAATCGTTTGATAGCACTAATTATATATAAATATAAACATTTTATGTATAAATATAACAAATTGTTCTTAAATATATACAAGCATGTGTGTGTATTTATATATACATAATAATTACACAGTACACACACATATATATTATGTAAACACTAACTTTTATTTTGGGTGTGATTAATCGCGATTAATCGTTTGATAGCACTAATTATATATAAATATAAAAATTTTATGTATAAATATCACAAATTGTTCTTAAATATATACAAGCATGTGTGTGTATTTATAATAATTACACAGTACACACACATATATATTATGTAAACACAAGCTTTTATTTTGGGTGTGATTTATCGCGATTAATCGTTTGATAGCACTAATTATATATAAATATAAACATTTTATGTATAAATATAACAAATTGTTCTTAAATATATACAAGCATGTGTGTGTATTTATATATACATAATAATTACACAGTACACACACATATATATTATGTAAACACAAACTTTTATTTTGGGTGTGATTAATCGCGATTAATCGTTTGATAGCACTAATTATATATAAATATAAACATTTTATGTATAAATATAACAAATTGTTCTTAAATATATACAAGCATGTGTGTGTATTTATATATACATAATAATTACACAGTACACACACATATATTATGTAAACACAAACTTTTATTTTGGGTGTGATTAATCGGGATTAATTGTTTGATAGCACTAACTTAGTGCTATCAAACGACTAACTATATATAAATATAAAATTTTTATGTATAAATATAACAAATTGTTCTTAAAAATATACCAGCATGTGTGTATTTATATATACATAATAATTACACAGTACACACACATATATTATGTAAACACAAACTTTTATTTTGGATGTGATTAATCACGATTAATCGTTTTACAGCCCTCCAAAACCCCCAAAATGCTTTGGTGTGGACCTATCCTAGATATTGGTGTGAACGGCACTAAAAGACAAATATATCTCGCGTGAATGTATATAATTATAATGATAATAATTCTCAACAACGGTGTACAATTATGTGTAAAGACTTTTTAAATAGCAAAAAAATACTGAGGGCACTTTGAATCTCTGTAATTATTTCAGATTGTGACCTGCATTTAGATGCTTGTGCAGCATTCATTAAATCAAAATGGTGTATATTTAGAAACCGAAATGTTAGGGCAGAATGGTGTGTTTTTATTGTGTGAACGGCCTCTGCCACACCCTCGTGTTTCACGTGCAGCTGTGAGGGAAGCAGCGCCTCCGCGTCCGCGCGCACTGAATGCGTACGGAACTGTCTCGAGGAGGAGGGCGAGCACTCGCAGCATCAGCAACACACACATCCTCATACACACACAAAGAGGTCAGCTCGCGTGCTGCGACTTGAATGGAAGATAACCGAGTGCCGCGAGACACAATAAAGGAAGCACAGGAGCTGATCGCCGTGCCGTGACACACACAGGAGAGAGGTAGGACATGATCAAACATTTGTTTATAGCTTTGTCGGTGATACTGACCTTGTCATTTAGCCCATCTTCCAAAATCCACCATTCTTCACAGATGTGCGCGCAGCTGGGGAGGCATGGACGTGTCTCGAGCTGCATTTCGCGTTGAAATGCATGATAAAAAAATCATTTTGTTAGAAAACACCGTCGTTGCATCATCATCTGCCCCCTCATATGTTGCCTTTTATTAGCTTATTTATGAATGACAGTCCCTTTGATTAAGTGAAGCTATATTTATTTCTCAGATATGTCCGCAAAACATTGAATATTTGAATTATGAGTCGTCAGTCATTCATAATATGCTTACTGGTGCAGGCAATTGATGGTTCCCTTCCCTGAGCTGTAGTGTCGTTTCCTCTCACGATGCATAGCATACCTGACACAATGCATGCTTTTGTGGCAAAAGATGCCATCGATAGCATTGCCCGTTCCTAAAATAACATGGATGGATACACACTATAGAGATAAGCCAAATGTACATCACTGATACAAGTCATTCATTAATGCAAGAAAGGCGTATATGCCCATAATACCTATATATTTATTTCAGTAGACAGTGTCTGGCCTAATTTTTCTTCTTTTATTATGATGTAACGATGATGTAATGCCTTACTGTAAATTGAATTTCAGTTTTGTTTCTTTGTTTGTATTTGCTGGCGGGTCCACACACATACAAACGCCCTGATGTGCTGTTCCTGTATGAGTAGTTTATTGCCTATCTAGCACTGCTCTTAAAGGCTCAGTGATGTGAGAGATAACATAAACCTTACACTCACTATATAAGGTTGTGATTTCTTCTCACTGTACATATAACTCATGAATGGATGGATGGATTTTTAGTGTACAGACACATGATGACATTCAGCAGTCTTATCTGTAATGTGTTTTCCTGCATTGAAATGAAATTGAATCACAGTAATTTCACTCTGAATTGCTTGGATCACATGCTTCTGGGAATTTGGGATTTGTTAAAGATTACATATAGCAGTGTTATTAATAAAACATTTGTGTTTTTAACATTAAGTGAGTGTTAGATGAAGTCTAATTTTAGAAAAAAATAGAAGAAATGAGCACGAACAATTAAATATCTGTCAACTAATAGCCTACTATATGTGCATTCTTTATCTAGGATGGCTGAAAATCAAAAGTTGACACAGGGTTAAATACATTACTTTTTAGCTCACAATCCTTTTGTTTTGCCTAAAATAATTGAATATTATAAATCATAGTTTTATAACAGTCATGAATCCTCACTGAAAAATTTCAATATGTGATAAAATATTACAATATATAAAAAAAGAATAAAACAAGGAGAAATGTTCTTTAAAGTGCCCCTATTATGCTATTTTAAAGGCTCCTACAACAGGTTTACACGCATTAAAGGTCAAAAAACACTTTCATTTTCTCATAATATTCATTGCACATCACCACATTGTTCAATGATTCTCAAACGACTCGACGGATGAATCAGTTTCTCTAAATCCCTCCTTTCTGTGAGATACTCTGCTCTGATTGGCCAGATGACCCAGTTAGTCAGTTGTGATTGGTCTACCGCGTGTTTCAGAAGCTAAACGCCATCACCATAACTGAACTCCAGCTCCAGAGGCTTCCTAAAGCTCAGTGATTGTTCACACTGTAGAGACAGTAACAGTGACGTCGATTTTACCGCATCAATCCGAGCGCGAGTCCGATGATGAAACATTGAAGAACTAGTTATTCAACCCGAACCTCCATCACAAGACGACTTGAGCAGGAGTTTCTCAGTGATACGCTACTCTTTTTGAGGTTCATTATGGGATGTTGCAGCTGTAATTCCTCACCATCAGCATTAACAAGTGTGTGTCCATCAACAAACCCATGTGTGTGTTTCTCATGTATTGGAGCACATGCGGGAACTGTATCAATAACAGCGCATACGTGAGCCCAGCACTGACGTCAATGACTGATGGAAAACAAATCTCACTCCATCCTTTCTCTTTACTCACAGTAGTAAGAACGACAGACGATCTGCATTAACACACACAGTTTGAGGTAATAGTGGCCCACAGCTGATGAGCAGAAGTATTTCAGTAAGACAGTAATAACGCGAGTTAGCCGGAAACTTACACAATATAAAACACAAAACTACGCATTCTGAACACCCGGTAGAAAATATATACATCAATAATTATTCATACTTACAGGTTATGATTCTGAGGAGCTGGTTCAGATAAACTGGGACTGACCCATCTCTCAAGAGCAAGAGTTTTGTGAATCCCGCGTTGAACTCTGAGATTTGAGGAGAAGTCGTCAGTAAAATGACGCTTGAGGGTCAAGTTGTTCACGGACGGATGACGTACAAAATAAGCGAGCATTATGCAAATATCTTTTCTAGTGATGTAGAACCGTAATGCAGTGAGATTCGAATTACAAACGACTCGTTTAGGCGGTTCTGAGTCGATTTGTTTTTGGGAGACAATTTTATTTATTGTGCACTTTCGACTTTACAACTTTGCAGAACGTTTACATTCACAAACAGCGATATTACACACTGCATGAGAGGAAATATTAGAAAAAAAAACATAATAGGGGCACTTTAAATATACAAAATTCCCAACTATACACACAAGCTCCTTCAGTTGTGCATTCTTAGGCCTGACATTTGAAGGCGAAACAATTTCCATTTATAAAGACAGGAAACAGCCTCAAAACTTCCCACTGCTGACCTCGGTTCGGGGGCATGTTTCCCTTAAAACGCCCTGGAGATTTGTGCGTTCAAGTAGAGGAAACCAGAGAAACTGCTCCCGAGGCTTCCTCCCACCATCAATAATTCACGAAAAGGCCAATTAATATTAATCCATAAAAAGTACTACATCAATACAAGTTGACCAGTGAAGGGGAAAGGCCCTGTGTGTTTGACTGGAGTGTCTGTGCTTTTGTTGGTGTGACAGGCGATCCCACAGCATAATCTGAATAAGGTTACACATCTTTACTCGGCAGTGGGTATGCCTCATGCACGCCAGGCTTTACAGGATGTTATTTTCCACAACAACATGACCTAATTAAACCCACTTTAGCAGGCTCGCAAATTCGACGTGACAGACATTGGCCCCAAAACATTGCCCAGTGTAGTACGACACAGACAGACATCACAAATATAGAGCTGTCCATTGATCCCTAGAGGAATTCATATTGCCCTAAGCTGCAGATATTAAAATAGATGGGCATCAATAGACACTAAACAGTGTCTAAATAGGCACTTATGGAGTAACGTGACTCTCTGTAAGGTAACACAATCTGCACTTTAGTATCATTAGAACATGATCTGTCATACACACTTAAAACATCACATAACAAGTGCTCATGTGTTTTCCATATAGTGGTCCAAGCCAGTTTTATTTGATATGATATGCACTGAGAATCACGCTCATTCACGTACATAGCAATATAACTGATTGCATGTATGGAAACACTATCGCTGACATGTAGGTCAGTCAATTAGTCGGGGCAAGTGGCGATTCACATGCATTTGAGGTTGAAAGCTTTAGAGTTCAGTTGGCTTTCTGTCCTAATTAGTGTAAACACAACGATTATGTGCCCATTTCATGCATATTTAACATTCTTATGCTTTTATATTGAAGTTTTCCCCAGCAAACCCGCAGATCCTATGTGAATAATTTCATAATTAATAATGAATTCTCATTTAATAATTCATCTGAAGGGTTGTTGCTTTGAGTAAGACTTGTGTGGCGAGGCGGAGCAGGACGCGTGCACACACAAAACTATCGGCACAATCGGTACAGTCCACAGTTAACAATGACACTGCACAAGTTTTGTACAAAAGGGGAGATTTTACGATAATGGAAGGGATAGAAAGACTGACTGACAAAACAAAGGACAGATTTATTCGATTCCTATGGATGAGTGCAAGCAGATGCCTGTATTTACAACTGTTTGTTCTTAGTAAAAAAGAGAGGCTGTGTGTGTGTGTTTGGTGGAGAGACAGCGACAGGAGGACACAGTTGGGAAATGTGTGTCTGTCTGGGAACACGCTGTAATTACATTACCTGGTTCAACCCAGTTCCTCCTCTCATTTTAATCAGCAACTATACGCTGTAAGTAAGATGTTTTAGCTTCAGTTCTCAATCTGATATTATACCTGCAATAATTTCAACAATAAAGCATCTCTAATTTCACCCAAACCGCAAGTCATGTTATACAGAAAATACTTTATCATCATTACACAGGTCAGTCCTTGAGCACACCAAACCTTGACCTACAATGACAACGCTACAAGACTCTGATTCTGCTGGTCCAGGCTAGTTAGTGCTATCAGTAAAATGAGTGATAGTTTTTATGGTGAAACTGGTTGACCATGGAAGTATTGCTAGTTAAAGGAACACGCTGACTTTTTGGGACTTTTTGGGACTAGCTCATTCACCGTATCCCCCAGAGTTAGATAAGTCCATACATATCATTCTCATCTCCGTGCCATAACTCTGACGCACCCACCGCTAGCCTAGCTTAGCACAAAGACTGGAGGTAAATGGCTCCAGCTAGCCTACTGCTCAATAAGTGACAAAATAACGCCAACATTTTCCTATTTACATGTTGTGATGTGTATAGTCACATTGTGTAGGAGAACGACGGATAATTAAATGTTGAGATTTTCTGGGCCTTTATGGCTAGGAACTAAACTCTCATTCCTGTGTAATAATCAAGGAACTTTGCTGGTGTCCCATGAGTGCAGCGGCGCAATGATATTACACAGCGCCTGAAAATAGTCCCCAGCGCTCTCTGTGTAAGCAGGTCGTCACTTTGGTTATGTTGACGGAAGTTGCTGCTGCACTCATGGGACGGCAGCAAAAGTTCCTTAATTATTACACAGGAATGAGAGAATAGTTCCTAGACATATCGATCTCCATAACTTTTCATTTTCTGTCGTTCTCCAACACGATGTAACTATACACATCACAACATGTAAATAGGAAAATGTTGTCGTTATTTTGTCACTTATTGAGCAGTAGGCTAGCTGGAGCCATTTACCTCCAGTCTTTGTGCTAAGCTAGGCTAGCGGTGGGTGCGTCAGACAGAGTTATGGCACGGAGATGAGAATGATATGTATGGACTTATCTAACTCTGGGGGATACGGTGAATATGAACTGTCACACCATCATCTAAAAATGTTTTGTCAAAGATCGGTCAGTATATTTTGATTGTAATTATTTCCTCTCTCTTTATAGTGCGATTTAGGGCTGCACGATTATAACAAAAATCATAATTATTGATTATTCCCTTGAAATTGTAATTGCGATTTATTAATTACGATTATCACAATTTACATTGAATGATGTTATGAAAAGCTTTATGCCATTGTTTGAAGTGACTGCTTGCCATATTGTTACATCAAGCTGAAAACAATCTTCCTGAAAAATGTTAATGTTTATGAGGATCTATTAACAGAAATTAAATATGATATATAACTATGCTTTCAGTGGTGTATAAAGACCGTAATGTTTACCTTAGAATGAGCCATTTCTATCTACACACACCACGGGTCCCTTACAGTGAAGCCGCCATTTTGCGCCGCCATGTTTCTACAGTTGCCCTAAACGGACAAACTGCTCTACAGAGCGCTAGCTACTCTCTGCGGTCTCAGACGACATCTTTGTCCTGTGTCAGCCACAGAGGTGGACAAAGTACACAACTCCATTACTCGAGTGAAAGTAAAAGTACTACTAGTCAAATATTACTCTGTTACAAGTGAAAGTTGTTAAAAACTATTTTTACTTAAGTAAAAGTACAGAAGTACTTGCTTTTAAAAGTACTTAAGTATCAAAAGTAAATTTCCTTTTTTATGTCAATGCATTATTTTATTATTGTTGTATAAATGCACGGTGGTTTAAGCCAGTCAGTGATGCTCCATCCGACATGCTAGCATACGACCACCTTGAACTAATTTAAATACTTAAAAGTTACAAAGCTTTTTCAAAGCTGCTGTCACTTTAAGGCAGAATGCACAAATCCTACACACTGATACACATCCGATATTCCCCAACTGTTTACGTTCACTTAAGACATAATCACCTTTGTTCACGTGAATACTTTCCAAAATGAAAATTGACATTTTGTGTGTATTTGTCTGTTTAATTGCGAAAAAAACACATAAGAAAGCTCTATTCAGTACTTGTGCTCTGGCATCTGAGAGGCACAAAAAACCAGACTGAACTGAGCTCTTTCATCAGGCTTTTTCAGATTCATCCTTAAGTCTATGCTTCTCTTTCTCCCAGACATTTACATTTTGCACAAAAAAAAAAAAACACTTTTAAAGAAGAAAAAAAATCATCCACTGACTTGCAAAGCTGCTACAGAAACGACTTTTGACTTCGAGGACCTTGATAGAAATGTAGTGGAGTAAAAAGTACGATATTTGTCTTTCAAATGTAGTGAAGTAAATGTAAAAGTATCCCTAAAAAATAATACTTCAGTAAAGTACAGATACTCAAAAAGTGTACTTAAGTACAGTACTCAAGTAAATGTACTTTGTTACTGTCCACCTCTGGTCAGCCACCGTAGCTTCTCTGCATTCTTCGAAATGGAGGGGTGAGCGGTGGGGGATGCAATTCACAACCTCACCACTAGATGCCGCTAATATTTACACACTGCAATTTTAAGCCTCAAATGTCAAATACATTAGTTTGTTTTCTTCTTTAAATAATAAAAAAGTAAAAAATATGCATGGTATTATAATGTTAAACTAAAATTAAAACAATGTGGAAAAATCCCTTAAGATAACCTGTAGAGAGAGAAAAAAACCACATCTGAAGCACAGAATAATGTAAGGGCTTTTTTTGTTGTAATTGCGCCTTTGAATGATTACGTAATTGTGGCATCTGTAATTGTGAACACGATTACAAATTCGATTAATTGTGCAGCCCTAGTGCGATTTACAGATTTCTATTGGATATATAGTGAGAAATTGTATGTGATTTTTATCATGATGCAGTTTATTTTTTTATAAATTCTGTGCTCATTATAAATAGGAAGAGTTTTTGATCATTTATGTTACGAGCCCTCACGTTTTGCTAGTGTGTAGAGCTGTCACTGTAATACTTATGAGATCTGAAATATTACTTTCCTTTCACTGAATACTTTTTACAAGTCTTGATCAGGTATATCTTGATCACAACTACGGGTATGTAAAATCTTTGTAGTGACTCCCATGAGTGCAGAATTGTGAGAAATGCCGATTTAATCTAGTTTGACGTAGATGGATGGATGGATGGATAGATAGACCAATATAACGATTGATGGATGGATGGATGGATAGATAGACCAATATAACGATTGATGGATGGATGGATGGATAGACCAATATAGCGATGGATGGATGATAGACCAATATAACGAAGGATGGATGGATAGACCAATATAACGATGGATGGATGGATGATAGACCAATATAACGATGGATGGATGGATGATAGACCAATATAACGATGGATGGATGGATGATAGACCAATATAACGATGGATGGATGGATGGATGGATGGATGGATGGATGGATGGATAGACCAATATAACGATGGATGGATGGATGGTTGGATAGATAGACCAATATAACGATGGATGGATGGATGGTTGGATAGATAGACCAATATAACGATGGATGGATGGATGGACCAATATAACGATAGATGGATGGATGGATGGATAGACCAATATAACGATGGATGGATGGATGGATGATAGACCAATATAACGATGGATGGATGGATGATAGACCAATATAACGATGGATGGATGGATGGATATACCAATATAACGATGGATGGATGGATGGTTGGATAGATAGACCAATATAATGATGGATGGATGGATGGATGGACCAATATAACGATAGATGGATGGATGGATAGACCAATATAACAATGGATGGATGGATGGATGATAGACCAATATAACGATGGATGGATGGATGGATAGACCAATATAACGATGGATGGATGGATGGATAGACCAATATAACGATGGATGGATGGATGGATGATAGACCAATATAACGATGGATGGATGGATGATAGACCAATATAACGATGGATGGATGGATGGATGGATGGATAGACCAATATAACGATGGATGGATGGATGGTTGGATAGATAGACCAATATAACGATGGATGGATGGATGGTTGGATAGATAGACCAATATAACGATGGATGGATGGATGGATGGATGGACCAGTATAACGATAGATGGATGGATGGATGGATGGACCAGTATAACGATAGATGGATGGATGGATGGATAGACCAATATAACGATGGATGGATGGATGGATGATAGACCAATATAACGATGGATGGATGGATGGATAGACCAATATAACGATGGATGGATGGATGGATATACCAATATAACGATGGATGGATGGATGGTTGGATAGATAGACCAATATAACGATGGATGGATGGATGGATGGACCAATATAACGATGGATGGATGGATGGTTGGATAGATAGACCAATATAATGATGGATGGATGGATGGATGGACCAATATAACGATAGATGGATGGATGGATAGACCAATATAACAATGGATGGATGGATGGATGATAGACCAATATAACGATGGATGGATGGATGGATAGACCAATATAACGATGGATGGATGGATGGATAGACCAATATAACGATGGATGGATGGATGGATGGATGATAGACCAATATAACGATGGATGGATGGATGGATGGATGATAGACCAATATAACGATGGATGGATGGATGGATGGATGGATAGACCAATATAACGATGGATGGATGGATGGATGGATGGATAGACCAATATAACGATGGATGGATGGATGGTTGGATAGATAGACCAATATAACGATGGATGGATGGATGGTTGGATAGACCAATATAACGATGGATGGATGGATGGTTGGATAGATAGACCAATATAACGATGGATGGATGGATGGATGGATAGACCAATATAACTATGGATGGATGGATAGACCAATATAACGATGGATGGATGGATGGATAGACCAATATAACGATGGTTGGATAGATAGACCAATATAACGATGGATGGATGGATGAACAGACCAATATAACGAAGGATGAATGGATGGATGGATAGACCAAAATAACGATGGATGGATGATGGATGGATGGATGGATGGATGGATGGATGGATGGATGGATGGATGGATAGATAGATAGATAGATAGATAGATAGACAGACAGACAGACAGACAGACAGACATACAGATAGATAGATAGATAGATAGATAGATAGATAGATAGATAGATAGATAGATAGATAGATAGATAGATAGATAGATAGATAGATAGATAGATAGATAGATAGATAGGACTCATATTCTGTGGTTAGAGGTCACCGGGGGTCGTGTGCTTTATTAGAGTGGGTTGCTCGTCTTGGCCTGTTCCTCTACAGATCTTGAAGGGTAATGTTTTCAGATTGAGTCTGATTCCTCCATGATTTCCTTCTGTGTCTGTTCTGTGGGAGTTTTTATTAAACGCCAATATTCACTGCCAGAGTGAGTCACTACAGTCTCTGAAGTTTAACACATGCGAGAAAGCCTTCCAGTGCAGGAGATTCTGAATCTCATGTTAACTATTACTATAAACACCAGCATGACAGTCAGCCTATTTTTAGAGGAGAAACCAAACAATTGAAAAATAGCAGTGGATCATTCCCACACCACTGATTATGCAGTTTCTCAAACACGCCTCCTACACATTTTGCCCTGTCCTCATCTCTCATTGTTTAAATAAGCAGTCCTGCTCCAAACTCACACCATTGGTTGAGCCACACACACATTGTCTAGTTTGTAAGTGGTTTAACAGATGTCTCTGCGCATTAAACTGAGGCAAGAGAAATCATTTTAACATCAAGAAAACTGCACAGATCAGCTTATATGTAGGGGCTGAATACTTTTGCAAAGCATTGCATGTTCATAGTCTATTAGTAAATATAGTCCATCATGTTAGCTCTGTGAACATGCCCTTCTGTAGAGCTGAGGACAGCAGAAATGACAGCTTTAATTGTTTATGCTAACCGCTAAGTGTTCTTGTCCTTTGAGTCGGCATATTACCCTATGAGATCTCTAATTACTTTACAGTAGCCAAGGGACATGGGCAGTTTTGATTAGTGTGTTTTGACTGTGTGTTACATGATGGACAGGCAAGGTCTGAAATTAGGGGTTATGGGAAAATCCCATCAAAAATATTGAACCAATATAGCCCCAAAATATTGAACAATAATTTCCTCCCCAGCGTGTACCTATACTTTTTTTAGGCGTTACTGTGCTGATATGCGGGATAGCAGGACGTGTGTGTGTGTGTGTGTGTGTGTGTGTGTGTGTGTGTGTGTGTGTGTAATATTGTTTTTAAACAGCAGTTCAAAAAACAAGAATTAAATATTGAGTAACTTGCATTTTAGACACAATGGGCCTGATTCATGAAACTTTCGTAAATATATGAGCACATTTTGAGTAATTGAGTGATCGGATGGATAGATAGATAGATAGATAGATAGATAGATAGATAGATAGATAGATAGATAGATAGATAGATAGATAGATAGATAGATAGATAGATAGATAGATAGATAGATAGATAGATAGATAGATAGATAGATAGATAGATAGATAGATAGATAGATTTGACAGAAATATTGGATAGATGGACGGACGGACGGACAGACTGATAGATAGATAGATAGATAGATAGATAGATAGATAGATAGATAGATAGATAGATAGATAGATAGATAGATAGATAGATAGATAGATAGATAGATAGATAGATAGATAGATAGATAGATAGATAGATAGATAGATAGATAGATAGATTTGACAGAAATATTGGATAGATGGATGGACGGACGGACAGACTGATAGATAGATAGATAGATAGATAGATAGATAGATAGATAGATAGATAGATAGATAGATAGATAGATAGATAGATAGATAGATAGATAGATAGATAGATAGATAGATAGATAGATAGATAGATAGATAGATAGATAGATAGATAGATAGATAGATAGATAGATTTGACAGAAATATTGGATAGATGGATGGACGGACGGACGGACGGACGGACTGATAGATAGATAGATAGATAGATAGATAGATAGATAGATAGATAGATAGATAGATAGATAGATAGATAGATAGATAGATAGATAGATAGATAGATAGATAGATAGATAGATAGATAGATAGATTTGACAGAAATATTGGATAGATGGATGGACGGACGGACAGACTGATAGATAGATAGATAGATAGATAGATAGATAGATAGATAGATAGATAGATAGATAGATAGATAGATAGATAGATAGATAGATAGATAGATAGATAGATAGATAGATAGATAGATAGATAGATAGATAGATAGATAGATAGATAGATAGATTTGACAGAAATATTGGATAGATGGATGGACGGACGGACGGACGGACGGACTGATAGATAGATAGATAGATAGATAGATAGATAGATAGATAGATAGATAGATAGATAGATAGATAGATAGATAGATAGATAGATAGATAGATAGATAGATAGATAGATAGATAGATAGATAGATAGATAGATAGATAGATAGAAATATTGGATAGATAGACTGACGGACGGACGGACGAACGGATAGATAGATAGATAGATAGATAGATAGATAGATAGATAGATAGATAGATAGATAGATAGATAGATAGATAGATAGATAGATAGATAGATAGATAGATAGATAGATAGATAGATAGATAGATAGATAGATAGATTTGACAGAAATATTGGATAGATGGATGGACGGACGGACGGACGGACTGATAGATAGATAGATAGATAGATAGATAGATAGATAGATAGATAGATAGATAGATAGATAGATAGATAGATAGAAAGATAGATAGATAGATAGATAGATAGATAGATAGATAGATAGATAGATAGATAGATAGATAGATAGATAGATAGATATATAGATAGATAGATAGATAGAAATATTGGATAGATAGACTGACGGACGGACGAACGGATAGATAGATAGATAGATAGATAGATAGATAGATAGATAGATAGATAGATAGATAGATAGATAGATAGATAGATAGATAGATAGATAGATAGATAGATAGATAGATAGATAGATAGATAGATTAATTCTCTTGCATTTTAGACACAGTGGGCCTAATTCATGAAACTTTCGTAAATATATGAGCAAATTTTGAGTAATTTGTGCGTAAAATGGACCTTTACAAACGCTTCACGGATTCTGTAGTTAAACATGTGAATTCCAAACATTCGTAAATAGGACGCGCGTGCACACTCATTCATAATTAGCATAATCCCCGCCCAGTTACAACTGCAAATGACGTGTGCAGGAACCCTGTGGAATCTTCTGGACTTCTTTCTCAGGTTTGGCTCCAGTATTTTGCATAAATGCTAAAGAGACTAATTGGCCATATGTCTAGCATTAACTATTCAATTATCCTGTGTCCATCAAAGCATTTTTAGCTAAAAAACGCCTGGTGCTCTTCTCAAAACGGCCAGCGGGTGGCGCTTAAAAACGCTTTGCAAGGGCAGCGTTTTTCCATCTGAGATACTTTGGTTGCTATGATACAGAATATCCATGGCAATAATGTGTTTCTAGTATCTCTATATCTGATTATTAAAAAATGCATAAAAAGCAGTATTAACTTCTCCATTATTGTTGTTCAGTCGGTGTACAAGTGGGATGATTGGTCAGTGTAGTTTTTGTCCCGCCCCTCCTCCACTGTGATTGGACCGCTGGGTAAAAAGTGACTGTGAGAAGCGCTGCCTCTTACCCAAAGTTGAACTGTTAACTAAAAAAAAAGGGGGTAAAAAAAAGACCAGGCAAATCAACTGTCAATCAAAATGCAATGTCATCAGTTTGCCTAAATTAGAACACAGAACATTCAAATGTTTTACACACAATTTATACGTGGTAGGGAACAGGTGTGCATTTCTTTCGTACCAACTAATTTTCGTGAAACGTGAAAATTTACGTCAGAATTACATCTGAGACAAATTCGTTCTGCTCGTGTTTCATGAATGAGGCCCAATCTGCCAGTTACTTTGCCTGTTTTAAAGACCAAACAAAGCCACAGCAGAACCGTTGGTGTTTTTGTTGCTGAATGAATCAGCGTTTTTCAACGAATCAGTGGAGTGAATGACTCCATGACTCGCTCATAAAAACAGACATTTGCAGTGCTTCTGAAATCACATACTGTCTGAATCTGTACTACTTTTGAATGTGAATTTAACGGCATCAGTTGCGTCGCTTCACTGCCAATCATAAATCCTCTCCCTTTACCTCATGGGATAGTAAAATGTCCATCAAATGCGCGCTTCAGAATCTCGTTGAAAGTAGTAGGTCATCCTGGTACTTGCGTAAAAATTTCAAAACAAATACAAGGGGTCAACAGTGAATTATATTTTTCTATTATATAGGCCTATTAAAGGGGTCATGAACTGAGAAATCAAATTTTCCTTGAGCTTTTGACATATAAGAGGTCTTCATACTTTAAGAATATCCTGTGAGTTTCAGAACTGAAAACTTCCTTGTTAGTCCAAAAGCAGCTTTTATTGTGACCAAGCCCAGAGAACGACTCGTTGTGGAATGAGCCTGTAATAGATGGAGAAAGAGCGCCTCTGCAGAAGAAGATCAACGCCTACTTCATCACAACTTTGGCCCCGCCCACTGGAGTGTTAGTGAGATGACGAGGAGAGAAGAGCGATTCAGGATGGACTACAAATAACATTCCCTTCCAAAGGATCCTAATGCTAGGAATGTGCTTATTTATTCTCATCAGTGTGAATGTCTCAGTTGAGCATTATTTATTTGTGTTCGCTACATTTCACTGTGGATTCTTTGGTAAATCAGTCGCAATTTCGGCGCAGGCTTTGCAAACAGACTTTTACGATATGGCCTCGACAGTAATGCCACAACATGTCAGTAACCGTGTTCATTCTAATGCCTGATCTGAGATCAGTGATTTCTGATATGTAATGATTCATGTACAGTCAGATGTTCTTTGTCTACACTCACCTAAAGGATTATTAGGAACACCATACTAATACTGTGTTTGACCCCCTTTCACCTTCAGAACTGCCTTAATTCTACGTGGCATTGATTCAACAAGGTGCTGAAAGCATTCTTTAGAAATGTTGGCCCCTATTGATAGGATAGCATCTTGCAGTTGATGGAGATTTGATGGTGCATTATCCTGCTGGAAGTAGCCATCAGAGGATGGGGACATGGTGGTCATAAAGGGATGGACATGGTCAGAAACAATGCTCAGGTAGGCCGTGGAATTTAAACGATGCCCAATTGGCACTAAGGGGCCTAAAGTGTGCCAAGAAAACATCCCCCACACCATTACACCACCACCACCAGCCTGCACAGTGGTAACAAGGCATGATGGATCCATGTTCACATTCTGTTTACGCCAAATTCTGACTCTACCATCTGAATGTCTTAACAGAAATCGAGATTCATCAGACCAGGCAACATTTTTCCAGTCTTCAACTGTCCAATTTTGGTGAGCTTGTGCAAATTGTAGCCTCTTTTTCCTACTTGTAGTGGAGATGAGTGGTACCCGGTGGGGTCTTCTGCTGTTGTAGCCCATCCGCCTCAAGGTTGTGTGTGTTGTGGCTTCACAAATGCTTTGCTGCATACCTCGGTTGTAACGAGTGGTTATTTCAGTCAAAGTTGCTCTTCTATCAGCTTGAATCAGTCGGCCCATTCTCCTCTGACCTCTAGCATCAACAAGGCATTTTCGCCCACAGGACTGCCGCATACTGGATGTTTTTCCCTTTTCACACCATTCTTTGTAAACCCTAGAAATGGTTGTGCGTGAAAATCCCAGTAACTGAGCAGATTGTGAAATACTCAGACCGGCCCGTCTGGCACCAACAACCATGCCACGCTCAAAATTGCTTAAATCACCTTTCTTTCCCATTCTGACATTCAGTTTGGAGTTCAGGAGATTGTCTTAACCAGGACCACACCCCTAAATGCATTAAAGCAACTGCCATGTGATTGGTTGATTAGATAATTGCATTAATGAGAAATTGAACAGGGCTGCGTTCAGCCCCAACAAAACGTTTTTTAAACGGAAACGGTGCTGCGTTGAACACCCTGTTCTGATGACGCAAGAGTTGCAAACTATGACAGCTGAGAAGGCCATTCTTTGTGTTCTTGTTGAATAATTTTCGGAGCCTGATGAAATCGATATAAATACGTGTTTAATACTGCAAAATACATGCAATCACTGCCCTTGCCGTCCAGAATAAAAGACAACATATCCCAATCCCATTTAATGAACCTTTTTTTATCTCCTGGTAATCAATTCTAATTTTATTTTATTTTATTTCTAGTTCTTACTTTTTTAATAGCTTGTATTTTCTTTCTCATTTTTATGTAAAGCACTTAATTACCATGCATGAAATTTGCCTTGCAATGAAGCTAAAAATATAAATACATCATCATGTTGATATATATACTGTATAATTTTTTTTTTTACGACAATCATGTCTTCTAATATCTTCAATTGTTGTGTATACAAACTGAGCTGCAGCAGACACATTTGTAAACATCTTTACTTGGACCCATTGTGTGAGCTCTCTCTTTAATACCACGTGGTTTATATACATGTTGTTGCTGATTGGGCTGACATTTTTGACACACCCACCAAACGAGATAAAACGCATCTCAAACCTGTTGCCATAGATCTGAATATAATGCCATAGATCTGAATATAGTGCCATAGATCTGCCATAGATCTGAATATAATGCTATAGATCTGAATATAATGCCATAGATCTGAATATAATGCCATAGATCTGAATATAATGCTATAGATCTGAAAATCATCAGAGACATAAATCACCCTGCAAACTCTCACTTCACCCTGCTGCCATCTGGTAAGCGCTTCCGTAGCCTGATGGCAAAGACTGAAAGACTCAGGAGGAGTTTCTTCCCCCAGGCCATCAGACTCCTGAACTCAGTCACGTGACTCACTTCACCCCCGCACACACATAAACATACAGTCTTTTAACATTAACATCCACATACTGCAATTGCACTGCACTTTACGTCCCTATTGTTACTGCGTAACAACCTGTAATAAACCTTGCACATTATACTTCTTTATATATACATATTATATATTTTATGTTAACCACTTATTTTTAAGTCTACAGTTTATCTCACTTATCATATCCACATATTTTTTATATTTTTATTTTTATCTTATTTCCTATTTTTATCTTTTACTTGATTTATTTATAATTCTACTTTATTCTAATTTTATTCTATTTCTATTTAATTTCTTGTAACTGTTATTTGCACTGTCCATGGAGCGGACCTGTTTACATTTCACTGCCAGTTGTATATTGTGTATATAACTGTGTATGTGACAAATAAAACTCTTGAATCTTGAATCTTGAATCTTGAATATAGTGCCATAGATCTGCCATAGATCTGAATATAATGCTATAGATCTGAATATAATGCCATAGATCTGAATATAATGCCATAGATCTGAATATAATGCCATAGATCTGAATATAGTGCCATAGATCTGCCATAGATCTGAATATAATGCTATAGATCTGAATATAATGCCATAGATCTGAATATAATGCCATAGATCTGAATATAATGCCATAGATCTGAATATAATGCTATAGATCTGAATATAGTGCCATAGATCTGCCATAGATCTGAATATAATGCTATAGATCTGAATATAATGCCATAGATCTGAATATAATGCCATAGATCTGAATATAATGCCATAGATCTGAATATAATGCTATAGATCTGAATATAATGCCATAGATCTGAATATAATGCCATAGATCTGAATATAATGCCATAGATCTGAATATAGTGCCATAGATCTGCCATAGATCTGAATATAATGCTATAGATCTGAATATAATGCCATAGATCTGAATATAATGCCATAGATCTGAATATAATGCCATAGATCTGAATATAATGCTATAGATCTGAATATAATGCCATAGATCTGAATATAATGCCATAGATCTGAATATAATGCCATAGATCTGAATATAATGCTATAGATCTGAATATAATGCCATAGATCTGAATATAATGCTATAGATCTGAATATAATGCCATAGATCTGAATATAATGCTATAGATCTGAATATAATGCTATAGATCTGAATATAATGCTATAGATCTGAATATAATGCCATAGATCTGAATATAATGCTATAGATCTGAATATAATGCTATAGATCTGAATATAATGCTATAGATCTGAATATAATGCTATAGATCTGAATATAATGCTATAGATCTGAATATAATGCCATAGATCTGAATATAATGCTATAGATCTGAATATAATGCCATAGATCTGAATATAATGCCATAGATCTGAATATAATGCTATAGATCTGAATATAATGCCATAGATCTGAATATAATGCCATAGATCTGAATATAATGCCATAGATTTGAATATAATTCCATAGATCTGAATATAATGCCATAGATCTGAATATAATGCTATAGATCTGAATATAATGCTATAGATCTGAATATAATGCCATAGATCTGAATATAATGCCATAGATCTGAATATAATGCCATAGATTTGAATATAATTCCATAGATCTGAATATAATGCCATAGATCTGAATATAATGCTATAGATCTGAATATAATGCTATAGATCTGAATATAATGCCATAGATCTGAATATAATGCCATAGATCTGAATATAATTCCATAGATCTGAATATAATGCTATAATAAACACTTTTCACGATTAGTTAACCTTGAGAGCTGTAATAGTAAAAATGTGCTAAAAGTTTTCGAGAGATTTCAAATGTAATACTAGCTATTTCATATGCAAAGATGTCAGCCAATCACAGCAGTGGGCGTTTACACTAAAGTCTCACAGCAGCCAATCACAGCAGTGGGCGTTTACACTGAAGTCTCACAGCAGCCAATCACAGCAGTGGGCGTTTACACTGAAGTCTCACAGCAGCCAATCACAGCAGTGGGCGTTTACACTGAAGTCTCACAGCAGCCACGCCCCTTCAAACAGAGCGTTCAAATCAGGGTAGGAAAAAGGCTTTTTATTTCTAAATTACGACAATTTTTTATGCAAAAATCATACTAACATTATAACTGCACCCCAAGAAACGTTATAAAACAATGCAGTTCATGACCCCTTTAAAGTATAATACACTGTGGACCCCTTACCCCACCCTTAAACCGAACCATACCACTAAACCCTGTCACATAACCGTACCCATATCCCTCCTCAATAGCAGCAAAAGTGTTTAGCAGTAGCTCGACGCATTGTACTCACGCAAATACATAGAAGTTAAAGACACCCGATACTAAAAACTGTAATAATGTGCATTACAGCAACTTTTGTATTTGATGTCGATATGACTTCATAAGTAACAGCCCTATGTTCTGATGAGAATTGAATAGCTTGCATGGCATGTTTTTATATGGTTGCAATAGAAGTGTGCGCACATAAAAGCAGGCTACTTGAAATTGCCCCTTAATAATACAGTTGATTTCTGACACTGGAGACAGGTAGCAGTTTGTGGCCGTTATTGATCCGCCACACGTCTTTATCCAGTTAATGGAGGCCCTTGTTCTTTGAAATTGTTTGAACACAATACACACACGCATCCTCACATACGCTGACAAACAAGCTTACAGTCGCGGCCTTTGTGCGTGTTGGCCAGTGTGAAATCCTCAATGCATGTCTGTTCTTCCTGCCTCTGGTAAGCTGGCCAATGAACAAAGTGTCGTTCTGTGAGTAGCAACAGAGACAGCAGTATGAACCAGCACACCACCTCACCATCATCACCCACTTTCTCTGCTCTCGGACACATTCTGCGATTGTTTTCGGTCACATGTGCGAATGTGTCCTGGGCATAGGCGACTGAGCTCTCACATTGGACATCATGCAAACGTCCCACGAGGAACACACAAAAAACACACTGTGAGAACTTAACGGGCGTATATGAATATGCATACCATCCTTTTTCACACTGATGTTTGTGAATTCATAATTTGCTAACAATCAAAAGCAGATGTATAATTGTCCTCATGTGCGCACGACAACACACGGCTATTAGCATTCTTGAGTTCTCAGTGCACCTGTGCAATGTGACACCTGACTCTAGGTAATAGCGCAGCTCCACAGTAACAGCAGGCAGGTGGAACAGCCACACATGCATAAACGCATACACACTAGCCTCCTAGCCCGATAAATCGACAACCAGGTAAGCCTTTATTCTTGTGTACTCCTTCGACCATATATATAGCGATCAAGCGTTTTACAGCGTGATGCATGTCATGTGTTATGATGGTGTTAAACACACAATAGGCCTCTGTTCATGAAACTGCCATTATCTCTGAGCATATCCTCAAAGGCTCATTGTGCCTTTCTTATCGTATGCATTGTAATGAAAATGGATGTATGCACGTCCGATGAGTGTGTTCGAACCGAGAACCAATAGCTTTTTGGTTGTTTATTTTCATATATGTAAAAATTACTTGTGTATTAAATTGAATACTTGTTAATGGCTGAAATGCACCAGTTTGTATCTATGTGTGTATCATATGATTACTCTACAACTCTTGGCCTGCATTTTTCCTTCTTTTATAGATATTATGTATATTTCGTGCTGTCAATCTATTAAAAATTGAGTAATCACAATTTTTTTTTGGTAATTAATCACGTTATTTATGTTTTTATATTGTAATAATTTCACAGTTACTCTCAAATTAGTGTAGAAACAACAGAAAGATTTTAAATGTGTGTTTTAATGGCATGTTTATGCTTATGAATGAAGGCCAGTATCACTGATACTAATACATCTACTGATGTCTCTATGAAAATGTATTTTTTTAAACATTAATTATAGCCATTCGTCATTATACAGTATAATTGAGCGCTATGTAACATTTCAACATTTATTAAGCTTTAATTGAAGTTATTCAGCATTTGCGGCGGTTTCATTGAATGGAGTAAAATAATGTGAGTGTAAGTAATCAAACCTAACTGTAACAAAGTTCAGGGAAGAAGAAGGAAAACGTTAAACATAACTTTAATCTGAATTTGAATCATAAAATTAACATAAACAACAAAACGAAAGGAGCAGCAGCTGCAGACTGCAGAAAATAAGCATGATAAAAACAGAAACATAACATGTCCCAGACTCTCAGCCCCGCCCTGCTTCATACCACAGTAACGTTAATACATCTGTAATACATTAGCTCATCCATGAATATGATTTCTGCCCGAGTCCCATCGATGTAGAGGTGAAGACGAATCACTCCCATAATTCCAGGAAATCAAGCTACTCCTTTATTGTTTTGAATGAGCGACCTCTAGTGGCGAAACTTACATACTGTGCCTTTAAAAGTTTGGGGTCAGTAAGATTTTTTTATTTTTTTTAAATGAATACTGACATTCAGCAAGAACGCATTAAATTGATCAAGTTACAGTAAAGACATGTTACAAAAAATGTCTATTTCTTGCTGTTCTTTTTATTTTTTGATCAAATAAATATAGCCTTGGTGAGCAAGAAAGACTTCAAAATAATAAAAAATTCAGTAACACTTTAGAATAATGGTCATTAGTTAACATTAGTAAACTACATTAGTTAACATGAACTAAAAATGAACTGCACTCATAAAGCATTTATTAATCTTTGTTAATGTTAATGTCAACATTTACTAATACTTTATTAAAATCTTGTTAACATTAGTTAATGCAGTGTGAACTAACATGAACAAACCATGAACAGCTGTATTTATATTAACTAACGTTAACAAAGATGAATAAAATACAGTAACAAATGTACTGCTCACGGTTAGTTCATGTTAGTTAATACATTAACTAATGTTAACTAATGACCATTATTCTAAAGTGTTACCAAAAAATCTTACCAAGCCCAAATGTCTGAACGGTAGAGTATATAAATAAGAAATCGTTTTATTACTAATGACTTAGACCGATGGGAAATTGTACCTTTGTGAATTATATTATCACTAGATTAAATTAGATTAGATTAAAACACTATTCAAATGGTTAAAGGTTATTCTGCCTACACCAGACTAGCCCCTTGCAGATTCACACAACCTTCTGCACTTTTTTTTTAAAGAAAGAGACAGGCTGACTACAGAGCTTGCTCATGCCTGTGACTGCAGACTAAATACTGAGTGAGAATACAGCTACAGGGAGATCCGTAAAATGGAGATCTGGAGTCTAGTGGAATGTAGTGTTTAAAGTGCCCCTATTATGGTTTTTCGAATATATTCCCTCTCATGCAGTGTGTAATATCGCTGTTTGTGAATGTAAACGTTCTGCAAAGTTGTAAAGTCGAAAGTGCACGATAAATAGTTATTGTCTCCCAAAAGAAAGAATCGACTCTGAACCGCCTAAACGAGTCGTTTGAAATTCGAATCTCACTGCGTTACGGTTCTGCATCACTAGAAAAGACATTTGCATAATGTTCGCTTATAGGGTGACCACCATCAAACAAACCAAATGTGGGACGATTACTAAGTTTGTGTGGGACAATGTGGGACATGTTACCAACACTAAAACATAACCTGAAACTGTTGTATAATCTTAAATTCAACATCACTGAGCCCAAAGGCAGCAGGCATCATGCAGATAACTACTTTTGAAACAGTTCTGACCAAGTGCAACTAAAATCCAACTAAATAAATAATGAAACAAATAAAACAACATTAAATTAGTTAATCTTATATATATATATATAAATGTATATATATATATATATATATATATATATATATATATATATATATATATATATATATATATATATATATAATGAAATGACATCAAAATGTGGAGCGGTGATTCGTTCCATGTGTTCCCTGTCCATGGATAATTCTGTATATATATATATATATATATATACATATATATATATATATATATTTTTTTTTTTTTTTTTGGGGGGGGGGGGATTGTAGTTTTTTTGATATATATATATATATACAGAATTATCCATGGACAGGGAACACATGGAACGAATCACCGCTCCACATTTTGATTGACAGCCGTCACAACCTACTTGTGACCGTGTTTACTCCTTTCTTTTCAACCATTGGATATGGTTTAAAAAACGGCTTTTGTACTTGTGTAAGGCGGGATGTTACTTCTGACGAAGCGCTGTTAAATATAGGTGAAAAACGATGCCGCAAAAATAATAGATAAAATGCTTTCTTAAAAAGGCAAAAGAACGCATGCATGTTTTCTCAATATGATCATTAAAAATCAACAGACTGGTGAAAATGCGGGACATTTTCTCAATATGCGACATGCGGGACAAGGGGTGAAAATGCTGTGCGGTACAACGCAAAGCGGGACAGGTGGTCACCCTACTCGCTTATGTTGTACGTCGTTCGTCCGTGAACAACTGACGACTTCTCCTCAACTCTCAGAGTTCAACGTGGGACTCACAAAACGCTTGATCTTGAGAGATGGGTCAGTCCCAGTTGGATGGAGTGAGATTTGTTTTCCATCAGTAATTGACGTCAGTGCTGGGCTCACGTATGCGCTGTTATTGATACAGTTCCCGCATGTGCACCAATAAATGAGAAACACACACATGGGTTTGTTGATGGACACACACTTGTTAATGTTGATGGTGAGGGATTACAGCTGCAACATCCCATAATGAACCTCAAACCGAGTAGCGTATCACTGAGAAACTCCTGCTCAAGTCGTCTTGTGATGGAGGTTTGGGTTGAATAACTAGTTCTTCAATGTTTCATCATCGGACTCGCGCTCGGATTGATGAGGTAAAATCGACGTCACCGTTACTGTCTCTACAGTGTGAACAATCACTGAGCTTTAGGAAGCCTCCGGAGCTGGAGTTCAGTTATGGTGATGGCGTTTAGCTTCTGAAACACTCGCTGTACACGGTAGACCAATCACAACTGACTAACTGGGTCATCTGGCCAAT
The DNA here is from genome assembly GCF_949357685.1 of Gobio gobio. Classification (NCBI taxonomy): domain Eukaryota; kingdom Metazoa; phylum Chordata; class Actinopteri; order Cypriniformes; family Gobionidae; genus Gobio; species Gobio gobio. The sequence goes on along the minus strand of NC_137105.1, from coordinate 48,209,636 downwards.
CAGAGCAGAGTATCTCACAGAAAGGAGGGATTTAGAGAAACTGATTCATCCGTCGAGTCGTTTGAGAATCACTGAACACTGTGGTGATGTGCAATGAATATTATGAGAAAATGAAAGTGTTTTTGGACCTTTAATGCATGTCAACCGGTTGTAGGAGACATAATAAAATAATAGGCATAATAGGGGCACTTTAAAACGTTTTAAATCCAAATTCATCATTATTTGCCATTCCTATTATGTACTTAATATATGTCATATTATAAAGCGAGACCTGGACTCATAGTTACATGCAGAAGGGCCAAATCTCCAAGTAATTATGAGGTTTTGCCATTTGTACAATAGTTTGTTTGCAGTTGTTTATGTGTTGGTTTCAAACTCCGAAATTAGAAAACATAAATCCTTAGTGTCCACCAAACAAACATGTCAGTATTATCATATAGTTCTGTAACAGCTGTGCAGAAAATGAAGCCACATTAGCATACATTTAGAAAGTTTAGATTTGAAGACTTGCAGTTTTAAGAAATATGTTGTAACATGTTTTAAATATTGTATGTTATCATTTAATCATAAAATACTTTAATGATTCCAATGTGACAACTTACCCAATAAAGTGTGGCTTTATCTTTTCCCTGGGCAAGGTGGGATTACAGAAACTGACATCCAAAAATCCACCTACACACGAAGTAAAAAATTGTGACAACTAGCCCATTTTATATTATATTTATATTACTAAATGTTAGACTGCAACAGAGTTGATAGGAGTTATGTTTGAATCAGAATTGCCTGGTTTAATAACGCTGAAGTCAAGCTTTGAAAGGCAACCCTAACATCCATTGAGGTCTTATGGGCTATTGATGACAGATCTGTGTTCATTTGATCTCCATAACCATCATTCATCCCGAACCAACACAATTAGAAATATTAGCCTTCATACGTCAGTAAACACTCTTAAGATAAGGCATGCTATATTACTAGAGATCTATAAGTTGTGATTCAATGGCTTTGTTATATTTTTTTCCTAAAGCAGCAAGGAGCAGCAAGTGAGCTTTGTAAATCAAGGTGCAGAAGGTTGAATCCATGTTCCCTAAGGTTTTCCTTCAGTGGTGTGCAGCTCTTTCCAGCTGCGCGGCTGAATTAGGTAAAAGTGTGCTTTTGTGCTCAGTAAGCACAGGCAACTAGACCAGCTTTGCTATACGCTGCGCAGTCAGCCATCCCATTTTGCTTCAGTGATTTCTAGCTGTACCTTCAAGCCGCCCCATTGTACGAGTGAAGCTAGCTTGCTATCATAGTAATATACAGCCCTTTGCGCAAGACAAGATCATTTCACCCCTGATACATAATGCATTAAGTGTGATTTGCTTAATGTGCAGGCATTACTGACAGCTCCCAGCCCGTTGTGTGTTTAGGCTAGACTCATGGTGATGTAGCTCGTCTTTAGTATGTGTCCCCTAGTATCTGATGCAGCTCTGATGAGCCTTTAGTTCTGTATTAATAAAACACAACATCAGAACCACCTTAAAGGGATAGTTCACCCCAAAATGAGAATTACCCCATGATTTACTCTCCCTCAATCTATTCTAGGTGTATATGACTTTCTTCTTTCAGGCGAACACAATTGGAGTTATATTAAAAAAATGTCCTGGCTCTTCCGAGCTTAATAATGGCAGAGAATGGGAGCTAAACATTTGAAGACCAAAAACGTGCATCGATCCATCATAAAAGAACATCTATCCATCATAAAAGTGCATCCATCCATTATAAAAGTGCATCTATCCATCATGAAAGTGCATCCATCCATCATAAAAGTGCATCTATCCATCACGAAAGTGCATTTATCCATCATAAAAGTGCATCGATCCATTATAAAAGTGCATCTATCATCATAAAAGTGCATCCATCCATCATAAAAGTGCATCGATCCATCATAAAAGTGCATCTATCATCATAAAAGTGCATCTATCCATCATAAAAGTGCATCGATCCATTATAAAAGTGCATCTATCATCATAAAAGTGCATCCATCCATCATAAAAGTGCATCGATCCATTATAAAAGTGCATCTATCCATCATAAAAGTGCATCTATCCATCATAAAAGTGCATCCATCCATTATAAAAGTGCATCCATCCATCATAAAAGTGCATCCATCCATCATAAAAGTGCATCTATCCATCATAAAAGTGCATCCATCCATTATAAAAGTGCATCCATCCATCATAAAAGTGCATCTATCCATCATGAAAGTGCATCTAGTCATCATAAAAGTGCATCCATCCATTATAAAAGTGCATCTATCCATCATGAAAGTGCATCCATCCATCATAAAAGTGCATCTATCCATCACGAAAGTGCATCCATCCATCATAAAAGTGCATCGATCCATCATAAAAGTGCATCTATCATCATAAAAGTGCATCTATCCATCATAAAAGTGCATCGATCCATTATAAAAGTGCATCTATCATCATAAAAGTGCATCCATCCATCATAAAAGTGCATCGATCCATTATAAAAGTGCATCTATCCATCATAAAAGTGCATCTATCCATCATAAAAGTGCATCCATCCATTATAAAAGTGCATCCATCCATCATAAAAGTGCATCCATCCATCATAAAAGTGCATCTATCCATCATAAAAGTGCATCCATCCATTATAAAAGTGCATCCATCCATCATAAAAGTGCATCTATCCATCATGAAAGTGCATCTAGTCATCATAAAAGTGCATCAATCCATTATAAAAGTGCATCTATCATCATAAAAGTGCATCCATCCATTATAAAAGTGTATCTATCCATCATAAAAGTGCATCCATCCATCATAAAAGTGCATCTATCCATCATAAAAGTGCATCTATCCATCATGAACGTGCATCTATCCATCATAAAAGTGCATCAATCCATTATAAAAGTGCATCCATCCATCATAAGTGCGTCCATCCATTATAAAAGTGCATCTAGTCATCATAAAAGTGCGTCCATCCATTATAAAAGTGCGTCCATCCATCATAAAAGTGCATCCATCCATCATAAAAGTGCATCCATCCATTATAAAAGTGCATCGATCCATCATAAAAGTGCATCCATCCATCATAAAAGTGCATCTAATCATCATAAAAGTGCATCCATCCATCATAAAAGTGCATCCATCCATCATAAAAGTGCATCTATCCATCATAAAAGTGCATCCATCCATCATAAAACTGCATCCATCCATCATAAAAGTGCATCTATCCATCATAAAAGTGCATCCATCCATCATAAAAGTGCGTCCATCCATTATAAAAGTGCATCCATCCATCATAAAAGTGCATCTATCCATCATAAAAGTGCATCCATCCATCATAAAAGTGCATCTATCCATCATAAAAGTGCATCCATCCATCATAAAAGTGCATCTAATCATCATAAAAGTGCATCCATCCATCATAAAAGTGCATCTATCCATCATAAAAGTGCATCCATCCATTATAAAAGTGCATCAATCCATTATAAAAGTGCATCCATCCATTATAAAAGTGCATCCATCCATTATAAAAGTGCATCCATCCATCATAAAAGTGCATCCATCCATCATAAAAGTGCATCTATCCATCATAAAAGTGCATCCATCCATTATAAAAGTGCATCAATCCATTATAAAAGTGCATCAATCCATTATAAAAGTGCATCAATCCATTATAAAAGTGCATCAATCCATCATAAAAGTGCATCTATCCATCATAAAAGAGCATCTATCATCATAAAAGTGCATCTATCCATCATAAAAGTGCATCCATCCATCATAAAAGTGCATCTATCCATCATAAAAGTGCATCCATCCATTATAAAAGTGCGTCCATCCATTATAAAAGTGCATCCATTCGAATCGATGGGTTTGTGTAAGAAAAATATCCATATTTAACACGTTATAAAGTAAAATATCTAGCTTCCGTCAGACCACCTTCCGTATTCTATTCAACTTATGCAGAAAGTGTAACGCCTCTCGCAGTTCAAAACACTTACCAACGTCGCTGTTGTGCCAGTTACGATTTTTTAGTAATTTGAATACAGATGGCGGTCTGGCGGAAGCTGGATATTTTACTTTATAACGTGTAAACCCATCGATTCACTTCAGAAGGCCTTTATTAACCCCCTGGAGCCGTGTGGAGCACTTTTATAATGAATGGATGCACTTTTTTGGTCTTCAAATGTTTAGCTCCCATTCACTGCCATTATAAAGCTTGGAAGAGACAGGACACTTTTTAATATAACTCCAATTGTGTTCGTCTGAAAGAAGAGTGTCAAATACACCTAGAATAGATTGAGGGAGAGTAAATCATGGGGTAATTCTCATTTTTGGGTGAACTATCCCTTTAAATGTTGCTGTTGTCATAGCAATAAGCATATATGTTGTTTTCTATTAGCTGTGGTCAGAGTTGGGTAGTAATAATTACATGTAATGTGGATTGCATAATCAGATTTCAAAAATTAAGTACTTGTGTAATCATATTATATTACTTGTACTCAGGCTAGTTAGTTTTTTATTGATTACATGTTATTCTCACAATGGCAGCCAATTATTCATAATTCATTGATATCTTTTAAATTTCCTTTCTAAAACACCCACTGCTTATGTACATTCAGAAGCTCGTCCAGGTCATGTGACTGTCACTGCAAACTGTGACCCACAGCATTTGATCTCTGGATTTATGGAAATCATTGCAACATTGCATATCTAATCAACTCCTGATTAACACATTAATTATTATTTGAATTATCACTCAGTTATAGTGAGTCATTTGTATTAATGTCTTTGGGAGGCTTTTTACTCTTTAACACATTAAATGTCACGTAAGGTCAATAATACAATTAAGTAAATAAAAATATTAATAATAATAGTAAATAATTATACAATTAAGTTCACGGTTCTCTGATGTCTGTAAAAAAAAAGTTTAATTAAATTTTTTTATGATTTAATTACTTAATAGCTTTTCATTACACTCACCCTGACGTAATGTAATATTTAATGCACTTCATGTTGTTGATACAAAGAATGGAATATATTTCCTTCTCTTTGTATTTTTATATCAATATGGTACAAGATTACTCAATTGATTTTACTTTTGATCAATTTAATGCATCCTTGCTGAATAAAACTGAATCTTTTGTCACTAGATAGCTATTAGCTGCTGCAGATGCTCACTTTAGCGCAGGATCATCTTTCATGAATTTTATTTGCAATATTACAATCTCTTTATGAGGGGCATTATGAGTCATGTTGCTTTTAGGTTCAGGAGTCACAGGGGTTTCCAGAAATCCACTTAGCCCATTTTACAGCCCACAGGTTTGGTCAAATACAGGCAGGCCTGAGCTAGAAATGTTTGTAATGATGGTTAGAGCAGCTCTTGGTGACATAGGTCAGTCTGTACCATTAAACTTCAGCAAGTGTAGCAGCTAGAGCTAGCTTAGCCGCTAGCTTACTGTAGCTCTGCTGCAGCCCTTTCTGTTTGTCTGGGATGTTTTGGGTGTCCTGCTGCAGTGCATGTGGCTGCGACGTGCACTTCTGCCATCGTCATTTTGTCTGGAGCTTCTTTAATGCGCACAACACAAGCAAGATCATCTGCTAACATGTGCATGCGGGCCAGAACATGACGAATACACACACGGTTTCGGACCACGTGTACACTTGTACTGCAGGTACATGTGCACAAACACATCTGGACTAGCATCACAAACAGACAAAGACACACTGATCCATTCACGCAGCAGCTGAGCCTGTTTAGATGACCATGGGAGCCGTTAGAGGACACTGTCCTCTCACACAAAGAGTCTTAAGGATGACGTAAGACTGTAATCATTTACAGTTTGCTGTGTTTAACAGTTAGTGCAATTGTGTGCTGCCAAAAGGGTTTCGTCTGCCTAAGGAATGCAGGTTTTGAGGCAATGTGTTTTGATTAAAGGTGCACTATGTAACATTTTTTTCAGTAAAATATCCAAAAACCACTAGGCCAGTGTTATATATTTTGTTCAGTTGAGTACTTACAATATCCCAAATGTTTACAACTATTTGTAAATCGTGAGAAATTGCTATTTTAACCAAGGAACCGGGACGTGTGAGGGAGTCGCCTGTCAATGGCGTCATATCTGCGTTATCCTCAATGTCCGGTTTTATTCTGCAGAAACGCTTTACTCTCACTGCAGTGTGAACAAGTGTCATAACATCATTGTCAACACACTCAGATGTGTCTAATATGATAATCAGAGCTGCATTACCTCATACTCATGACCGGAAAAGCGGAAGTGGCGCCGACGTCTGTGGCATAATAAAAGTCCCGCCGGCGACTATGCCATAATAAAAGTCCCTCCGAAGTCCCTCTGGCGACTATTCCATAATAAAAGTCCCGATGCTCGCGAGGCGTGTGTTGCATTCATCTTATTAACTGATCTGAATTAAAGGGTTAGTTCACCCAAAAATGAAAATTCTGTCATTAATTACTTCCCCTCATGTCGTTCGACACCCGTAAGACCTCCGTTCATCTTCGGAACACAAATGAAGATATTTTAGTTGAAATCTGATGGCTCTGAAAGGCCTCCATTGACACAATGGCACAGTTCACTCTCAAGACCCTTAAAAGGTACTAAAGACGTCGTTACAAAGTCCATCTCACTACAGTGGCTCTAAAATAACTTTATGAATCGGCGACAATAGTTTTTGTGCGCAAAAAAACCCTAAATAACGACTTATATAGTGATGACGATTTCAAAACACGGCATCATGAAGCTTCGAAGCGTTATGAATCAGTGAGTCGATTCATGATTCGGATCGCGTGTCAAACCGCCAAACTGCTGAAATTTGGCGATTCAAACTGCTCATTCGACTCGCTGATTCATAACGCTTCGAAGCTTCATGATGCCGTGTTTTGAAATCGTCATCACTATGTAAGTCGTTATTTAGGGTTTTTTTGTGCACAAAAACTATTGTCGCCGATTCATAAAGTTATTGTAGAGCCACTGTAGTGAGATGGACTTTGTAACGACGTCTTTAGTACCTTTTAAGGGTCTTGAGAGTGAACCGTGCATTGTGCCAATGGAGGCCTTTCAGAGCCATCAGATTTCAACTAAAATATCTTCATTTCTGTTCCGAAGATGAACGGAGGTCTGACGGGTGTCAAACGACATGAGGGTAAGTAATTAATGACAGAATTTTCAATTTTGGGTGAACTAACCCTTTAATGATTTCTGCCCGAGTCCTATCCCGATTCTTTTCCACCGGCTGTGAGGTGAAGACCACATGTCCCAAGATTCTGCGCTCAAACTTGGCGTCATCAAACTACGCCTTTGTTTTGAATAGGCGACCTCTAGTGGACGGAAACGTTACATAGTGCACCTTTAACCAATGACAATAGTGGCATTTTAAAATCTTGCCATTTTCTGTCCTGGCGTTCTGCATGAGCGTATGCAGAATCCCAGAAGAAATATGGAAAAAAAACTATTTGCTTTATTTTAGGACTGACTGATATAAATTACATTATGCGCATATTATGCATGAAAATTTGAGTCGACTCTCTGGTAATTTGTAAAATTAAAAAAAATTACATTTTTGCTTTTTCTGTATGCTCAGGGGTGCACATAAGTGGAGCGCAGGTGTGCATGCACGACCAAAAAAAAAAGGCACTGGGTAAATGAGTTCAGACCACTCATTTGCATACCAACATTGTTGACAGCTGTAAATGCACAATCACCGTTTTAGATCGACTAACTGTAATACTGTATAATATTTCCATTTGAACAGAATGCATTATAAATCTGAGCAAAACACAAAGCTGTGACATTCACACAACAGTTCCTTCTCTCATGAGAACCAGACGTATGTGCAGCTCTGTATGTGCTGTATTTTGCTCCATTATGCAGTAAGTCAGGGTTTTCCATTAGCACAAGATGGTAGAAAAAGTGTTTTCTAAATAGCCATTAATTTAGATTATGCACAGATTGCTGGACAGGCATATATATGATGCAATAATGCACTCTATGGAGGTACACTACACTACACTACGAACAACTGAGATGCCTCCACAGACAATTACACACTAACATACACACACTTCATTACATTATTATTAATAATATTTTGAATTAGCTTTTATATTTGTATTTTATGTTTGTCATTTTATTAGCTTTTTTTAAAGGCGAAATATGTAAGATTTTTGATTTAAAATATCCAAAAACTAGAACAATATTATATATTTTGTTGACCTGTGTACTTACATTATCCCAAATGTTTCCAAGAATGTTTAAATCCAGAGAAATAAGCAATTTTAACAAGGACACGGACTGTGTGCGTGTGTCGCCGATCAATGACATCATACCCGCTTTACACCGTGTCCTAACTACACCCGACGCAATAAGATCCCAGCGGCACGCAACTTGTCTGTCCACACCAGACGCGACGCGACTACGAGATGCGACAAATCAATCAAAAACCACAGCCAATCAGAACAGCGTGTGGGCGGGCTCTCGCGGCACCAGAGATTAATCTTGACGGCACTCGCAAGGAAATGTATAAATAGCCTACATAATCAAATTCACAAATATCACACCATTTAAACATTACTAAAATACATACTGAGTTACTAAAACAAGTCATAGAATATGCTTGTTTGTTCACAGTTTGAGCGTTCTTGTTTTCATTTGTTTAATTTCAAGATCTGAGGTGAATTATCCATTTTTACATTACAAAGCTGGGAGCACTCAATGATATTCAAAGTCACATTACAGGCTTTTAACATTAAATACAGCACATAAACACTACCTAATATTATCTTCGTCATGTTTTGTGTTGTTATTCCAGCTGCGACGTCGCAGAAATAGAAACCGTTTCTAAAATAGATTAATCGCGTGTTGCCGTCGCGGCTGGTTAGGACAAAAACTCGAATTAACTTGGAAAAGATAGTGTGTCACGGCGTCGCGTGTAGTTAGGACACAGTGTTACCCTCGATTTCCGTTTTATTTTGTAGAAACCATGGAAACACCAAAGACGCTTTAATATATGATGTGTTTTATTAGACAGGCGAGCAACTGTTTGGATCATTCATCGACAGAAAACTGATCATTGTTATATCAGCGAAATCAAGGCATCATCAAGCTACGCCTTTGTTTTGAATAAGTGACCTCTAGTGGTGAAAATTACATACTGTGCCTTTAATAATAATAATTCTATTGTTATATTTTTGAAATCTAATTTATTGAATGTATTAGTTATAGTTTTAATTAGTATTATCATTTCGGTATTTTTAACTTAAAAACTTTTAGTTCCCAATTAATATATTTACTTTTTAATATAGTTTTACTTTTTGTAAACAATAACAACACTGCCAGTTTAAAATGGCAATAAATGCAATAAATTCTTATAAATAAGAATTCTGTACACATTTTAATTATTTACATATACCCTTTATATTCCCTTTTTTTGTAAGGAATAATATAGTCAGCTAAAAATAAATCCCAACAGGGTTGTCAAGATATTATGTCCGTTTGAAGGGGTTTATTTTGCAATAATGACCATATTATTGTACATTATTACATGGATACTTAAATTAAAAATGGCATTAATATGTAATATTTATATCACAATCGTTACTTGTAGTCATCCGAGAAATATATAACTTGAGCAAAGCTATACATGAGCGGTCAGTTATACTGCAAACAAGCAAAATTATATTTTTTTTATCATGGCAGCAGTATATTATTAAATTATGACTGAAGGTTTTGATCTGCAGGATCTCCAATTCTTAGCAAATTCCCACTACAGAGAACTGGATGGTCCCTTTATTTGAAACTAAGTGATAATAAAATAAACCCAGGACCAAAGGAAGACTGTGTATGAGCTAAGAGATTATGATGAGGCTTTTATGAAATAGCCCAGAAGGAAAGAAAGGGAAAGTGTCTCATGATCTCTCTTAAGCCTTTCTGTCTCCTATTATTGTCATCTCCTCCAATTTTCTTTTCAGACTTGCACACATGAACACATCAATGAGGAAAATACCTCTGTGCTCACGTTTACCCCCCTCTAACCTTGCTGCAGACACAGCCCGTCGTAACCATGGCGACGGACGGTAAGGAGGCTAAGCTTGACGAGCGGGTAGAGGTAACAGTATCTGAAGGCCCAGGTAAACAAAAACAGAGTGAGGATTTTTGGGCCTGCTCTTAAAGTGACAGTGCGGCACACTGTCTCTTTAAGAACTGTGTGGTGTTTCATGGGTTACAAAAACTTTAAGAATGGTGTGCTGTGTCTGCGTGCCTGTGTGTCTTTAAAAGGATATTTCACTCAAAAATGACAATTCTGTCAATATTTACGCACCCTCATGTCAGTATATGAATTCAACCCTCTACAATGTGAGTAAATCACTCGCATATGTGACTAAATCTTCACTTTGAGCGACTAAATATCCATCATAAATTGTCAGATTTTACTCGCTAGTGTGTGTGTGTGTGTTAGAGGCTAAGGCTAAGAAATATTTTCCCTCTGAACACTGACTGAGCGCTCGAGAGTTTCGCTCTCTTGTCAAGCGATCTGTACTATTTCAATGTCAGGTCAATGGATGCGCGTGTACCTGTATTTGA
>NC_137105.1:47439033-47596533 GCF_949357685.1 Gobio gobio | reverse complement strand
GAAATGTGCCATGTGTATAGTGGAGAAAAAGAGTGTTTTTCCTTTTCCTCTCTCGCGCTTTCTCTCTTACCGATGTCATATTTATTTAGTCTTCTTTCAGAGTCTGGGAGGCAGAAAAAGAGATTATGGTTGTTCCTCCGAGGATTGCTCCTCCTGCCAAACTATCGTTCGTTGCTTTTGCTCCACTGCCATAGCAAGCCACTGATTGGACTGTCAGGGATATTTTCATACATCTTAATTTGCAAATTAGAGCATCTTCATTTGACGCCTGCAGCCATCAGCAAACAGATGTAGGCTAATCTTTTAATCAACAATACGTACATATTTTCTTGGGTCCTTACAAATTCTGAGCGAACATATTGAGATATCCACGAATAAACCTGTTTGTGAATATATCAGCATTTTTTAAACCAAACTGAATGTTAATTGTGCTGTCACTGCCACATTTATAAACTGACTCAAGACTACATTTTGTAAGTAATTCTCACAATATTATCTTATACACTTTGTGACTATCGATCAATGCTTGTAATGTTTTTGAATAGTGTGCCGTTTCATGCCCATTTAAGCATGAAAATGAATCTCTACGTGAAGTTCTCATTCTAAGAGTGTTGGGAATAAAGCAGTCCATTTATCAGGATATCTTAGTTCCAACGGATCATGTTTGTGTATAAAGACAAAAATCTAATCTTTACGATCTAAATTGATGCACACAAATGTCGGAATATGCAGCTGTACATGCCATGTCCAGTTAATAAAATATGCTGTGTACTCTCAACAGCCTAAAGCGTATGAAACTTTGCTGAAGAGAATTTCATTTAGCCAGAAGCTCGTTTGCTGTTATTCTCCCCATTATTAGACTAATTTGCAATTATGAGTCACTGAAAAATGTGCATACTTATTTAAATGGAGAGAGCTTTCTACTCTCTCCTTCAGGCTGCTAAACCTATTCTCGCTTTAATCACTGTGTATACATCAAAGTTGAAGTCACACATCCGACGCGAGACATTGTTTCAATTTATTAGTGTGTCCTCACAAAGAACAATGTTCAAAAGAAGTGTTTGATGTCCAAATTGAATATAAATTCCATTCTCTATAGATAATTGCTGGCGAAGATGAAGAAAGTCATTTCAAGTTAGCATTGAAAGTGATTCATCATTAAAACCCAGCGGACAGAGACTAGGGATAACAGACAAACTCACTGACTTATGGGGCACAAAAAGTTGAATAAGGGCAAAAAGTGTCACAGCTTAGCACCGATTCATGTACTTCCTCTCTGGCTCACAAAACTAAGACGTTAAGAGCTGATAAATGTGAGCTCTGGGGACATAGTTGATTAAAATCTCCCTCTTTCAACAGTAATCTCTTTCAAGCTCTTTCAACACTTTGTCCTGACCAAGGCTTTCAGTCCTGACCCAATGAAGCTAATATATTCGCGACAGATCCCCTCCTTAACTGTTGAAGACAGAAAAATTATAAATTATATATATATGACAGGTGAAGTGAATAACACTGATGATCTCTTCATCACGGCACCTGTTAGTGGGTGGGATATATTAGGCAGCAAGTGAACATTTTGTCCTCAAATGGCCCCCTAAACCCTCGCGTTCTTCCTATGAGTCGGGAAGAAGTCTGCTGCAGGGTTCACATCAGTGCGGGCTCGGCAAAAGTGCGCATCGAGGGCGCATATCGACCGCAAAGGGAGCGCTCGCGAGCACCCTTCTGAGACCTAAAATGACAAATGGGACACTCTACGCACACGAAAGCCATTGTAAGTCCACAAGACCGAAAGTATGTATGAAGTGTGTCATTTGGGACAGGGTCTTAGAAGCAGGAAAAATGGGCAAGCGTAAGGATTTGAGCGAGTTTGACAAGGGCCAAATTGTGATGGCTAGACGACTGGGTCAGAGCATCTCCAAAACTGCAGCTCTTGTGGGGTGTTCCCGGTCTGCAGTGGTCAGCAGTGTTGGGGGTAACGCATTATAAGTAACTTGTGTTACATAATAATATTACTTTTTCCAAGTAACTAGTAAAGTAACGCATTACTTTTCAAATTTACAACAAAATATCTAAGTTACTTTTTCAAAAAAGTAACGCAAGTTACTTTTTCCACATTAATTCGACTGACAGTTCTCCTGCCCCCATTTTGAGAAAAATAAGTGCAGAAGCATTGTGTGTAAACATGATGGTTATTGTAGTTCCAGACACAGTAAAGATTCTGCACTCCTCAAAATGATTAAAATCAGTCAAATGCAAAATCAGAATACTATGCAAACCTCCAATAATGAAATCTTAAATAAAACAACTATTTTTATGCATTTAATCTACCTTTATATTGAATTTACCAATGTCTTGCTGCTGACCTTTGATGATGAAAACTACTAGATTTTTTGTTTGAACTTTTTTCTCCTGCATCCTATTCTACCATTATCCAGAATGGCAGCACAGCAGAGCTGCGCCCTCTACTGTTCATTCGTGAATTTGCATTTTTACCTCAGCCTGGGGCTTATTATTTCAATTTTGGTATAAGAGGTCTTTACCGTTGCACAAAAATATAACTTTTTTGTTATAAAAAAAAAACAAAAACAAGCCCAGCCCAGGTGAGAAAAAGTAACGCAAAAGTAACGAAACGCATTACTTTTCTTAAAAAGTAACTAAGTAACTCAATTAGTTACTTTTAAAGGGAGTAACGCAATATTGTAATGCATTACTTTTCAAAGTAACTTTCCCCAACACTGGTGGTCAGTCTCTATCAAAAGTGCTCCAAGGAAGGAACAGTGGAGAACCGGCCACAGGGTCATGGGCGGCCGAGGCTCATTGATGCACGTGGGGAGCAAAGGCTGGCCTGTGTGGTCCGATCAAACAGACGAGCTACTGGAGCTCAAACTCCTCAAGAAGTTAATGCTGGTTCTGATAGAAAGGTGTCAGAATACACAGAGCATCGCAGTTTGTTGCTTATGGGGCGGCACAGCCGCAGACCAATCAGGGTGCCCATGCTGACCCCTGTCCACCGCCGAAAGAGCCAACAGTGGCACGTGAGCATCAGAACTGGACCACAGAGCAATGGAAGAAGGTGGCCTGGTCTGATGAATCACGTGTTCTTTTACATCACGTGGATGGCCGGGTGCGTGTGCGTCACTTACCTGGGGAACACATGGCACCAGGTGCACTATGGGAAGAAGGCAAGCCGGCGGAGGCAGTTTTGGAGATGCTCTGACCCAGTCGTCTAGCCATCACAAATTGGCCCTTGTCAAACTCTTTCAAATCCTTAGGCTTGCCCATTTTTCCTGCTTCTAACACATCGACTTTGAGGACAAAATGTTCACTTGCTGCCTAATATATCCCACCCACTAACAGGTTCCGTGACAAAGAGATAATTAGTGTTATTCACTTCACCTGTCATAATGTTATGCCTGATCGGTGTATACACACACTAATAATCTATATATTTAAAGTTAACTCTCCTTCCATCAGAAACTGGAAATAAATATTTACTTGACCTCCGGCTGAACTCTGGCACCTTACATAAGTGTGTTACAAAATGTGTTGTTTGTTAATATGAAAAGCGTGAGAGCTGCTTTGATGGTGCCAATGGCAATAACCGGACTCGTTTTTGCGTGTGTTCAAAGGCTTCTGTCAGACAAGCCATGGGGTACTGTCTGCGAAGCCTTTATATCTACTGATTTTTACGCTTTGGAGATGAAAGGTCTTCATTAGAGGAAAAACAAAATGATAAGTATAATTATAGAGACAGTCGCCCAACAGAAGAGGGGAAAGCAAAAGAGAATATGGGCTGTTGATGGTGATTACACCGTCTTAGACTCCAGAAAGTGGATGTAGGGAGATATAGGTGTGAAATTTGTCTTCTGAAAGAACTCTTTATGAATAATTAAATATGGTTATGTTTACAGCCCACACATCAAGCTTATCTCGCTTATGCATATCGTCTACTTATCTGGAAAAACATTTAATTAAAGCCATATATTGCATTTAGGTAACCATAATTATCACGCAAAGTGCTGTTTTAACTTACCTCAAAAGTATACTTTTAAAAAGCCCTTGAAACTGCTCTGTACATTTGTACCGCGAGCATTACAATCTTCATTTCCTATGCAATAATCTCAGTAGCTTCAAGGCTGGGGTCATAGAGAGTGCTGCCAAAATTCTGTTTCCCGGATTAAAAGCAAAAATACCGTGGTTTAAATTAACACGCTCCTTTTAAGTGCTTCTAAACGCATGCCAGGCTTACCACGGCTTCATTTCTGCTCTGAATCATTCTAACATACATCTGACCCAGTTGGGAAGCAGAAAGAAAATAGCATAATCCCCATCCCCCTCATTATCTCAGGAGATAAGGTGTTATGCTCATGGGTCTTTCTGCAGATATGCTTCCCCCCTCAATAACACCTTTCCAGTGTTTCAATTGTGAACATGTCCACTCCTGATTGTTTAGTTAGAAGGGAAATGTGATTTCACATTACCGAGTGGACTGGGCAGTTCCATTGATTTCTGGCATTTTCATAAAGAGAGCATTGTCGCATAGGCATTCTTGGTTTCTGACGAGTCCTGTATAGCAACTTTGCGTTTTATGCACAACTCAGACATTCGTCCTTAATTAGCACCATTAGTTTTCAGCTAAAATGCTGACTGAATGAAAAGATTGACCCGCTTGTAGCCTGCCTGATTAAATTACCTCAGATTTACATTTTTCACCAAACAAGCACCAGCCATTCAGGTCACGCTCACAAAAATAATACACCCCTCGTTAAGCAACACACTCATCTCGTATTTATTACAAATATTATGTCTTATCTGTACTCTAACCTAACGCAAATAGTTCTTAGTACAAATCTCAATTCAGATCGCACGTCATCTCCGAGCCCTCCTATTGCTCTCAGAGAGGCTTCTGGGGAGCGGAAGTGATTAAGAACAGAGCGCCACTCCAACTGCTATTCTCAGTCTTTCTATCAGTAATAACAGAAAAGGCTAACTCATAAAGAGTGCTTTCCAGATGGCGGCGATTCTCTAGATATTTAAAGTGGATTTGTGCTATATAAATGGATGTTTTTGGCAGGTACGCCACTGTGTGCTGTAAATTGCTTGCATATAAAATGAAGCCTGTCATATTAACAGAAATAAATGTATGGAATTGTACTGTTTTAATGCAAATTTGATGTAATTTTATTGTACATTGCAAGTGAGTGGTGTGACCATCCTTAAAAAAAAGTTTGCTATCAGTATACAAAAAATAAGAAAGTATACTTTTTATGTACTATTCAGAAATATACTTAAAATTAAACTGAAGTATACTTGACTTATACTGACAGAAATTTCTAAGGGCCCGATCATACCAGTGTGACGCATAATTTTCACATTGTTTAAATAGCACATGCACTCCTGTCCATCTGTTCGCCTGTGGGTGTGCTGGTCTGAAAACCAGGTGTGTTCAGGCGCATTGCGCTTTTGAGGCAACTGAAATCGAGTATTTTTTGTGTTATTTAAATGGCGCGTTAGTAATGTATATGCAGGTGCACAACGTGCGTACACTCTGCTTATTACACACACAGGGAAGCAGCACACAAACATTTTTAAACATTCAAGGTGCTATAAGCGATGTCACACGTTTTTTAGGCCAAAACATTTTTTGTCACATACAGCAAACATCTCCTCACTATCCGCTAGCTGCCTGTCCCCTGAACACACTGTAAAAAACACGGTCTCTGTAGTCAGCACAAGCTCCACAAACGGCAACAAAAACAAACTTGGGCAGTCTGGACAACGAAACATAATAAACAGTGCTCCAGCCAATAATGGCTCGTTTCCACTAAGCGGTACGGTTCTGTACTGTACGGTACGCATTTATTTGCATTTCCACTGTCAACAGTTGTGACTGGTACCAAAATGCCGAACCGTACCGTACCATTTTTTTCGGTACCCTTCCGTTGCGGTACCTAGCACAGTGGTCGGTACTAAAGGGTGGAGCTAGACTCACTGCAGAACGCTGATTGGTTGACAGAGAATCGTCACATGCGTGTGCGACAGGGGGATCGATAACGCAAAAGGCGCCATCATACACAACGCCTGTCAAGTGACGTTGATTACTACTTTCCGGCATACACCACGCCTATCAAAAAGGCTACTGTTGGCAGTGGAAACGCTCGCCGAATTCATGGTTTACCGACCTGAACCGTACTGTACTGTACCGAACCGTTCAGTGGAAACGAGCCATAACCGACAAGAATGATTTGGGGGTGGAGGTTTGGGGTTAGTGCGTATGCACTTTTACTCATCAAAAAGTACATCAATTTACTCACAATGAGCGTGAAGTAGTTGGTTGAGCCATCGTTACCACAGCAGCGTTAGCACGCAAGCTACTTCCATTTTACATGCGCGTTCATGACTGTTTCAGGAAGCACGGAGGGGAGGGGGAGGAGGAGGAGGAGGAGGAGGAGGAGGTGGAGGAGGAGGAGGAGGAGGAGGAGGAGGGAGGGTCTAGCTAGCCTCTATTTTGTTTGACAACACTTCGAACGTCAACAAGAAGTTACTACACCCAGAGCCGGCCCAGCCACTAAGCGAACCTTGCAATGGCAAAGGGCCCCGTGGCCAGCAGAGGGCCCCCTAGAGTCATTGCTGAAAAAAAATCATACATCAAAAAGTAACATAAAATAAATAAATAAAAAGAAAGAAATGGGCCTACAGCGCTCTTTATCAGGCATCATGATAAGCACAGTTGTTATTTATTTAGTTCTTTATTATGGCGAGTTCCCCACTAATCTTGACCCCTGACTGACCCTGTGATGTCAGTCACATCATGTTGCTCGTCACCTGTCAGTCAGTGAATCCGACGTCAACTATGTCTGACAAGAAACGAAAATATCTTTCTGGCCATGAAAAACGACTAAAGAAGAGGCTGGAAGAAGAAAAAAGCAAGAAGATAAAGGTACGTAAACCTTTAGGCTTAATTGTCCGATACCTATGTGTATAATGTATGGATAATCTGCAGTCTAAATATAAATTAGTCTCTCTCGCTCAGTATAGCGAGGTGGTTGTTATTATAGCGATTAAAAACCGCCTCGCAGCTCGCTATAGATTATCCCTCATATTACATGGATACCTACCAAATAAATAAATAATTTGACACAAAATATTGATTAAAAAAAGGAGTTTATTTATTTAAAAACGATTGTATTGCTTCCGCTAAAGAAAATAGTCCGTTCCGCGTCCATAGCAACGCTCTGCTCAACGGTGCGTTATAGCCTACTTCACAGCGGTCTGTTATCAAGACGTAACAGACCCGCATTCTACATTGTAATTCAACAAAGCCATGTAATAAATGCTAATAACATGCTGCATAAAATTGGTTTAGTATTATACCATTTGCTGTGAAGTTAAAGCATTTAACAGAACAATACAACCCCAGTTTGGCTTCTTCACTAAAGGGCTAACATTCATTTACTCCTTATGTCCCCTTTCCAGGGGCACTATTAAAGTATATGCTGCTGCCAGTAAGCAAAGCTCCAGCAGCTGTTGGTGAGTATAAAGGTGCTGCAAAATAATATGTAGGTGCTGCCTGGCTCTCTTTCTACTCCTCCATTGGATCCAGCTGACTGGCCAACAGTCATTAATGACAAAGTACGCATTGATCTGGTTAGCAGAGGACCAACACATGTTGACCACCACTTCACATTTCCAAAAAGACAATCCGACAATAGGAGATTTCACTATCATTTCATGTTTCGATCTCTCACAAGTGGTGAAAAGGTAAAGAGAAGCTGGTTAACATATTCACAGAAAAGTAATGCTGTCTACTGTTTTTGTTGTAAATTGTTTTCAAAAAAATCAACAACAAAGCTCAGTACAGATGGTCAACAAGACTGGATCAATATTGGCACATTACTTAAGCAACATGAAAACAGCCCAGATCATGCAAAAAATGTGCTGTCTTGGAAGGAGCTAGAAGTCCGTCTACGAAAAGGGGAGACAATTGATCAGACTGAATTGTCCCTCTTAGAGGCAGAGAGAAACAGGTGGAGAGAGGTCCTCATTAGGCTTGTGTCAATCATACAATCTCTAGCAGAGAGGAACATGGGTCTTAGAGGATCTGTTGATACGTTACATGTCAACAATAATGGTAACTTCCTAAAAGAAGTGGAATTACTAGCAAAGTTTGATCCTGTTTTAAAAGAGCATGTACGACGCATTGACAGTGGAGATATATCCCGCGAATCACACAACATACTTAGGGAAAACAATACAAAATGAGCTTATCGATTGCATCAGTGACACCATTCTCCATACAATTGTGGTTCAAATCAAGGAGTCAAAGTATTTTTCCCTGATTTTGGACTGCACTCCAGATGTCAGCCACCAGGAGCAGATGTCTGTTGTGATCCGTACAGTCAACCTAAAAAACACACCAGAAATCAGAGAGCACTTCCTGGGGTTCCTATTAGCCCATGAATCAACTGGACTCGGCTTATCCACACTGATTCTAAGAAGGTTAGAGGAGCTGAACATCCCCTTTGAGGACTGCAGAGGACAATCTTATGACAATGGGGCCAACATGAAAGGCCGAAATAAAGGGACACAGGCCAGGCTGTTGAAGAAGAATCCTCGAGCTCTCTATGTACCTTGTGCAGCCCACACATTAAATCTGATGGTGGCAGATTCAGCCAAGGGGTCAGTGGATGCCACTAACTTCTTCGGAGTGGTGCAGAAATTGTACACCTTATTTGCAGCTGCGTCCCAGAGGTGGGCCATCTTAAAAGATCATGTGGACCTCACTGTCAAGTCCTGGAGTGAAACAAGGTGGGAAAGCCGAATTAACAGCATTGAGCCTTTACGCTACCACACTGTCAAAGTCAGGGAAGCTTTGCTTGAGGTGAGGGAAAAGACAAATGACCCTATGATTAGAATTGAGGCACAGTCCCTGGCTGAAGAAATTGGATCATTTAGGTTCCAGATCTGCACAGTTGTCTGGTATGACATTCTATCAAAAATTAACACAGTTAGCAAACTCCTTCAGTCCGTCAACATGCAGCTGGACATAGCAGTAAATCTCATAAATAAAACCAAAGCATCTCTAAAGACCTACAGGGCAACTGGGTTTGTAGATGCTCAGACCACTGCAAAAGAGCTCTGTGAAAACATGAATGTTGAGTCAGTGCTGAAAGAGAAGAGGCTGCGAAGTACAAAGAAGCATTTTACCTATGAGGCAGCTGACGAGGTAGTGATCACTGCAATGAAGAGACTGGAAACAGGATTTTTCAATGTTGTGGTGGACTGCAGCATCCAGTCTTTGGAGGACCGATTCAAGTCAATGGGCGAAGTAAAAGATAAATTTGGAGTGCTCCTGAACTTCCACAAACTGGATGAAGAGTTACTTAAAGAGCAATGTGCCCAGCTCGGAAAAACACTCACCTGCGGAGAAGAGGCAGATATTGATTGGAGAGAGCTAGCCATGGAGATGCAGAGCCTTCCAGAGCTTCCCAAAGAAGTCACAACAGCGTTGGAGCTACTTATTCATATACATGAAGGGGGGCTGTGTGAGTTATACCCAAATCTTTGGGTAGCGCTGAGGATAGCCTGCACTCTTCCAGTGACAGTGGCAACTGCAGAGAGAAGCTTCTCTAAGCTTAAACTCATAAAAAACTTCCTGAGGTCCTCCATGTGTCAGGAACGCCTGAGCGGAATGGCAATGATTAGCATCAATCACCAGATAGGCAGCCAGATCTCATATGATGAGATTATAAATGACTTTGCATCCAGGAAGGCAAGAAGAGAACATTTCTGAGGAATGAGTAAATGGATGCATAGCATCACAGATTTGAAGAACTTCAGAGAGGAAGGCATTTAACACAAATGTCTTTTTTGAAAATCACATTTGATCAGCATCATTGTAAACTTATGATTATATTTAGTCAATAATACATGGTTAATAGCCTACTTATAAGTCAAGTATTGGCACCTTATTGCACTCTCTTAATTCAATTTTTTGTTTTTAAGCAAATTACTTTTTTACAAGGAGACCATGCATGCATGTGCGTGCACACAAATACACAAGTTTGGATTTTAGTTTGGAGTTCTATTGAAATGTTATCTAATTCTTATTGTTGTTACTTTTAATCTTGTTTGTGGTGTTTTAGATATTGTTAATTTTGTTTATTTGAAAAGTTAAAACATTTAAATGTTCTATTTATTATTTTATATAATATTTTATTTAAATGTATTAAATGTTATTCTATTTTCTTTATTTCATTTAAATTATATATAGGCTGTTGTTTGTACCTCTTAATCTCGTGTCAATTAAAAATGTTTCTTTGATTGTCAGTGAAATTCACTTTATCAGTCTTTTTTATTCAGCAAGTTCATCAGTGTGTTCATTGCACTGCACTGCCATTCAGCTCACTGGTATCATCATTTTACTGTGAGACATCAAACATGGAATTAAACTCAAGAACTCAAAGTCTTTTATTATCATTCTGTACATGTTGCCACATAAGAACGAAATACGTACTCAGGACCAGCAGCGTAAAAAAGATAATTAACATACAGTATACATAGAATAATTAAAACATAATTTAATAGACTAAAAAATTTAAAAATAACATAGTAGATATATTATGTACAGTAAAGTTATAAGGTAGTCATCTTTTCTTTAGGCCTTACTTAAAACGGTCAAAGGGGCCCCCAAACAAATTTTGCTTAGGGCCCCCAAAGGTCTAGGGCCGGCTCTGACTACACCCAGGATCGCTAAGAGCACCTTTAAACATAAAAGTGTTTAGTCTTTCCGCTCGCAAATTCCTCCATGTTAATAGCGAATCCACCATTGGTGCAAGCGCAACTGGCTTTTAAAGGGAATGGGAGATGAGACTCTGATTGGTTTATTGCACGTTACGCCCAAAACAAACCCATGACTCATTAAGAGGCTAGGTGCAACCCTTTTAGACCATGCGCTTGGCACGCAGACCATTTTTTCCTTTGTTAAACTAGCAAACGTTTAACACGCCCTAAGTGCACCTGCGCTGTGCGCTTCAGACCAGGCGCTCAGATCGTTAAAATAGGGCCCTAAGTATATTTGGCCTACACTTATAATTAATTTTAGAAGGCTTTGTTGTGTTTACTCTTTTGATTGAGTAGCCTATTCACAATACATTTCATTTTAGTCTTATAAACGTAAAATGTTTTGGCATCCAATACAATAGATTTGTTTGAAAATATTGATTTATAAAGAAAACTGATATGTTTCTGATTCTGAGTATGTGAATTTTTTTGTAGTCCACTGGTAGTGTACATAGGAATGTACTTCAAATGAAAAACACAGCTCTACTCTAAAGCCGCTTCTCAGCAATCTCTGACATTTGCATGTGATTATTGAATTTCGCCCCTAGTTGCAGTAACACAGAACTTTTAATTGGCCGTGAAGCTGTTACCCTCTGTACATCCACCAGGGTAAAATCAATGAGTAATGAAAAGTTCACACAAAACAAATAACTACCAAAACATCTGAAAGAAAAACATAGTAGGTGTAAAGTTTTAACATTCTTCTAGACATCATTATTCACAATCCCCATTTTACAGAAATAGTGTTTGAAGAATGTTTGAGTATTAGATCAAAACATATAGTTAGTTCTCACTTTGTTCTTTAAACCCATTGTTCTAACAGCAAAATTTCAAATATTTAAACGCATCCAAAGCTCAAAACGGATCTAAAATTTTCACACAAAAATCACATATGATCAGAATTCCACACAGCTCCTGTATTACTCTCCATTGGAAATTAATGCAAGTCTGTTGCAAGTCGGAAATAGTTTAAAGGTGGCTTAACTGTGAGACTTATAAGTGTAGTTGCTGACTGTCTGTTACTGACTTGTTTATATGGCATGTACATACACTATGCATTTTCTCAGTAGCATTTTATGACGGTGCAAACACACCTTTTGTAAAAGTCTAAAATTATGAATTTCTAATGGACCATTAAGGAAGGGGATTTACAAAAATATGAACCTCATCCTCAGGCTTCATGTGTAAATGTTGTAGGCCAGTATGAGCTGTGTGTGTAAACCTCACTCCCCTGATCTCAAGAGGCGCTCTAGAGGGTGCAATCTTTAGTGTCGTTGTTATTGGACTCTGGTTCGAATCCTGCTCGGAGCAGGTTGAGTAGGACTGGTTACATTTGGTGCTGTGAACCGGATGGAAGTGGGTTAATAGATGTAGGCCAGTAAGAGCTGTGCGTATAAACCTCACTCACCTGATCTCAAAAGGTGCTCTAGCGACTGACATAGAGGCTGTGGCATTTAGCGTCTTTATTAGTGTGCCCACCTCCCACACCGGAGACTCCCGTTTAAATCCCGCTCGGATAGGGTCGAGTAGGACAAGTTACATTTGGTGCCGTGACCCGGATGGGAGTGAGGTTTGGGGGGTGAGTGTATCATAGACCAGTAAGAGCTGCGAGTGTAAACCTCACTCCCCTGATCTCAAGAGGCGCTCTAGCGGTTGCGATCTTTAGTGTCGTTGTTATTGCAGCTGCCTCCCACGCCGGAGACTCTGGTTCGAATCCTGCTCGGAGCAGGTTGAGTAGGACTGGTTGCATTTGGTGCTGTGAACCGGATAGAAGTGGGGTAATAGATGTAGGCCAGTAAGAGCTGTGCGTATAAACCTCACTCACCTGATCTCAAAAGGTGCTCTAGCGACTGACATAGAGGCTGCGGCATTTAGCGTCTTTATTAGTGTGCCCCCCTCCCAAGCCGAAGACTCCAGTTTAAATCCCGCTCGGATAGGGTCGAGTAGGATCAGTTACATTTGGTGCCATGTCCTGAATGGGACTGAGGTTTGGAGGTGAGTGTAGCGTAGGCCACTAAGAGCCGTGAGTGTAAACCTCACTCTCCTGATCTAAAGAGGCGCTCCAGCGGCTGCAATCTTTATTGTCGTTGTTAGTGCACCCGCCTCCCATGCCGGAGACTCTGGTATGAATTGGAGTTTGAGTAGGACCGGTTACACATGCACCTACTTTTTTGAAGAGACACCAGTGGCAGTCTTGGCTCATCTGGTGCCCTTGGCAAGATAATACAAATTTTTTTTTCAAAAAGATAAAGATGCATTTGGTCATGTAGAATGAACTCTTAAATACTATCACACAGTGAGACTTTCACCCTTTTGCTCGTCTGGACCAATATTCTGGCACTAAGCACCAAAACACTTTGCATAAGCACATGCGTGCTTATCACAGAGACATTTGGAGCACAGAGGCTGAAGTGAGATTGGGTTCACAGCTGACGATCGGCCTGAGAGACTCCTCACACTGATCCGCCAGGAGAATAATTAGTCGAGCAGAGAGAGTGTACAATTGACTGAAGCAAAATTATTTCATTAGCCGTATTGAACTCCTTCATTGTCCCCGAAGACTACACCTGAATTGAGGAGACATAGAGAGAGTCAGTGGGAGAGAAAATCAAGTTGCTAAGCTGTCTGTCCGACTGACTGGAATTTAAAGGCGTTCAGTCTAATTCCATACTGCCAGGTATCAAAAGGCATTGGTGAAGGCACAGCCTGATTAATGATTCTCTCCCTGTCAGGAGTTGCAAGGTCTGTCCTTCAGAATCAGGGAAGCACAGACTAACATGTTTGTTCAGCTTGAGTACAATGTAAAGAGGCGCTGGCTGTATTGCAATTGCTATTATAAACATGATGCCTTTACCTTCAGCGTTTAAAGGACAAGTTCACAGATTTTCAACCAGCTTTGTATTGTTTGTTATAATGTGAGTACTAGTATATATAAATGAACAATGTGTACTCTTTCTCAGTTACCTGCACTCAGATATCCCTGTTTATTTTTCAGCAACAGTCTGCTGGCTTTTGGTAAAGCAAACATTTTTGTTTTCTTGCTTACGGACAGGGTTTTGCAGTTTTTTGGAAAAAGCGAATGCCTCATTATTATATATTTTTTTTAAATGTTCGCGTTTCTACTGCAAATATAGTCATGTTTTATTAAAAGCCCATCTTGCCAGCGGTGAATTCCCCCTTTGAAGGGGTCATGACATGAGAAATTAAATTTGCCGTGATCTTTTGACATATAATCTTTGTACCATCCTGCAAGTTTCATAGCTTAAAAACGTCCTCCTCATTATAAACAAGCATTTATTTAATCAAACTCCAAAAAGAGCTTGTTTTGATATTGGGTGACCTGTGACATCACACAGACAAATACATTTGCCTCCAGAGCAAGACATTGAATAGTTATAGTTATGCTGTGTTCATGTCGAAATGACTGTAGTCTCGGGATGACAACACATGACATTCTATTCAGAGCTGTTCCTGTCTACGGATTGGGAATTATGCGTTTCTATGGCAACACTATCAACACCTAAATGAATCTGCAGCGGTCACGTGGTACAAGTAGGAGCTCTCAGAAAATGTCCATCTTACAAGCTGTAATTTCGAGCTCTACGAGGACATGAACGCTTTTTAAAAGCTGAAATCTTGTAATTACGGTAATTACAACATGGTGTGAACCCAGCTACATCATCACACCATAGGCCCCGCCCACTGGCATTTAGTCATGAACTGCAGTGTTTTATAATGTTTCCTGTGGTGCACTTATAAAGTTAGCATGATTTTTTACATCAAAAATGGCCATACTTTATAAATAAAAGACATTTTAAGCCTGATTTTAGCCTCTGATTTGAACGCTCTGTTTGAAGGGGTGTGTCTGCTGTGAGACTCCAGTGTAAACGCCCACTGCTGTGATTGGCTGCTGTGAGACTCCAGTGTAAACGCCCACTGCTGTGATTGGCTGCTGTGAGACTCCAGTGTAAACGCCCACTGCTGTGATTGGCTGCTGTGAGACTTCAGTGTAAACGCCCATTGCTGTGATTGGCTTCTGCGAGACTTCAGTGTAAACGCCCACTGCTGTGATTGGCTGCTGCGAGACTCCAGTGTAAACGCCCACTGCTGTGATTGGCTGCTGCGAGACTCCAGTGTAAACGCCCACTGCTGTGATTGGCAGCTGCGAGACTCCAGTGTAAACGCCCACTGCTGTGATTGGCTGCTGCGAGACTCCAGTGTAAACGCCCACTGCTGTGATTGGCTGCTGTGAGACTTCAGTGTAAACGCCCACTGCTGTGATTGGCTGCTGCGAGACTCCAGTGTAAACGCCCACTGCTGTGATTGGCAGCTGCGAGACTCCAGTGTAAACGCCCACTGCTGTGATTGGCTGCTGTGAGACTTCAGTGTAAACGCCCACTGCTGTGATTGGCTGCTGCGAGACTCCAGTGTAAACGCCCACTGCTGTGATTGGCTCCTGCGAGACTTCAGTGTAAACGCCCACTGCTGTGATTGGCTGACATCTTTGCATATGAAATAGCTAGTATTACATGTTTAACTCTCTCGAAAACTTTTAGCACGTTTTTACTATTTCAGCTCTCAAGGTTAACTAATCGTGAAAAGTGTTGATTATAGCATTATATTCAGATCGTGGCATGAAAGGTTGCAGTGATGAGCATTGTAGCCGATCACACACATGTTGAGCTCATGAATGCTGTGATTTCGTCATTGCAACTCGATTTCTACACACTAACCAATGCTTTCATCATAACTAACAGTGCAAAACACAATGTAAATAAGAGATTTGCTGATTATTACGCACGTTTTGTCACGAGTCCAGAACTCAGTCACTGATAAACTCGTGCTGTTTGATTGACAATTCCAGAGATTGTAAAGGGAGCGTTATTTGATCGCTTTCTATATATAATTTAATCACAGTTTAAATAACAGATTATTTTCATCCTACTTAGAGAAACAATTTGAAGTTGGCCGTTTAGCCACTGGTTTGATTTACTGACACATAGACAAAGAACATCTGACTGTACATGAATCATAACATATCAGAAATCACTGGTCTCAGATCAGGCATTAGAATTAACACGGTTACTGACATGTTGTGGCATTACTGTCGAGTCCATATCGTAAAAGTCTGTTTGCAAAGCCTGCGCCTAAATTGTGACTGATTTACCAAAGAATCCACAGTGAAATGTAGCGAACACAAATAAATAATGCTCAACTGAGACATTCACATTAATGAAAATAAATAAGCACATTCCTAGCATTAGGATCCTTTGGAAGTGAATGTTATTTGTAGTCGCTCCTGTATCGCTCTTCTCTCCTCGTCATCTCACTAACACTCCAGTGGGCGGGGCCAAAGCTGTGATGATGAAGTGGGCGTTGATCTTCTTCTGCAGAGGCGCTCTTTCTCCATCCATTACAGGCTCATTCCACAACGAGTCGTTCTCTGGGCTTGGTCACAATAAAAGTTGTTTTTGGACTAACAAGGAAGTTTTCAGTTCCTGACATACACACTTGAGTCTGTCTATAACAAGTCTAATGTAAGAGTGAAATCATAACATCATCATAACATGAATTAAGTGATTATATATACAAAATATTATGAATAAAAATTTTAATAGGTGAAAAAATAATGAATGCTTTTATGAGGACAGTTCTCGAGAGCAACAATGTGCAACTTCCAGTCAGTGCATTTTGCTAAGGAACAGAATTCAAAATGACTTCCAGGATGTAACCGAAAAAAAGCTATTCTGTGCTTGCAAAGTAAAGAAAATTAATATATTATTAAAAAAATAAATAAATATTCCATCCATGATAAATAAATACATATATCCATGTTGAATGATTAAATGTTGTGGGTATCACAAGACTTTTGTTTCCAAAGTGCAGTTGGCCACACTATGATTCAATTTTAAATCAGAAAAGACAAGTACACACACACACACACACACACACACACACACACACACACACACACACACACACACACACACACACACACACACACACACACACACACACACACACACACACACACACACACACACACACACACACACACACACACACACACACACACACACACACACACACACACACACACACACACACACTATCAAAGAAACATCCAGCAAGCATACATTTCATTTGCATCATGCATTAAACAAAAGCATTGTCCATTGGAGCTGTACGGCCACAGTTGTGAAGTTATTTGTATGGAACAAGCGGAGCATTGTTGATTTTCCCTCTCTTCCTTTCACGTTCTCTGTCAGTGTTTAACTGTCTGGACACTCAGTTGGGAAAACGGATCTTAATTCTTATTCAGAGTGGAATGACAGCTTAGAAGTTCAGAAGGTATACTTTAGTGCTCCCAAGACAGCACTTTCTCAGGCTTAACTTTATTACAGAACATTTCAAGTATATCATTTTCCCCTTGCCAAACTCCGTGGAGGTTCTAGGACTCCTCTCTGATGTCAGGGATTCCCAACAGGCCGTTCAACTGAAGATGACACACAATAATTCATTTTCAGACATTTAAAGACAAAGGCATAAAAATTCACTGCAATGCATTCCAAACAAACCACTGGAGAAATCGCTGTTTGACTGTATCAATGCAAATCCATCCATCTATTCCTGTATCTGTAATCCCCACTTACGTTAGTGTGGCCATGTGTGATCAACAATACAAACCATCCAGAAATAAACTTGAATGGCCTGCACAAATGGAATATAATTTTAGCTCTGTTTATGCTGTTTCAGATGCACTCTTCGCTTGACAAAACCGCTATTTATTTTTGGTTGTAATGACATCTTTGGATGCAACCCAAACAGATGATTTCAAGTAAACTGATTTTACAAATTACATTTTTGTTTGAGTATTGCTGTTTTGTCTCTATTTGGTTTTTAACTAAGCATTTATACATCTCCCCTGTCATTCCAAGATGCATTTTTATTGCCTAATATATGGACATTAAAAACAGACTGGCTTCCTCTCATGTAAACTCATTTAATCCTGTAAATGAAAGAGTAAAATCTTCCTATATTTGTTCCCTGCCAGTTTTCACACTCATTTTCCCTTAAGAGCGCTGGCATTAGTCCACTTTACCAACAGCTTTATCTTAATCCTTCTTTTCCTGCCTATGTTGAGGTTCTTGGACCACATTCAGACTATCTAGAGGCATCATATTGTGGATGGCCGAATGGTTTGACCCCTCTTGCTGTCTTTAAATAGATACTTAGATCTATCATCAGATGACATTTGGGTCATAAAATCATAATTCCTGTATGGGAAAAAATATATTTCTTTTCTAATCTTTTAGTTCATTAGGGGATAAAATGCTTTGAACAGAGCACAGACATGCATGCTAAACTTTCAGCTGCCAATAATATAATTTTAGTGTTGTTTTCATTGTCAGCCAGTTTTTCCATCTAAACACTCTGTCATTGCTGATTACACTCGACTCGATTTAGATTTCGCTGAAATGTTTTCTTGTTGAAATTTGTGTTAACTTCTGTTCTTATGCATATATATATATATTAGGGCTGTCAAAAGATTAATCGCGATTAATCGCATCCAAAATAAAAGTTTGTGTTTACATAATATATGTGTGTACTCTGTTAATTATTATTTATATATAAATACACACACAAGCAAGTATATGTTTAAGAAAAAAATATTATTTTTATATATAAAACATTTATTTCCCTTTCGAAAGGGAACTCGCGCTGCGTCAGCTTGACGCTACGGGGAACGCCTCCAGCGTGACAGGTGTCTGAGCTACAATCGAATCACATCAGTCCTACTGACCGGCGACAGCCGATGATGTCATCAGGGTGCGACCAGGAAGTATATAAGGGCGCCTCTGCCAACATGACACCGCTTCTTCGTCTTCAGTGACTGTCTTGTCTGGTGTACTACATAGAAAAGAATCACGTTAGTTGAAGGATGAAGTGCGCACAGAAGACGCGGCACTTTAGAAAGTGCGCGGATCCGTGTCCGAGGTATCTGACGCCTGAAGACACGCATAATCTCTGTGTGTACTGTCTGGGGGAAGAGCACGCGCGGGAGGTTCTCGAGGGAGCCTCTTGCGCGAATTGCGAGCGTTTTCCCATCCGAACGCTCCGCTCTCGCCTGGCCCTCTTCTCGAGCGAAGAGGGGCCAGCGTCTGGGGACGGTCCTGCTCACGCTGAGGCTGAGCGGCGACGTAGGTCCTGGGGTTCCCAGACGGACCTGGCTCGTCGCCTGGAGGAGGGTGTGGTCCTCACAGACGATCAGCCAGGTCGCGAGGGGCGGCTGGCGGAGGAGGAGTCGGATCTCTCCTCCTCGTCAGCTGATGCTCTTCCAATCGAGCAGAGGATGGCTGGGCAGGGTGGTGATGAATCGGTTGAGGCCGAACCCTCTCAGCGAAGGCGCGCTCAGCTGCATTTAAATCATGCATTCCGCGGAGATCCGGGGCCGCACCCAGGCAGGCGGGAGGCCCTGGTCCGTCATGGCCCGAGGACCAGCGACAGGACCAGCGAGCCAGTGTCGCCTCTCGTGCGCCCCCTCAGTGGCGGAGTAGGGCGCAAAAGAGGCGGGACTCCCGCACTAGGAGTCGGAAGGACGCTGGAGAGCGAGGTCGGTTCCAGCGAAGAAGACCACGCTGGGACAGGTCTCCTCCCCCTAGGGCGCGCTGAGACTAGGGAGGCGTCCTTCTCCTAGTTCTTTCTCCCCAGGCGCTTTTACACCAGGCCGGGCGGGCCCATGATGAGCGGAGAATCCGTCAGACTCTGACGGCCTGCCTGGCTTGGTGCGTGAGTGCACCTCCCTCAGCCCCGTGGTAGTATTACACCTAAGCATTCATATGGGAATAAAGCTTGTGGGTCGATATCATGGTGTGCCGCAGGAGAGTGGGTAAGTCCCCTATAAATGGGAAATTATTTCATATATTTCTGACTTATGCTCCCTGCTGAGGGCTTCGGGGATCGCTGGATATTTCTAAAAGGGCCTGTAGTTCCCCTGTTAGGTTGGCTAGAACGATTACCAGTTGCTTAAGCTTGGTATAATTGAGCTAGTAGTGCTAGTGGAGGCCAGCAAATACTATATATGCTACACGCTGTGTGTGCTGTACACCTCTTTATTTTTCCCAGTTCTAAAAATGCGTTAGAATTAACGCTGGGTTTGCTGTTTTTTCCTGAGGGTTTGTAGCGAAAAAAAAAAAAAAAAAAAAAAAAAAAAAAGAGGGGCTTGTTTTTCTGAGGAAAGGCTAGGCATTTTTTCTCCTAGTATTAAACTACTAACTGGTAGCGGCCTCAGGGTAAGGCGGTCTGTTTTTTCTCTCAGTATAAATTTCTGGAGAATGCAGGATCAGACTATGCTAGAACTACAGTTAGATCTAGGGCCAGATCTATGTAATGACTGGCACCTTACTCAAGTGCCCTTTTTGCTATAATGCAATAATAGTGGCCCTGTTCGGGATCTCGGGTATAGATCTAGATTGGCCTAGGCTTTCTAGGGATTACGGAGTCGCGCGCCAAGAAGCGCTAGCGCTCCGGGTAGCTGTTCCTTTTTTGAACTTAGCTTTATTATTTGTCCCTAATGCAGCCTCCTCTTACGCAGAGTAGTCCGGCCAAGGCCCGCCCCCTTGCCTGCGTTCTGGGGCCTTTGCTAGTAATGCAGGTTGGTGCTGTGCAGAATTGATAGCGACTTAGCCAGTAGTCGTGGGGCAGGGTTAAGGCGTTTTTTCATGCAAGTACGAAAATTCCGTATGCATATTCAACCCGGCCCTCCAGAGCTAGTGTTTAGAGGCCGCCAGTTTTTTGGCAGGCGCTGGCCTTTTTAATATAAATTTTCATGGCCAGTTGGTCGTACTCCCCTGACAAAGCAGGGTAGATTTGAGTACCTCCACATCCAGCTCTGTATCATTCTGCCTCACCCATGGCTCGGGTTGAGCAGCACTTCACAACCTTTTTGTTTATGTAGGTTTGGTTGTGAGCTCCCTTGTAGCCAGAGCATTTCCATGGCTGACGCCCTCACATGGTATGATAGGCGCTATTAAAGCTAGGACCTTCATGAGGTGGGTGGCGTATGTGGTACTCCCCCCGTTTAGGGGGTACAGGGCATTTGGTTTGCCGAGTACCCTGCTATGGACAATGTGATTAGGTTCCAGTGTTTGTAGGCGCTGCCGATAAGATTGCACCATTGTACAGTTGGCTCCAGAAGGAATTGGAGGCCTTCGGGATGGGTCACCCAGCTAGGCTGGGATGATTTTTAGGCCAGCTGGCTGTGAGTAGCCAGCTGGGGCAGTCTTGGCAGTAGACTCCAGGTCAGGTGGTAGGCCTCAGAGTTAGGCCTCCTTGCGAGTGAGTCCCGACGTTTGGGGAGGTTGGCAAATTACTAGCTGCAACCTTGAACATAGGTAGTCAGCCTTGGTAGGCCTCTGCAAAGTTCGGCCCCTTGTGTACACTATATATATTACTCCCCAACGATGTCGGTTTCAAGTAGCAGTTCCCAACTATAACCCTTGTCAGCAGTTGGATGTTTATTTTTGTCAGCCAGCAGAGAAGCTACTGTCAGCCCAAGGTTATAACATTGCAGTTTTTCACTCCTGTCACCAGGAAGCTGTCCCTGCAGGCCTGCTGTGAGGTGGTAGGCCCCATTAGGCCTCCCTGGAAGCAGGCTCCCATTCGCCAGTCGCTGTGTCAGCTAGCATGGGCTGCTAAGCTGTTGTTGGGTGGTAGGCCGCATCAGGCCTCCCTAAGACTGGTCGTAAGGTAGTAGGCCTCACCGGGCCTCCCTAACGGCATGTTCCTGGGCTCCAGTCACCTGAGAAACAGCTAGCACGGGTCGCTATCAGGTAGTAGGCCTCACTAGGCCTCCCTGAGGCTTTCTATCAGGTAGTAGGCCTCACTAGGCCTCCCTGAGGGCGAGTTCCCGAGTCAGGATACTCGGCTAGCTGGTGTAGCTTGACCTTCAGGTAGTAGGCCTTCACTAGGCCTCCCTGAGAAAACGAGTCTCCGTTTTCCAGCTACTTTGACAGTCGGCTTCAACTGCTATCAGGTAGCAGGCCTCGCCAGGCCTCCCTCTAAGCGAGTTCCTGAGCATGACCTCTCAGGCTTCTCTGGCATACACTGGGCCTCACTAGGCCTCCCTAATGGGGCTTTGGATCTCAGTTCAAAGACTTTTGACTGGCATGATGCTGACAGCTAGTGGTCACCCTAGCGCGACTGGTGTCGCTTCTGCTACTTGGTCCCCAAGGAGGGGATTTCAGCCTGCAACCTGGTTTACCTACCGGGCAGCCCCCTTTAAGCTCCCCTCCTTTCGGAAGGGTCATATGTGAGCCAAAGCTGCCTGGGCCTGATCGGGTGGTCGTAGGCCCCTAGGGTGGCCTCCCAATTAGATCAGTTTTTAGGCCAGTCTGGCCTCCTGAGTGTTTCTATCTGATAATAGCTCAGTAGATCCTAGGATTGAGCAGATTACTCCCCTCGCTGGCAAGGGTAGAAAGCGCTGTGCTGAGTGCTGCTCTCCGGGATTCCCGTCTCTGAGATCCGGTCCGAGGAGGCCACTGCCATTCTGCAGTCCCTGGGACTGGATGCCTCTTCAGGAGGCGAGTGTCCAGAGGCTCTGTTATCGAACAGACAGGGATGGCCCGGCTGAAGTGCCCGTTGAAAAAGGCACCAAGCTAGGCCTCCTTGGTGGCGGTAGTGGCTGGCTGGGGCGCCCTAGGGCCCCCTAGCCACATTCCCTTAAAGGAGCCCCCTTCTTTCGAATGGGTTGGATCCGGGCCTTTGAGCGGCCTGGGTAGAACTTCTCTAAGTGTTCGAAGCTTCCTACTCGGGCTTATAGCTTGGGCTATGACCGTAGGGAATGCTGTCACTGACAGCCTTATGTGACCAGAGGGGGAGTGGTTCAGGCATTTCAGTTGAATTTGTTTGTTCTGACAGTGGTCACTGCCAGTAGGCATGCACTCCCCTCGGCATGGCGGTGTTGGTATTTCGTTCCCCGTAGCGTCAAGCTGACGCAGCGCGAGTTCCCTTTCGAAAGGGAACGTCTCCGGTTACGTATGTAACCTAGGTTCCCTGAGAACAGGGAACGAGACGCTGCGTCGCTTTGCCATGCCTCAGGGTTTGCCTGCCGGACAGTCCCTGAAGACGAAGGGCGGTGTCATGTTGGCAGAGGCGCCCTTATATACTTCCTGGTCGCACCCTGATGACATCATCGGCTGCCGCCGGTCAGTAGGACTGATGTGATTCGATTGTAGCTCAGACACCTGTCACGCTGGAGGCGTTCCCCGTAGCGTCAAGCTGACGCAGCGTCTCGTTCCCTGTTCTCAGGGAACCTAGGTTACATACGTAACCGGAGACGATTTATATATATTATAGATTATATAAATGTATATACAGTATATACATGCAAATATTTCTTAAATATATACATGAATGTGTGTGTATTTATATATAAATAATAATTAACAGAGTACACACACATATATTATGTAAACACAAACTTTTATTTTGGATGTGATTAATCGCGATTAATCTTTTGACAGCCCTGATATATATAAAATTGTGTTTTTGTGTGTGTATGTATTTCATATGGAAGCCCTTTGCAACAGATCAATGAGCAGCAATTCATAATTTTGGCTTGGTATGTCAACATTTCATCTTTTTATCTCATAATTTTGACTTTTTATCTCATAATTATGTTTGAAAGACATCATTTCAATTTAGAAAGTCATAATTTTGACTTTTCAATCTCCTAATTTCGGTTTGGTATGTTAAAACTTCTTGATTTTTTTTTCTTATGTGCCAGAAATTTATTATCTCTTCATTTATTATCTATTATCTCATAATTATAAGTCATAATTTCAACTTTTTATGCATGTTTTTTTTCTTATGTGGCAGAAATGGGCTTCCATAATAGTATATAAAATGTATATATATATATATATATAGCCTAATGTGTGTACACTACTGTTCAAAAGTTTGGGGTTGGTAAGATTGTTCTCTTTCATTATATTTTAAAATGTCATTTATTCCTATGATGGCAAAGCTGAATTGTCAGCATCATTACTCCAATCTTCAGTGTCACATGATCCTTAAAAAAATCAATCTAATATGATGATTTGCTACTGTTTGATGAATAAAACTTTCAAAAGCACAGCATTTATATGAAATGTAACATTTACTGTCATGTTTGATCAGTTAAATGCATCCTTGCTGAATAAAAGTATTCATTTCTTTAAAGAAAAATCTTATTGACCCCAAACTTTTGGAGTGTATATACTGTGTGCATACTGTTAAGACCCAACATGGCATGCTGAATCAGCACACAAATATTAAGACATAAATACCACTAATGGGCTGCCTGTCTGCAGTGATTTAAACCATGACCGCAAGGTGAACAGTGCTTCACCCAGTAGCTAAACACACACAGTGGGTTGATCATCAGATGGCCTTCGGGTCTGCCTGCAGGCCAGGCTCACTGTCACTCAGCATCCCTCTGCGGGCTGATGGGAAGACACTGCCAGCTCTGTCAGTCACCAGCTGACACGTCCCCGTCTGACTGAGGCATTCTGATTAAAGATGATTTTCACATCCAGATCTTGACATAAACATAGTCTGGCACTGAATGAAGTGTGTAATTTTTTCCGATGTGAAAATACATCCTAGTTTAATGTGCAGAGACAACTTTAAGTAAGCCATTCGCAGACTGACTTCATGACAAATCTAAACGCTTTAGCTCTGTGACACTCTCAGAATATAGCTTTTTTTGCTTGAGCTGTCATATCATGGGTCAACCAAACTATCTGTTAGTGTGTTTTCACAGTTTTCAATATGATTTAAAAAACTAATATAACCTAAAAAAACTCTAAAGCTTACTGAAAACAAGTAAACTGTGACAAAGGAAGAGCAAAGAAACAAACTACAAAAGAACAAAGACAAAACTTCAAGCACTAGAAATACTAGCTACAGTATATCAAATGTATAAATTAACCAAATGTATAAAAAAACAATGCATAGTCTTTACTGTGTAAATTAAATATACATTTATTCTTATTAAAGTTACAAAAGTGATTCAGTCAAGAGCAGTGAGAGATTTTCTCTTTTTTGTTGTTTGATTAGCATTAATAACGACAGCCAACCCGTTCTCACTCCCAAGGCGTCAAAATCTGAAGCTTGGTCAAGTGCCATCCGCGTCACAATTAAGACGGTAAAGTTACCTACTATTTCGACACACTGGGTGATACTTCATTTCAGTTGTTTACCCAATGCGTCAGATCAAGACGCATTTAATTCTTTGCATTTGTAAAAGCAGACATAATTTTATTCATATTTAAAGGCTACTTTTATATTTTGGAGCAACTAACCCAACTCCTACCCTAAACCTACCCACTTCTAAGTGAAGTTCAAAACATAATTTCGGGAGGAGTGAACCCATGTAATCTTTCAATTAGCAACGTACACAAACGCAAATTCGGGAGGAGTGAACCCATCTAATCTTTCAATCAACTGCTAAGCATATAAGCAGCCTCCTACCTCCTTCAGGCATCAGTCGTTTGCATCCCTCCACCTCCCCAACTCCACCTACTTACATTCATGTTTACCTTTCCCTTCTTCCTAGCACTAGTAGTCCCTGGGGGGTAAATCTAAGCTTGAGTGGAAGCGGCTTCCTCGAGCCCCTCCACCGCGGACAGCAAGCCAAATACGCTTAAAACCTTATCAGCTAAAGAGTATATGGGTAAACGAACTCGTGAAACAATATAAAACACGTAACAGGCAAATAAAAGTACAGTCACAGGTATTTATTGCAAAAACTGACCAAAAACAGTATAAAAGTATTATCTCATGTTGCATTCCAAGTCTTCTGAAGTCACACGATGTCTTCATGTAAAGAACAGAGTTGATCTTAATGTTTTAGTCGCTGAGATGATGATCCCGTCGCAATGTGAACGCACTCATTCCTTTCTCATTCAAATAATTCACACGACTCTTTACCATGACGCATACGGTCACAAGACACACGAGAACCATTGACATTTTACAATCGAAGCTGATGTAATGATGCAATTGGTCACGAGACATACGAGAGCCAATGCAATTTCACTATGAAAACTGACGTAACGGGCGTCAATTTTTGAAATTTAATGTGTTCATGATCTTCGGTGGATGGAGACGCTGATCGCTTTTGGGGAATTTCTTCACACAAATCAATCGTTTGGCCTCGGAACACTTGAATATTTGTACTTTTGAATAAATTGTGCCTGCAGTTGGATCTGCCTGTTATATCCTGTATTTTATATCATATAATACACAAATGGGTAGGTTTAGGGATGGGATGGGGTTGGGTTTCATGCACTGTAAAAAAAATTCAGGTCTCCAATTGAAAATTTTCTAGTGACTGATCACATCTAAATTTTTTAGTTGGCCAAATTGAATTTCTGTGAATTAAAGTGCATCAATTCACAGAAATTCAATTTGGCCAACTGAAAGATTTAGATGTGATCGGTCACTAGAAAATTTTCAATTGGAGACCTGAATTTTTTTTACAGTGTGTTGAAACGTGTCTAAAAAGCGTAAATAATATAAATGTAAATAAAATTAAGGTGGCTGATTAAAATTGAGACACTCCAACATGTCATAATAGCAAAATCATAACCCAATATATGATCATCATGACGATAACGTTTCCTTGCCCAATGCGTCTGTGTATGACGCCAAAGATTTCTCATTGAAATCAATGGAGCACACAGCGCGTCGAAAAATGATGCCTAGGGGTGCCTTTAGCGTCTTCATATTGACGTGGAAGGCACTTGACCATGCTTCAGATTTTGACACCTTGGGAGTGAGAACGGGTTGCGACAGCAGGTAAATTTGGACGCTGTCACTTTAAAGGGTTATGAAACCCCCTGTTTCAGCAGCCGTCAGTTCTCACCACAGTTTTGAAAAATGCGATAAAAGTGGACGTGGTTTAGCGGCGGAGTGGAGAGGGGGACGAGGGGAGACCGGGAGACTGACAGCACATCAATGGCTTCTGATTCAGACAAATTTTATTTCGCTCTCATTAAAAGCATCACCGCTTCCCACAAATGCCCGTGCAAATTACCATTAAGTTACATGCAACACAATATACACATGGAATTTGAAGCTCACCTTTGCACAAATATACATATCCTGTGACTGTTATAATTCAATGGACAATTAAATGCACAGCCATTCGCAATTTGTTTTCTGCATCGAAAATATGTATGAACACGCGGTTGCATAACTTTGGTAACTTTTGAGGCTTATTTTGTGGAGTTTTATAAGCCGTTTGGTCGGTTAAATGGCCATAAAGAGCGGTTACACTCACAGTGTGGATGAATCGCATTTGTGTCGTAGACTCAGGATCTATTGAAGAGTATGCGATCTCACTGTTTGAAGCGCCAGTCAGGGGAAAAGGCCTATCAACGCGTGCTGTAATGAATAATTAAGCGTGTGCTGTCATGAATTAAGCAAGGCGTCTTCTCATAGGATAAAGACACGCAGTCTCATGAATAATTATGAGACACCGATGAGTCATCGCTGGACTTTAGTACAAGAAAACGCCGAAAATGACGTTAACATGAAGACGAATTTAAACCAGGAAGTTGAAAATAGAGCAAAAAGGTTTAAAATTAACTAGTTTTCTCCCACATTCAAAACTAACAGATGCTAACATTGTCTTCCACACGTACTTCTGTTAAAATCTCAGAAAATGTGGTTTGGGGTTTCATGACCCTTTAAGAGCGACTGCACGGATCCAATATACTCATGCCAGTGTTGTAGTTAAACCTAGTCCGAGTCTTGAGTACTACAACACCGACTCATGCGTTGTTCTTTCTCAATTTCTCAGTTCTTTCGCAACAGTTTCGTTCTCTTAAGACAATGTGTTTACTTGCAAATACATGGTCATTTTGACACATAGGTGTGTGTTTTTAACCGTTCAAGCCCAGTTAGGCGTCAAAAAGCACACAGTTCAGTTCTCAGGCGCTCTATGAGCAGGGGCTTCATCCCGCGCGTCTCTCAGACAACGCTGAGAAACAGTCTCAGAGCGCACGCATGTAGTGAAATGGGTTCTCTTTCGCTGCTAATTGTGTTTCAAC
The DNA here is from genome assembly GCF_949357685.1 of Gobio gobio. Lineage (NCBI taxonomy): Eukaryota > Metazoa > Chordata > Actinopteri > Cypriniformes > Gobionidae > Gobio > Gobio gobio. The sequence continues at coordinate 47,568,592 of NC_137105.1, read as the reverse complement.
AGTTTAAAATCGCCTGTTTTTAAATCGCGCTGCTTAAAAAGCTGTCATGACTGTGAAGCACAGCAATGTCATGTGAGTGTAACCGCGATAGAGACGATAGTCCAAAATCTCTACTGGTCAGGGCTGGACTGGGGCTAAAATTTGACCCTGGACAAATCCAGCCCATGCTACCAACGAGTTACCCTGTGAATGTTTTTGCTAGGGTTAGGACCTTAAATGAAAAAATAAATGAATAAATAATACTAGGACAGGGACTTTTGTCACATAGAAATGCAATTGACAGTAAAGCACTGATTTTGAGGATGCCGTAAAGTAAATTTACTGCTATTAATTACTGTCATCATTTACTCACCCTCATGTCGTTCCAAACCTGAATGACTTTTTCTCTTCTGTGAAACACAAAAGAAGATATTTTGAAGAATGTTGGCAACCAAACCTTTTTGGTTAACCTTGACTTCTATTGTAAAATTATTTTATGTTCCACAAAAAGAAAGTCATTCAGGTTTGGAATGATATTAGGGTGAGTAAATTACATTCTGCGTTTAACTATCCCTTGGAAAACACTAACATTTGTAAAGAGTTAACACATCTTTTATGTTGGAAACTGATTTATGAGGCTTTCATTGAATTAACAATTAACTTCAATGAAAATTCATTAGAACTATTGAAAGGTTCATAAAACATGTTTTAAGAGAATAAAGTCTTTGTCCTTATTTCATGGGCTCCAGGCTTTAATAATCCTTTAATTGCACTAATGAAATTTGCCATGGTTCTTGCATATAATCCAGAGTTTAACTGTAGTTTTATTTAACTAAGATCAAGGTAGACACAGGTAAAACCATGCTCCTCATTAACATGGGTATGGTTTCTAAAATAAATAAATAATAATAATAAATAAATAATAATTAAAAAAATATATTGTAAACATGTAGAAAATACGAAAACAGCCTCAATAAAAGTGATATATAGTCCACAATATTTAATGTAAGTAAAAATAGCAACATTTTTAAATACACAAAAACTACCATTCAGACGTTTGGGGGTTAGCTGAGATTTTTCTCGTCACCAAGTCTGCATGTAGCAGTATTGTGAAACACTATTGACATTTTTCTATTTTAATATATTTCAAAACGTAATTTATTATAATTTAGCCTACATTTTAAATATTTAGTAAGATTTTTTTCTATTTTAAAACATTTTAAAATGTCATTTATTTCTGTGATGGCAAATTTGAATTTTCTGCATTTTCACCCTTCGGTGTCACACACTCTCAGAAAAAAAGTGGAGGTACTGAGTGGAGGTACTCCTTGGGGAACAAAACGTTTAACTGTACCATTAAAGGTACACAATTGGTCCTTAGCGTACAATTAAACCATTGTTTTCCTCTACTTAGAGCAGGGGTAGGCAAGTTCGGTCCTAGAGAACTGCTGTCCTGCAGAGTTTGACTCCAACCCTGAAAGACATCTATAGAAGCTCTTATTGAGAATTAACAGAGGTTTAGATGTTGATATTTTATTGAAAATATTTGGTCACCATTATGGTGATCAGTGTTTCATTTAGTTGGGCGGTTTGACTCTTGGCTTTTTATGTGAGTTTGTGGTTTTTGTTACAGTGATAACAAAACACATAATCTGTTCAAATCAAAAGAAGCCATAAACAAAAATTGTCATGATGAAAAATATTTGACTAAACTCATCACTGACTAAAACTATTTAATACATAATATTCACCAACAACACTTTTTTTTGCCACAGATCAGACATTCTACATTTAGATTTTTAAATACATTCTAGGGGGGAAAAAGTTTAGACTCACACAGATATCAAGATTCAGCAGATGAATCTCAACAATGGTCACATACTTAATGCTGCAGTGCATGCTGGGAGCCATGAGTTTTATACTGTGGTAGCTTGGTAGGGTTGGAGCCAAACTCTGCAGGACATCAGATCTCTAGGACCGAACTTGCCTACCCCTGACTTACAGGTACAACAATGTACCCTTAAGGGTACCACCCAGTGACGGCCACTTGTACCTTAAAAGGTACAATTTTGTACTCTTTTTTTTTTTTTGAGAGTGCATGATCTCTCAGAAATCATTATAATATGGCATCACACTGCTGTTGAAATGAAAGGGAATAATAATGAATAACTTCTCCGTGTATTATAGACCATCTTGCTTTCTACATAAAAATTAAATTACATTTTTCTCACAAAATTATAATTCAGAATGACTTCTTGTATAAAAAGCACCTCAAAAGACTAAACGTCATATCAAATCAGTGAAGGAACCTGATGCAGATAATGGCCCTCTTGTGCTCCTTTTGTTGTGAAATGGGAACATTCTTCACAATCAGCCATAAAACAGTCCCGGTGGGGCAATTATTTGGAAGACTGAGCATGCAAATGCTCGGCAGGACATACCTGCCTTACAGAAACCCTAGTGCTATTACCGGGGTAGATTTAGACTAATCTCCTGTACCACTACTTCAACTGCCACGGCTTTGAACAAATGTCAAATTAGTCAGTTTTTCGAACTTGTGCAGTGCTCGTATAGGAAAGTGAAACCATTATGCATTGAGGATGTAGAACTGTCATTCAGAGCGAGAGAGAGTTGCCATAGTGACCCGCTCTATTTCGTACACATGAATGCGTATGTTGTTATTTATAAACGTGTACAGTGTGAGGCCTGGGGTGCCTGCTCATAATCCTGAGGTTGAAACATGTCATGGTTTAGCGATTTAACTACTAGAAATCTTAATGTTCCTCCTCAGATCAGAAAGCGAGTCTGTGTGCTGAGGGCTAACTCTGCAAAAACAGCTGTCGAAACGTGAAAAAGCACTAATCAGAATTACAGCTTCATCTGCGCACTAATTTCCCTGTGACAGTGGAACGTGAATATTTCATCCATCTCCCTTATTATCTTTTAGCTTCGAATCCGACACAGTTTGTTCTCTTTCGATGCTCGAGAGGGGGTGGCGTGTAGCCACATCGTGTTCCCATGTTCAATAGAGACATCAACTTTCTCTCTTTCACCTTGCACCCTCATTCTTTCCTCCCTCACCCGCCAACCCCCATCTTTTTGTTGCGTTTTCTTGTGAAGTTGGCACACTTCAAAGCTCGAGGATTGACAGGGACGCAGACTAAAAGCTCCCATTCATCTAGCGGGTGGAATTAGGTTGCCGTCTCTCTCAAGCACTACTTCAGAAAGCAGCTCTCATCTCTTTAAATATCTGGCCTCTGCATGACATCCTGGAAAGAGAGAGAAAGAGAACTAAAACTTCCTGCTAGGAGAAGCTGGTAAAAGACGAAAAAATTGGGTTTAAGGGGACAGGAGGGATGTCTGTGTGCAAATTGCTTAGATATTCCCCTGCAAATTTGTACATGGGTGACGAATGTCAACAGAGATTCTTCTTTTGAGAGGCTGGGGTGTGAAGGAATGTGAATAAAGAGAAAGGGAGAGGTGCAAAGAGAAAATAAACGAGAAGGGGTAAGACATATAAAGTGACAGATGCAAACCAAAGGGGAGAATTATATCTTCTTTTATTATAGAATTTATGAATTTGATTTGAACTGTTCCATAAAAGGGGAAGTTCACACAAAAGTGAAATTCTCTGTCATTTCTGTCATTCTCTGACAGAGTTTGTAGGCCTATTCATACAGTTTGCAGCAGTGACTTCTGTTGCAAACTGGTTTCGGAGGATTACATAATGTTAAACAAGACCACACTTTAAAACCTTAAAATTCCTGTGAGACAAAATTAATGTTCTCCTATACAGCGACTGACAATAGATCCATAAAATACACCAAAACACAACATAAATTCACAAAAGACTCGCTCGCTGTAATCCAAATCTTTAGAATCCATACATTTGCGAGGAACTGATCCAAATTCAGCCGTTTATCCAGTGATCTTCATCTCCATTCTCAGCAGCGACCAATTTAAACAACACATTTAGTAAGACTTTAGTAATCAGGCTCTGAATAGATTACCCATTAAAAGTTCTTTCAGCCAATAGAATCGCTCTGGGGTCCTAAGCGGACACTATTTCACAGGGGGGCAGGATTTCTCATGACACCGGATTAATATTTTCATGGATTAAATTATTATTAAATTAAATTCTGCTCTGTACCTCATACAAAACTATTATATACCGCCAGAGAGCACTGCGACTGCAACATTATCATTTCAATGACTTTTGGTACCGCTTTTGACATTTTCGCAATAAATAAATTATTGTAATTACACTTTTCTGATTATGTTTTTCTTCGTAACTGTACGTAGTTTTAAGAAACGGTTATGGGTAGGTTTAGGGGTAGGATTAGTGGCTCAAAATATTTTTTAATGCTATATTGTTACTAAAACTCATTTTCCTACACATCTCTGTCCATTCCGTTTTCATTCTTTTTATATTCTGTATAAAACGGGTATGTTTAGGTTTGGGAGTAGGGTTAAGGGATCTTACATTTATCTATAAAATAGTAAAAGGGAAATGATACAGATCTGAAAGATTCATAAATATTTAACATTTTGTAGCTGTAAAATCATAATAATGCTACGTCTAAATGTTGCCGATTCGTCCATATTGTACGTTTTTAGCATCTATCCAAACTTACAAAATAAGGCTCCCTTGTGTCTTTGAAAGTTACGTATTAATACCTACATATTAACAATGATACCAGGCTGCATTTACTCACCCTCATGGCATTACAAACCAGTATGACTTTCAAAAGAAGATATTTTGAAAATGAGTTTTTTGTCCATACAGTGGAAGTCTGTTCTGCTGAAGAAAAAGGCAATTATATGAGTATATAGTGAGTTTGATGACAGAATTTTTGTTTTGGGTCTCTGTGAATTAATGATTCTTGTATTAAGAATTCTTGGAAAATGCAATTCCATTGCCAAATGATGAAATAATGTAAATAGTAAATGATTTTAAAACAATTATTGCAAAAGTTATACTTTTTGATTCATTAGAAGAGAACTGACTGACTCAGTCATTCGGGAGTTGGACCACATAGCTGCTATGTTTTTGATTGACTAAATCCGACGAGTCATTTGTTCTACATTTAGTATTGTGTAATTTGTGTTTCGTCTGCATCAGTGGAGAGAACCGTTAAAGGAACAGAATGTCATTCTGTTCTAGCTACGTGGTTTATCTCAATAGTGAGAACTCAAGTGCATGCTTGGATTCCCGCCGGTTCAGTAAGCATTTCAGGCAGGTGTCCTATTGGCTGTATTCAAACCCATGGGAAGGTGTTCATGGATATTACACAGTCATTTGAAGACGCAGTGAGATGTACCATCACTGCCATTTTCTTTCTGGCATGCTTGTGTTTGGCACTAGGCAAAATACAACTTCCTGTCCATTGGGCTTCTCTCTCTCTCTCTCTCTCTCTCTCTCTCTCTCTCTCTCTCTCTCTCTCTCTCTCTCTCTCTCTCTCTCTCTCTCTCTCTCTCTCTCTCTCTCTCTCTCTCTCTCTCTCTCTCTCTCTCTCTCTCTCTCTCACACACACACACACACACACACACACACACACACGCACACACACTATTTGCACACTTTGGCTAGTTACCAGTCACTAGCCCCTTGGCTGCACATCCCCAGGGCCAATGACAGCAGAGCGGACATCTGTCTCACAGTTTCATACCTTTTATGAAGTTCCCTCTAGAAAATCAATTGAGTGTACATCAAAACACTGATAACTTGGTGATTACCTGTTAACTATTCGAACAGAACCAAATGTGGGCGTGGCTTAAACCAGAAGAGTCGAAACTAAATGAAAAGCCCATTTTTAGCTGTAACTATTTTCCATTTATAGTTTCCTTTGTACCAAATATGTAGTTTGAATGGTTTTATTTTACATAAAGGATTTTATAGAAATGCAATTATTATAAAATAACAGCTTGACTTCCTAATGAGAGTATCGCTTGTTCTTTACCTGTGACTGTTTGATTTGTTGGTAACACTTTACAATAAGGTTGTATTAGTTAACATTAGTTAATGCATTAGTTAACATGAACAACACCTCTGTTCAGCATTAGTTAATCTTTGTTAATAAAAATCCAGCTGTTCATGTTAGTTCACAGTGCATTAACTAATGTTAACAAGATTTTAATAATGCATTAGTAAATGTTGAAATTAACATTAAAAAAGATAAATGCTTTATAAGTGCAGTTCATTATTAGTTCATGTTAACTAATGTAGTTAACTAATGTTTGCTAATGAACCTTATTGTAAAGTGTTACTGATTTGTTTTTAAATGTTAATAGACATATCAAAAAATTTAAAACATGTAGTGTATGATATAGTTTTTCAAGTTTAGATTTCGGAGACATGCACAATAAAAGGGAAATATTATGTGGCCATTTGACATTATCTTGAAATCATGTTGTGTGCATTTTATTTCATAAAGTTTGACAATAGTTCAACTTTAGTCACATAAGCTTACCATTACTCACCATTATAATGTAAATTTAGATCAATGTTGCTATTAAAAGTATAATAGCAACCCCCCCCCCCCCTAGTTTATTTTGTCTGATTCATTTAATTGATAAAAACAATTATAATTTTTTTAAATTTCAGAAATTCTGTAGCCTGGATGCCAGCCGAACTTAGCCCCGCCCACAACATTTGAGGTCGGGAAGTTCGGTCTGGACTTGATTCGTTGTGGAGGAACTATGCTCGAAGCAGAGCTGTTCAGACCAATCAAATTGTCAGGGCGGGATTTATACGATGATGGACAGATGATCAACAGTAACGTAATTATGCTTGTCACCAAAGAGCGTTTGGGTTGAATTCGTTCTACTCCTAAACTTGTTCGTATATGCATTCACCTTTACTATTTCTCTCAAAAATGATGATCGTGTGAGTAAGTACTGCGTGTATCCTTAAATGCCCACTGAAGTGCCTTGAAACGCGCAGCATTATTCAGTGTGTTGACGTAATTTCCCCTGAAACGGCTCCAGCTGTTAGCAGCTCCTCCCCTTTTTTGAAACAGCCAATAGCGTTTCGTTAATACCACAGTTTGACCAGAGCCTTTCTGTTTGGTAAAGCCAGAGTTTCCTCCTAATCTCTAACCGTTTATCATCATAATCTCCTCCATATCGCTTTGAAATACAGCGTTCTGTGCAGAATTTAAATGGGTCCGATATGTTTTGTTGTCTGTGCCGACTCGCTCATATGATCCGCTCTGCGCTCTCGTGTCTCTATTCTATACCAGAGCTGTTGGTGAGTGTGTGTGTAAGTGTGTGTGTAAGTGTGTGTGCTGCGGCGGTGCGCGTGAAACTAACTTGAAACCAGACTTCATTCGCCTCAACTGAAAGCATATTTACACTGTCTGAATTGTTTCCTATCGAACAAGTGACCGATTTCAGCCGCAGCTTCAGGGTCTGTTTATAGTGTAGGGGGCGGGACGCTTCAGATTCTATGTCATCAAAATGTCATCAAAATCTGTGATCCATTTTAACAGAAGTGAGAGACTGTAAGTTTTGAATGCTTATATCTCCTAAATGCGAATTTTGTCATTGTTTTGGAACACACCAGCTTATTCATAACCTTAAGGCTAACATAGTCATTCTAAAAGCTAAAAAACGTCCATTTTGATTTCAGGGGGCCTTTAAATTATTTTTACAACACCGGCAAAGATCGTTTACACTCATCTTCTTCTTCTACTTCTTCCAGCGTGCGTGCAGTTTGAACTCTGTTGACAACTATGCGTCGCTCAACATACGTCACTTACTGCATTGCTCTGATTGGTTGTAGGTCTATCCAATTGAGTGCAGAGGCATTTTCGCCCCATAATCACAGCCCAATGGAGCAGTATTATGACTATATTCTGACTAGAATCTGAGTATGACGACGTCAGGCTAGAAATTCTGTGTTGTGTATTTAAATTTTTCTGGCAATCAAATATATTTAAAAAAATAAATGTATTATTATTATTAGTGTTAGTAGTATTATTACATTGAGACATAGCAAAATTCTACTGTACAACAGTAGCCTAATATATTTCTGTCACAATTTCAAGTTAAGCCAAACTTTTATTTTGTTTTTATTTTATTTTGTTTCCTTTTATTCATATCCTCATCTAGTGAGACGGCAGAGTGTCACACGTGCTTTAGTGTGTGTGTCGGAAATTAAATTATTTATTCATCAATTGATTTTTTTGAAATTCCGCCTTTTTCCACATCACGGAAATCATAGGGCCCTATTTATATTTAAGACTTTGGTTTGAACGCATCCTAATAAACGCAATGCTTCAAAACTTACTTACCCCTAAGTATAAAACTAAAGCAAGTATGGTTATTAGAAATATTATTACTTCCCAAGATAACCATAAATCCAAATAAAGATAAATAATATTTCATACCATATTTCATTTGTTGTCTACGTTTAGTGTTAGCTTTGCATTAGCTTGTCAGCTAACCAGATGTGCTACATACAGAAAAGGGGTGCTTTTTATCATTCACTCAGGTATTATTCATACCCTGGTATTTAATTTTAGTATCCATGCACCTGCCCTTGGTGCAACATATGCATTGTATCCAAAAGATAAATGGTAGTCTTAGTTTAGGATGGGGAAGTGTTATTGCAAAAGGAGGGGGAAGTGGAATTTCTCCACAGAGATTAAAGATGAAGCCCAATGAGCCTGAAGACAATCAGGGTGTTGTGACGGATGTGCTTTTGTAGTAAGGAATGCAATTGCAGCTGCAATTACCAGGGCCTGATTACAGGACTAATTGGACACAACAGGGTAATTGTTACCACCAAAGCGTTGTTGGAGTGAGTGACAGTAATTGTAACGCAGTGTTGGGTAGCTGCAGAGTTTAAAGTTGAGACAAGAGTCCCGAGGAGTGTTTGCTTGTGTGTGTGTGTGGTTGTAAACTTTGATATAGATGCAGAGTGTGTTGTCAGTTGTTATGGATGGTTATAAATGTTGTGATGTGAAGTTTGTGATGTCTAGTTCACAATTCACTGGCCTTTGAACAGCTGTTGATTGTCTGCTGTGTGATGAGTCCACTCATCCACAAGAGACTTCAAACGATTTCAAAGCTCTCAGTGAAAGCTGACAGGCTGTAGTGCTCTGCTCCTGTCAGACTTTGACTGTGGGCCCTCAGGTAAAATGCAAGAAGTTCATGAAACTTTATCATCTAGATACATCTAAATGTACTTGAATATTATAGTATATAAGTCATGTAGCTGACACAGCATTTGAGTCACATTGGAATTGCTACTAGAGCAAGTCCAATTTCCCATAAAGCATTTGCTTTCATATATCAGAAAATAAATGTCTCTGTAGATTGTTTGGATTCATTTTGATCTTGGTTCTATTGAACTTTCTCTGCCGTGTCCTTAGTTTTTCTGAAAAGGTTATCTCAGGACAAATGAACAACCCAAATAAATCTGCTGAACTCTTTCTTGCTATGTGTCTTCCTAAAGTCAGCTGAAGTTTTCACTCAGATTGTGTACACACAGGTATTTATTTACCCATTTTTGTATTACTTTACTCACCCTCATGTTGTCCTTATACTATGACTTTGTTCCTTCAGAACACACAAAACGGCATTCTCAAATATAGCTGCAAGCAGCGATGATGGGCTCTAACCCTGGCGCCACCACCACCCTGATGGCTTTAGGGAAACTGTACAATGTGGGCAATATGCATTTAAAGCGGGTAAATATAAAAGCACTGTCAAAGCCGTATATGGCACAGTTACTGCAGACAGCTGGTGCCACCATGACCGCACATCCATGAGATCATTTAAATTTAGATGAATTTCATGTCATAGGATGTTATAGGTCACTTTCAAATGAGTGAGAAGTTCTCATTTGCAACTCAAAATGTAAGGTCTTTTTATATTTTTATTAACCTAATTATTAAACTAATTATATAAAACGTTGTTGTCAGTGCACTACAGATGAACTGGATCTATGCCTTTATTTTGTTATTCAAATTGATAGAAAAAGAGAAGGCCTAAGAGATTTCTTATCCATTAATGCAGGCAAAAGCACACAGAAATGAATGGGTTAAACTCTAAACCATCAAAATTATAAAATAGAGAGATAGAGAGAGGCAGAGAGAGATCAAAGAATAAGTTGGAGAATGTTTACCAGTTAGTTGATCCAGAAAACTCTGTTAAAGTTCTGTGAAACTGTGAGAAAGTAGTCTTTGATAATGCCTAAATATATATCAAAATGCAATAGCTAAGAAAAGTAATGAATTGAAAACTGAAAACTGTTCTCAACAAGGCTTTTCTCAACCCTGTTTAAAAATCAACACAATCACATGAGAATACGTATCAATAGTACGAGTGTGCAATGTCGTGGAATGTATACGCCAGAATTAGTTTTTTTAATACAGAACCCCCCACATGATAACTTGTGCCCGTCCCTAATGGCCGAAGATTGCAGCGTTGCAAAGTTTCAAGAGTTTTTGAGCATGTTAAGGGACCAAAAAGTGCCAGAAAGGTAAAAAAAAATAAATAAAAAATAAGGAAAAAAATGGGGCTTGGGCCCTTATAATGTGTTGATTGCTCTTTCCACAACAGTGAATAAGGACTGGACCTTCCCAAAGCTTGAAATCTCAAAAACACCATTGAAGTTAGTTTGTTAAGTGAGTGAGTTAAACTCGAGAACGGGATCAGTTTGATTTGTGAATGAATCATTTGATGAACTGATTCATTTGATTAAACAAGAGCTATCTAAGCCCCTAACTATTACCAAAGGTGTTCCTCAAGGCTCTGTATTAGCTTCTACCCTATTTTCAATTTTTATAAATTATATTTCCCAAGCTATCTGTAGTGAGTACTTTTATTCATTTATAAACTGATGACACCATTCTTTACTCCATAGGATCATTGAATGATGAAGTTCTAAAACAGTTACAAGATATTAAGGGCTTGGGCCCTTATAATGTGTTGATTGCTCTTTCCACAACAGTGAATAAGGACTGGACCTTCCCAAAGCTTGAAATCTCAAAAACACCATTGAAGTTAGTTTGTTAAGTGAGTGAGTTAAACTCGAGAACGGGATCAGTTTGATTTGTGAATGAATCATTTGATGAACTGATTCATTTGATTAAACAAGAGCTATCTAAGCCCCTAACTATTACCAAAGGTGTTCCTCAAGGCTCTGTATTAGCTTCTACCCTATTTTCAATTTTTATAAATTATATTTCCCAAGCTATCTGTAGTGAGAAATTTTATTCATTTATAAACTGATGACACCATTCTTTACTCCATAGGATCATTGAATGATGAAGTTCTAAAACAGTTACAAGATAGTTTTAATAGTATTGAAGAAGCTTTCCATGATTTAAACCTAGTTTTGAATAGCGCAACAACAAAGATAATGTGGTTTGGAAAGAACCAGTGTAACAAAGGTATTACATCCTTGAACAGGGAAAATCTTGAAGTGGTATCCTCATACAAATATCTCGGAATATGGCTCGATAGTTCTCTAACTTTCACCGATCATATAGTAAATCTTCTGAAGAAAGTTAAATCAAGACTTGGTTTCTTATATCTAAATAGATCTGTGTTTACTTAATTATCGAAGAAATATCTTGTTGAAACCACAGTTTTACCATTATTCGACTACGGAGATGTAGTTTATAAGAATGCTCGTAAAGGGACTCTAGAACAATTAGATGTGTTGTACCATGCAACTATTCGATTAATCACTAATTTACCTTACAGAACGCATCATTGTGAACTATATTCCCTCTTAAATTGGACACCATTACACATCAGACGGGAAATACACTGGTGTATCTTCATTTATAAAGTCCAATTAGGTTTATTACCCAAATATCTGCAAGAGTTGCTACTACCTCACAATAGTGCGTATACAACCAGATCATCTCATCATATTCTTTTATTCCAAAAAAGAAAACTGTTTCAGCTTTTGGTTTTGCTTCCCCTAATGACTGGAATTTACTACAAAAGTCATTGAAATTGGAATCATATATTTCAATCTCTGCGTTTAGAAAACTACAAGGAAGTGTTTTTATCACAACATGCAAATGTATTAAATGAATGTATATATGTATGTATAGTAAAATATGTTTGTATGTTATGCTAATTCTCCTGCCAGACTGTTGTTGAAAATAAGAACTTGTTCTTAAGTAACTTGCCTGGTTAAATAAAGGTTCATAAAGGTTCTGATGCACAAGAATGATTTGTTTGTGATTCAGAAGTTGTCATTTCCATTACTTTTCAAGTAATTAAAAAAGTGGTAATGATATTCAAGGAGATCACCTTTTGTTTTACATGAAAGAAAGTAAGTCATACGTTTGGAACAATGAGAGTAAACAATGGCAGAATTTAGGATTTTTTTGGAATTTTTTTAATGTTAACTAAACCCCAGAAATTTCTTAATTTTCTGTGTCCATCTAGCGGACACTTTAGCACAAGTCACTTAAAGTACAGTCTATCGACACTGAGCATGGAGGGACGTATTTTGGCACGCACTACCAAGTGGACCTCTGTTTTCGAGCGTTCAAATCACCAGTGCGAGTCCGCGAAAAATCAGGCGTACACTTTCGGCTGAAGCCATTTTCCTATTGGAGAGCACAATTTAGATGATTTCAGGATTCCTTGTGGGCCACAGGCTACAGGCAAAATCATGCACACAGTCACAGTGAAGTCTAGATTTCCTCATGTCTTCAGGTTATGTCACTTTGTTACCGGGGGTCCTTCAGATGTCTCAATGCATATGTGACTAGAATGAAATTGGGAGACAGTTAAAAAGGAGATCCATCCCTCAGATGTAATCTGTTTCTCCGGGATCAAAGACTCATGCAAGGCCCTGCTTCTTAGGCTCATGAGTGCATTTTTGAGCCTGCTCTGTAGCTTAGAGAGAGATTACACCGGATTTAGCACTGATCTCCCGCTCTCCCTATGCAAAACAACAAAACTCTGGCAGGTCCAGGGGTTGGGAGGGGGTGCGCACCCTATTTTGGCTGGCTTATGGCAGGTATGCAAGACTGGGACAAACTTTGGAGCTCAGCTTTAAGGCCACTTTTCTTCAATGGGATGTCGGAGATATCCAGCTTGCTCTCTTAAGCCTCGCGGTAACAATAGGCCCTGAAATGAGGAAATTCATTCCTCCTTCCTTTTACTCTAAAGGGAGATTTGTATTTGTGGATTTGTCCATAATTACAAGGGTGAATAGTAACAAAGACTCTGAAGGGAGAACATCATCTTACAGCTGTGCCTCTATTATCAAGGGAGAACACTCTTCGCTTATATCTTAACTGATTCCAGCTAATTCGGGTACTGAATTGCAAATAAACCCTCAGCATAGGGGTCAGTGCAGGGGCCTGGTATGAGTAATGTTTTTGTTGAGAATAACTGGATGGAATTTGTGCTCTTAATTCAGAGAAACAAGAAACTCCTTTTGCAAACGATACTTCAGACTCTAAAGGTCACCTATCCAGGGACGTAGCCGGGTTTGGGCAATTAGTCATGTTTATTACTCTGAAAGACAATGGGATCTCCCTAAAGAATTTGGCGGAAATGGGTTCAGAGTGTGCGTCGTGAGATTTATCATTTTATTTTGCCTGGTTTTTCTTTTCTTTGTCCTCAGGTAGACATTTATCTTCATAAGTATTTCCTTAGTTGGCACATTTTTTTTATTTACAGCCGATACGCTTTATTTGTGTTGACACAGGGCAGTTCTGACAAACAGCAGAGAGCCTGTGTTATAGCAAGCCATAACCTATAATATATTAAGCATATTATGGGAGGCTCTCGGTGAACGGAGCCAAGAAAATCATTATATCACACTCGGAAAGAACATTGAGGCTGATTATGATTTTGACATTATCAAAAGAAGCTTCTGGTTCGTAGAGAACAGCAGGACAAAGGACTGTGGGAACACTAATTATTCGAAAACTTTTTATTTGACTGATTATCTATTTTAAAGTCTTATATCAGCGAGAGAGCAAAATCAAAAAGGTCAAATCCAGAAGACTACAAATGGGGACACATGATTATTTGACTTTTAATGATTTAAAATGAAATGCAACCTTGCAAATACAGTTGGAATAAAAGACGCACTCCACACATTGTGATGACATCCCACGGCAGACCACAATGAATTACCTTGGCCGGAGGACAGACTGGGTACAGAAAGGAAGGTAATGGAGAATATGAATGTGCAATTTGATATAATCCAAGATGAATGGTTTTGACTTTGTAAATAACAGCTGATTTTGTGTTTTTGCTAGTATGTTGACGGTGTGGAATTGTAGTGGGTGTCTGTAAGCTTCTGATTAGCAATAAAATCCATTACTGACAACACACAGTGGAACAACAATATGGAGGCATCCCGAGTATGAAGAATCAATTATTATGAATCTTGTTTCTAGATTGAGTTTTATAAAAAATGAATCTGTTTCTCATGCTCCTTGCTGTTGAGGTATCGATCACAGTAGTGCAAGTGCCAGTTTGTATCTAATTAATTCTATTGATTGGCTGAGAGCATCATGGGTATTTTGACCGACAGGCAAAGCACTTAAGATTTTTAAGGAATAAAGAGTGTCATTCTGTATAGGCATCAAAAGAAATTGTTTCAGACAGAAACACAAGCATGAACACTCAAATATTTGTGGCTTCAAAAAATGACTTTGCATCTTTGATTTCTTGCTTTCATATTCTGTATTCGCTTCACAAGTCTAATTAGGGAAACGAACATAATATTTGTGTAGAAATACATCTGGGATATCAAAGTATGGGTACTGTGTCCCATAAACTCAGATTTGCAAGCGTGTGTTTGTGTCGCATGTCTCTTGAGTCATCTGTTTGTTACTTTTGAGCAAGAAAATAACAAACTGCAAATACAGTGATATAGTGGTCTGCTGGAGTGTCATGTCTTAAAGGGGTCATGAACTGAGAAATGCAATTTTGACATATAAGAGGTCGTCACTATAAGAATATCCTGTGAGTTTCAGAACTGAAAACTTCCTTGTTAGTCCAAAAACAGCTTTTATTGTAACCAAGCCCAGAGAACGACTCGTTGTGGAATGAGCCTGTAATAGATGGAGAAAGAGCGCCTCTGCAGAAGAAGATCAACGCCTACTTCATCATCACAACTTTGGCCCCGCCCACTGGAGTGTTAGTGAGATGACGAGGAGACAAGAGCGATACAGGATGGACTACAAATAGCATTCCCTTCCAAAGGATCCTAATGCTAGGAACGTGCTTATTTATTCTCATCAATGTGAATGTCTCAGTTGAGCATTATTTATTTGTGTTTGCTACATTTCACATTTTGGTAAATCAGTTGCAATTTCGGTAGCCTGACGTTGTCATACTCAATTCTAGTCAGAATATGAATCTGATACTGCTCCGTTGGGCTGTGATTATGGGGCGTGTTTTAAACCGAACCAGGAAAGACCTCAATTGGATAGACCTTCAACCAATCAGAGCAACGGAGCGACGCATAAGGTTAGTTTACAAATGTCAACACAACTCAACTGCACACAATTTTGCCAAGTCCGCGGTTTTG
Organism: Gobio gobio; assembly: GCF_949357685.1. Taxonomy (NCBI): domain Eukaryota; kingdom Metazoa; phylum Chordata; class Actinopteri; order Cypriniformes; family Gobionidae; genus Gobio; species Gobio gobio. The sequence continues at coordinate 47,553,081 of NC_137105.1, read as the reverse complement.
CAGCGGGCTGTTTTTCCATGTCCGCGGGTTGAAGTGACCCCAATTATGTGATATTAAGCCCCAGGAACCCAGGCAACCCTGCCAAAAAAAAAACAGATCTTACACCCCAAACGCCATTTTTTTTGGAACCCGCCCCCCCTGGAAAGCTATTGGGCTTGTTATGAGCTAGTTTTGAGTAGCAATTGGGCGGGTTTTGTTGTGAAAACTTGGCAACCCTGTCTATACGCACGCTGGAAGAAGTGAGTGTAAACGATGTTTGCTGGTGTTGTAAAAAATTATTTAAGGATACACAGAGTACATACCAACACGATCATCATTTCTGAGAGAAATAGTAAAGGTGAATGAACAAGTTCTCCGGTTAGAACAAATTAAACCCAAGTGCTCTTTGGTGACGTGGATGATTACGTCACTGTTTATCATCTGGCCATCATCGTCTAAAGCCCACCCTGACAATTTGATTGGTCTGAACAGCTTCTGTTCGGGCATAGTTGCTCCACAAAGGATCAAGTCCAGACCAAACTTCCCGAACTCAAATGTTGTGGGCGGGGCTAAGTTCGGCTGGCATCCAGGCTACAATTTCGGCGCAGGGTTTGCAAACAGACTTTTACGATATGGACTCGACAGTAATGCCACAACATGTCAGTAACCATGTTAATTCTAACACCTGATCTGAGATCAGTGATTTCTGATATGTAATGATTCATGTACAGTCAGATGTTCTTTGTCTGTGTGTCAGTAAATCAAACCAGTGACTAAACACTTCACATTGTTTCTCTCAGTAGATGAAAATATTTAAACTGTGATTAAATTATATATAGAAAGCGATCAAAGAACGCTCCCTTTGCAATCGCTGGAGCTGTCAATCAAACAGCAGAGTTTATCAGTGACTGAGATCTGGACTCGAGCCACAACTATTGTAATAATCAACAAATCTCTTATTTACATTGTGTTTGCACTGTTAGTTATGATGAAAGCATTCGTTAGAGTGTAGAAATCGAGTTGCGATGACGAGATCACAGCATTCATGAGCTCAACATGTCTGTGATCGGCTACAATGATCATCACTGCAACCTTTCATGACACTCTGAATATAATGCCATAGATATAAATATAATACTATAATCAACACTTATAAAATATAATGAAAATTTTCTCGAGAGTTCCACATATAATACTAGCTATTTCATATGCACAGATGTTAGCCAATCACAGCAGTGGGCGTTTACAATGAAGTCTCAGCAGCCAATCACAGCAGTGGGCGTTTACACTGAAGTCTCACAGCAGCCAATCCCAGCAGTGGGCGTTTACACTGAAGTCTCACAGCAGCCAATCCCAGCAGTGGGCGTTTACACTGAAGTCTCACAGCAGCCAATCCCAGCAGTGGGCGTTTACACTGAAGTCTCACAGCAGCCAATCACAGCAGTGGGCGTTTACACTGAAGTCTCACAGCAGCCAATCACAGCAGTGGGCGTTTACACTGAAGTCTCACAGCAGCCAATCCCAGCAGTGGGCGTTTACACTGAAGTCTCACAGCAGCCAATAACAGCAGTGGGCGTTTACACTGAAGTCTCACAGCAGCCAATCACAGCAGTGGGCGTTTACACTGAAGTCTCAAAGCAGCCAATCACAGCAGTGGGCGTTTACACTGAAGTCTCACAGCAGCCAATCACAGCAGTGGGCGTTTACACTGAAGTCTCACAGCAGACACGCCCCTTCAAACAGAGCGGTCAAATTAGAGGCTAAAATCAAGGTGGGGAAAATGCCTTTTATTTCTAAATTATGACCATTTTTGATTTAAAAAAAAAAAATTCACACAAACATTATAAGTACATCACAGGAAGCATAAAGCAATAAAACAATGCAGTTTATAACCCCTTTAAAACTTTAAATACCTATAGATTATTGAATGGTGTTTGCAATCAAAAATAATTTATCTTAATTACATGATGCACATGTTGAAACAAATGAGACACAAAAGTAGTGCTACATAAATCAAATATGTCTCTATACCTGGTCAAAATGTTTTGAACACTGTGTTGTTTAAGGTTTTTTTCAGTCACATTTAATGCAATGCAAACTATATCAACATTTGGCAAGGCACATTGCCCGTATATGGATCAGGAGAAATGTTTAAATGCACTTATGTTTTTACAATTAATTGTGCTAAATTGAGAAGCCCTCAATCCATCTTATTTCTAATGTAAAATGGCCATTATTTAACTGGAAATTGCAATGTTAAAGACTTCCTGCATCAGCTGCTTCCAGTTATTTTAGCTGTACATAAGCAGTCTGTTATACTGCTTGATAACTGGCATATATCATTTTAATTTATTTTTGTGATCATAAACACACTGGTTTCTGGCGCAAATAGATTTACTGTCTAGTAGTTATTTACCTATAGCTGTGATTGAATTGGACGTCTGTGAATGAATCTGAATATCTTCCGCATTGCAAAAATAAGGTGGATAATCAAACATAATTTGGGCTTTTTATATTGGAGTCAAAAGGCCATCAAGTTGAGTGGCAACAAGACGAACGACAAAGATAAGAAAACACTTTGCTAATCATTGTGACTGTCTTCCAGATGGAGGCATTTAAGATGGCATTCCCAAAGCCAGACCTGTGTTAGTCTATGCATTAGGCCTTCTGATAACATTATCAAAGCATGCTGTGGACTAAACAACTACATAAACCCTCATGCCGACACATTTAACACAAATGTGACTTTGGTCTGAGGATGATTAGCTGCGAACGAGTCTATGATAAGGCTCTTTTTATTTTGTCTGATGAATGAGCTGTGATATGCGTATTTATGGGACGGGAACAATTATTGGCCAATCAGACCGAGCTGATGAGATAAAGTGATTTCATTGTTGTTTCCATAAATCAAGCAGACTAATTAGGCTCTTTGGTTACAGACTGACACGTATAGCTTTTAAATTTGCCGGAGAATAAAACATTACCAAACCAGCAGGACGCCACCAGTGCGTGAAGTCAGCCGTCCAATTGAAACACGCTTTGATTTGCAAGTTGTCATGCTGACTTTGTAGGAAAGCTCTAAAGCATCACAGCATCACAATTAAAAAGCATCTGCTCTTGCAACAACAAAGGCTGTCAAAGCTTTTACAACAAACTGTGAATCGCTCATTAATCACTTGTACAGGATGTTCACATTGCTTTTTGTGATCAGACTTTTGAGGGGCATTTTATTAAAAAACTAAAGTTTTTTTGTTCATCTGTCTTTCGTGTTGAAGGTTTAGAGGGGTCAAATCCATTTCATCAAAAAAATTTTTTTTTATTATTATTTAATTGTTTACCCTGAGGTGCACTTATAAAACTAGTGAGATACAGTTAAAAATACAGTTTCCACAACTATTTTGCACCCTCTTAGAATTAAACTGTTGCTGCTTTGCCTTTAAAGGTGCACTATGTAACATTTTGGCAGTAAAGTATTCAAAAACCACTAGGCAGGGCCGGCCCTGACCAATTTGCTGCCCTAGGCAAGATTTTACTTGGTGCCCCTTGTTTCAAGGTTTAGCACTAAACGTTATCGTTGTGGAAGTTGTGGAAACACTCATACTGTTTTATTTTTGTAAAGTATTGATGTTTTATTTTTATTGTTATTGTTGTATTGTATAGTTTTATATGATGTCCAGTTCATTCTACCCCGTCAATATGTTCATGATATTATTATAATTTTTTATTTTTTAAAGGCTGATGATAGTAAAACTGTACAAAAATTGCACCTATGCCACATTACATCCTAAAAACAAAGAGCAAGAGTGTATCTAACATTCATGCACAAACTATTCATTGAGAACTAGCAAAAGTGTTTGTTTTCCAGTAGATGGCAGCAATCTTCCACTAAACTATGAGCATTCATGTTTTCACCAGGAATTAAACTGAGAAATTTTGATATTTAATGTGAATTTTACATAAAATGTTGCGTGAGAAATTGTGAGAAATTTGCTATTTTAACCGAGGAACCGGGACGTGTGAGGGAGTCGCCTGTCAATGACATCATATCTGCGTTCCCCTCGGTTTACGGTTTTATTTTGCAGAAACGCTTTACTCTCACTGCAGTGTGAACAAGTGTCATAGCAGCCACCGAGCGAACGCACAGAGTAACGTCATAACATTATTTTACTCAACTTACTCATATATATAATCAAGGCTAGAGGTCTCGTCCGCGCTGCTGGCCAATGGAGGTCGAGGTCCGCACCTGGCGGCCATCTTGTCACAGGCAGCTTGCTCACTCGTAACATTGTGTTTTAATGGTGCATGTACTTTTCAAATTACCATAACTTGCACAGTTTTCTACCGATTTTCAAACTGTTTGGTTTGTTATAAACGTCAGAGATATAGCTATGGCACTGCATACTTTTGAATAATTATTCATAATTTGTTAAAGCGTCCAGAATTATAGCCAGGTTAATAACGTTTGTAAGAAACCAAGCCTTTACAAATGTGTAAATCCGTCAACATTTCAGCGAGATAAGAGTATTTGTGTTCGTACCACAGAGCTCGCCAGAAAGCTTGCCTGTGACAAGATGGCCGCCGGTGATGGCGCTAGAGACTCTGCCGTAAGACATCTAGCCTTTATTATGTATATCTATGCACTCAGATGTATCTAATATGAACATGATTTCTGCTCGAGTCCTATACCGATTCTTTTCCACCGGCTGTGAGGTGAAGACCACATGTCCCAAGATTCTGAGCTCAAACATGACGTCATCAAACTACGCCTTTGTTTTGAACAAGCGACCTCTAGTGGACGGAAAAGTTATATAGAGCACCTTTAAGAAACTTAAAAAATCATTCGGATCTGATTGAGAAACTTATTCTGTTATACACTGGCTGTGGGTTTTCTTTCAGGTCTAAAATACTGTACCTCATAAATGGATGAAGTCTAGGGTTGGGTACTGTTCGCACACTGAAATTCGGTACTGGTACCCAACGGTACCTTTTTTGGTACTTTAGGGATGGTTACAAAGAAACTGTAAGTCATTTATAGAAGTTTTATTGCCAGAGCTGCCTTGGTCGCTGTCTACCATTGTCTGTGATGTTTGTTTACTGTAATATTTACCAGTAAATAGTCGGCTAATAGCTACTTAATTAATTTAATTGATAAAAACAATCATATTAATATTTTTTTATTTTTAATTTCATTTCTATGAAAAGATTTCCCACAAATTCTGTGTTGTGTATTTTTTTGGTAATCAAATGAAGACATTAATTTAATTTAATTTAATTTATCTTTTAATTTAATTAAACAAACTTTTTGTCAAACAAAGTGCTGCACAACTGAGCTGTTAAAATTAAAACATGGAAGAAAATTTTTAATTTATTACTTAAAAAATAAAGTTTTGACAATTTATTATTATTACATTAGTGTTAGTATTATTACTACATTAAGACGTATCTTCGTTACGTCATTCTTACTACATTAAGAAGTGAGATGGTGGTCCAGTGGGTTAAACCATGGAACTGATACGCAGAAGGTTGCTGGTTCAATCCCAGCGGTCACCACCAGTGTGTCCTTGAGCAAGGCACTTTACTCCATGTTGCTCCAGGGGGATTGTCCCTGTAATAAGGGCACTGTAAGTCGCTTTGGATAAAAGCGTCTGCCAAATGCATAAATGTAAATGTAAATGTAAATCTAAATTCTACTGTACAACAGTAATATATTCAGTGAAGTTAAACCAAACTTTTATTTTTACGTGTTGCCGTGAAGACCTTTGAGTTTCTGTGTTTATGATATGACTGTAGTTTTTCTCAAATGAAACCGAGATGAAGATCACGGTTCATGTCCTCATATGAGATGGCAGAGATGGCAATTCGGTGTGTGTGTGTGAGGTAAATTAAACCACGCGTCTGCGCCATTCATTCACACAGAGGCACGCAGAATTCGTAGTTAAATAGTCTTTTTGCGATTTAATATTCACAGACACTAGCTATATCACCAGATGCATTCTCAGGTACCGAAATTTGGTACCGATTAATTTAATGTGAATCGGTAGCACCGATGTTGCCCTTAAAAGTACTGAGTTCGGTAACCAACCCTAGTCATACTGAAATAATAATGGATTTTTCTAAAAGTACACTGTTTATTAATTCACTCTTCGGCTTTTACAGGACGGGCCAAGTTTCTCATCACCCGTTTGACATGGTGTAAACAATTATGTTTTGACATCAGAAAGTTACGTTAGTTAGCCGTTTTATAGCTTTGTTTCAATAATTGGAACTCTGAGACACTTCAACTCTTTTATCTCATAAGATATGACTCCTTTAAGTGTCTCTACATGAGGTTTTTATTGTCCCATACATTTAGCTATATTTTTATATAATTATATTTGTCGTGACATGTACTTCATTATCGGAAATAAAAGTTGCGTTCAGCCATTCCAGTATGAATTTGTTCTCCTAACCCATTACACAGCTTGATAAGTTATGCGTGTTATATATGCATGAAACCGGCTGATTTTTATTGAATATGAAAAGCCTTTTGTCAGTCCTGCTGCTGTAATTTACCCGCTGTAGAAATATCATCCTTCGGCAGTCTCTTGGTGATCTCTGGCTCTTAAAAATCTGAATAGATAGGAACCAAACTACACTTTTTCATGGAGCTGGCAGAGATGATCCAGGTGTTTATTTTAGGGTGAATAATTTATGTAACATTTGTCAATGGGAAAGGAAGGAAGTTCCCAGCATGCATCTCTCTCTCCTGCAGAGCTATTCCTGCGCCCTGATCTGACTAAAACACAGCTGGGTAATAATAACCATGCTCTTTCATAACCATGTAACACACACACACACACACACACACACACACACTCACACTCCTTCACAGATTGGATTTGTGTTTGTTCGGCAAAGATTTTGAGTCACAATCTGAAACTTTGAAGTTAAATAGAGTGAAAACTGCTGAAAGAAATGACTATTGCTTTAAACACTGATTTATATACAATAGCAATTCATACACTCTCTCTCTCTCAGTCACACACACACACACACACACACACACACACACACACACACACACACACACACACACACACACACACACACACACACACACACACACACACACACACACACACACACACACACACACACACACACACACACACACACACACACACACACACACACACAGAACTTGTCAAGTTTGGATCTTTTAATGAAAACAAAGTTTTATAATGTTTTTGAAATAAGTCTTTTATGCTCACCAGTGCATTTATATTTAATCAAAAATACAGTAAAACTGTATGAACAACTGTTTTCAACATCGATAATAATAAAAAATGTTACCGAAGCAGCAAATCATCATATTAGAATGATTTCTGAAGGATCATGTGACACTGAAGACTGGAGTAATCACTGTCAGAAAAAAGGTACATTGCTGTCACTGGGGCGGTACCCTAAGGTACATAACAAAAAAGGTACTAATATGTACCTTTAAGGTATTAATATGTACCTTTAAGGTACTAATATGCACTCTTAAAGTACTGATATGTACCTTTTGAGGTACTAAAATGTACCTTTCAGGGGTGAGTAAGGTACAAAGATGTACCTTTTCACTTTTGTACCTTAGGGTACCGCCCCAGTGACAGCCCTGTACCTTTTTTTCTGAGAGTGCTGCTGAAAATACAGGAATTAATTACATTAAATACAGCCTTATTTTAATACATTTAATTGATATCAAAATGTTGTATTATTATCATATAATTCTTATAATCACACGCGTCTGCTTTGTTATCTTTGTGGGGACTCTCCATAGATGTAATGGTTTTTATACTGTACAAACTGTATATTCTCTACCCTTACACTACCCCTAACCCTACCCCTAAACACACACACACACACACACACACACACACACACACACACACACACACACACACACACACACACACACACACACACACACACACACACACACACACACACACACACACACACACACACACACACACACACACACACACACACACACACACGTCTGGTTTGTTATCTTTGTGGGGACTCTCCATAGATGTAATTGTTTTTATAATGTACAAACTGTATATTCTCTCTCCTTACACTAACCCTAACCCTACCCCTAAACACACACACACACACACACACACACACACACACACACACACACACACACACACACACACACACACACACACACACACACACACACACACACACACACACACACACACACACACACAACACACACACACACACACACACACACACACACACACACACACACACACACACATCTGGTTCTCTATCTTTGTGGGGACTCTCCATAGACGTAATGGTTTTTATACTGTACAAACTGTATATTCTCTCTCCTTACACTAACCCTAACCCTAACCCTAACCCTACCCCTAAACCTACACACACACACACACACACACACACACACACACACACACACACACACACACACACACACACACACACACACACACACACACACACGTCTGGTCCGCTATCTTTGTGGGGACTCTCCATAGACGTAATGTTTTTGTACTGTACAAACTGTATCTCTCCCCTTACACTAGGCCTAGCCCTACCCCTAAATCTACACACACACACACACACACACACACACACACACACACACACACACACACACACACACACACACACACACACACACACACACACACACACACGTACGTCTGGTCCGCAATCTTTGTGGGGACTCTCCATAGACGTAATGGTTTTTATACTGTACAAACTGTATACCCCCCCCCACACACACACACGTACATACTGTACAAACTGTATATTCTCTCTCCTTACACTACCCCTAAACCCACACACACACACACACACACGCCTGGTTCGCTAACTTTGTGGGGACTCTCCATAGCCGTAATGGTTTTTATTCCGTACAAACTGTATATTCTCTCTCCTTACACTACCCCTACCCCTAAACCCACACACACACACACACACACGCCTGGTTCGCTAACTTTGTGGGGACTCTCCATAACCGTAATGGTTTTTATACTGTTCAAACTGTATATTCTCTCTCCTTACATTAACCTTACCCATCACACAAAACTACAGGCATTTTTACATTTTCAAAAACACTCCTTCTGTATGATTTATAAGCTTGTTTCCTCATGGGGATCTCATTTTAGGTCCCCATGGTGACACGAGTCCCCATGAGTTTTTTTAGGTTCTATCCCCACCGGGATATAAAGACATGAACGAACACACACGCTTTCCCGAACGCGTGTCAAGCTGCTCCCGTGTTGCAGAATTGTGTTGTGGCTCAGCTGGGATTTTTTATTTTTTTATTTTCTAAGTAATCTGCAGGTCTGATGAAATGCATTACATCAAAAATTGTCTTTGGCACATATTCATCGCTCGTGCGATATAGCTTTGAGCACAGAGCCAGCAGTATCATTTTGGTGAAAAGCAGAATTTGATGAAAGGTTTAACTGGCTTTACAGAATTCACAGCCCTCTTTACACAGCACTAAATCTCATCTATTCAGCTCTGACACATATCTTTCATTATAGTCGAAGTGAGACTTCAGACAAATATGTGTTTGCTTTGCATCAGCTGAGGAATAATGCAGTGTTTACTGTAGGATTGGGGGATTTCATTTGCTTTTTCATCCTTCAAACCAATGTAACATGTGCATGACTGATGTTCAGACACTTGTTAAGCTACATGAAATTGTGGTTACTCAGAAGCACATTATTAATAATGACGAATTGCTCTCAGCTTTACCTGCATTTGTTTATCTGGCTGAATGTGTATTTATGTATTTGTGAATAGGTGTCTGTGTCTTTCTCCTTCCCAATCCTCCTCCTTATATCTGTTAATCAGCAAGTAAAGGTTATATGCATGTGAATAACGTGCCTTTTGAATAACTTTCAAGTCCCTTAATATGTATTATCTTATGTACGGATACAATAACTAACTGTACAACTAAATTGGCAACACACACAAACACACACACATTGGTTTTCCATCTTTTATGGAGACTTTCCATAGACATAATGATTTTTTTCATGTACAAAATGTATATACCTACTCCCTAACCCTAAACCTACCCATAACAGAAAACTTTCTGCATTCATACATTTTCAAAAAACATGATTTATAAGCCGTTTTCCTCATGGGGACCAAAAATGTCCACACAAGGACAAGTATTTCAGATATTGCCGACCGACCGACCGATCACACACACACACACACACACACACACACACACACACACACACACACACACACACACACACACACACACACACACACACACACACACACACACACACACACACACACACACACACACACACACACACACACACACACACACACACACACACACACACACACACACACACACAATGAAAAAATAAATAATAATAATACAGTAGAAAAACATAAAAAAACACTAATTGTGGTAACTATTATTACAATTTAAAACAACTATTTTCTTTACTTTAATATATTTTACAAAGTTATTTATTAAGCTGAATTTCTTCAGTGTCATATGATCCTTCAGAAATCATTCTAATATGCTGATTGAATACTGAAGAAATATTATTATTATTATTATTAATGTAAAAAAAAAGTTGTGCTGCTTAATATTTTGGTAGTATAGCCTATTGGTGGTATATATTGGTGAAAAAAAATTATATATGGTAAAACTTTATAATAAGGTTGTATTTGTTAACATTAGTTAATGCATTAGTTAACATGAACTAACCATGAACAACACCTCTGTTCAGCATTAGTTCATCTTTGTTAATAAAAATCCAGCTGTTCATGTTAGTTCACAGTGCATTAACTAATGTTAACAAGATTTTAATAATGCATTAGTAAATGTTGAAATTAACATTAACAAAGATGAATAAATGCTTTATAAGTGCAGTTCATTATTAGTTCATGATAACTAATGAACCTTATTGTAAAGTGTTACCAAATATATATATATATATATATATATATATATATATATATATATATATATATATATATATATATATATATATATATATATATATATCCCTCTTTTGGGTCTGGCCTTGACGTGGCGAGGGGGCTTGCGTGTTCCAGTGACCCTGCAGAGCGATACCGTCGGGAGCTTGCTCCTGGTAGGGTCACCCTAGGCGGGCCGGTCTACAGGGTAGGTTCCAGACAAACAAAGACCCCAGCATGTCGGTATGCTGTGAGGTGGCAGCCCCACCAACCGACTATCCTGCGGAGGGCTAACAACCCACCCAGGAGAAACCCTTTTGTTACGAAACCGATCGGAGAAAGTAGCCGGACTGCTCAAAATGGTAACGGACCCCAGCCTGCCCCCGACCAACGAGTACGGATCAACCTTCTTCGCAGGACCCGAGTCGCCACATGGAATGTCCAGACACTCCTTCGCCCCGGAGCAGCCACCCTGCTGTCCCGAGAGCTCTGCCGCTATAACATCTCCTTGGCAGTGCTCTGTGAAGTTCGATAGCACGGCAATGGCGAAACAACAGCAGGCGACCATTGCTACTTCTGGAGTGGCCCCGAGAGACGGACAGGCCTTTATGGCGTGGCACTTGCCATCCCAAAGGCATTCCGCAAGACCCTCATCAGCTGGACTCCCCTGAGCGACAGATTGCTGTCGGCCCGCCTCCTCCACCAACACGGCAAGATGACAGTAATTGTTGCTTATGCCCCCACCGATGTCGCTGATGAGGATGCGAAGGATGCCTTCTTTGACCAACTCCATGAGGCTGTTGGCCAAGCCCCACCACACGACATCACCATCATCCTCACCGATGCCAACGCCACTCTGTCTAGCAGTGATCGGTCCACAGGCTCACCTGTCGGCACAACCTTTGCTGACAGGTCCACAAACGACAACGGTAACCGCCTACTCCTTCTCTGCCACCATAACAACCTCTGCATTGCTGATACCTGGTTTCCCCGGAAGCTTATCCATCACTGGACATGGTACAGCCCAGATGGCAGAACCAGGAAAGCGTTAGACCATATCCTCATCTCTCGACGCTGGAAGTCGTTTGTCACCAACTGCCGTGTGTACAGAGGAGCAGAGCTTGGCAACACAGACCATCGCCTGCTGGTGGCCCAGCTCAAGTTAAAGCTGCGAGTTAACCAGCACACCAAGACACAGCCTCGCCTGGACTCCTCCCTACTCAGTGACCCAAACATCGCCACAGACTTCAGCCGCGCCATCCACAGCACCTATGATAACCTGGCTACCGACAAGGTGAACGACTGGCAGACCTTCAAGGAAAGTGTCATCCAGTCAGCTCACAATGTCTTCGGATGCTTTCGACCTTCCCCGAAAAAGCCTTGGATATCAGAGAGGACACTTAACATCATCGACCGGCGGCGCGAGGCCCGGCTCCGAGGTGACCTGACGGAGTATCAGCGACTGAACCGTCAGCGCAATGTGGCTATAGCTGAGGATAGGGAGAACTTCTGGCAAGCAGAAGCTAAACATCTAGAGTCCGCGGCCAATAACAACAATATGAGCCGTGTCTTTAGTCTGCTGCGCAAAGCTCGTAATGGACCACACATCAAGACAGCCCTGGTGAAAGATTCTGATGGCAACCTCATAGCAACTGAAGCTAACTGCCTCGAACGCTGGAAAGAGCACTTCAGCCTCCTTCTGCAGCACGGTACCTTCCCGGCTGATCCCGCCATCTCATCAGCCGCCAATGCTGCAGCCCCCAGTGCTGTCTGCAGTACAGACCCTGTCACACCTGAGGAAGTCAAAGCTGCTCTGGAAAAATTTAACAACAGGAAAGCCCCCGGCATCTGTGCAATAACCGCGGAGATGCTAAAATCAGGCGGTGAAAGCATTGTCGAGTGGCTTACCCACATATTCAATGAGGTGTGGGAGACAGAGAGGCTTCCCAACGACTGGACCAGAGGAGTCATCTTGCCCTTCTGGAAACGTAAGGGTGACAGGCTAGTCTGCGGCAACCACAGAGGCATTACCCTTCTCTCCATCCCCGGCAAGCTCTTTACCAGGATCTTGCTCACTCGTGCTCTCCCAGCCATCAGAAGCAGCCGCCGTCCCCAGCAGGCTGGCTTCATGCCTAACCGCTCCACAACAGATCAAATCTCTGCCGTTCGCTTGCTGATAGAGAAGACCTATGAATTCCGTAAAGACCGACATCTTTACATCGGGTTCATAGATCTGAAGGCTGCATTTGACACCGTTTGCCACACTTCACTGTGGAGTATCCTACACGCCCTTGGAGCACCACCCAAGATCGTTGCCCTGTTCAAGTTGCTTTATAGCAACGCTCAGAGCTGTGTCCGCATCAACGGCAGAGACTCAGACTGGTTTCCCATCTCCAGTGGCGTTCGCCAGGGCTGCGTGGCTGCTCCCGACCTCTTCAACTGCATCATTGACCATCTGATGTCCAGGGTTTGTGAGCGGGTCCCCGGAGTGTCCTTTGGCAGTTACACCCTGACTGACCTGGAGTATGCTGACGACACCATCCTGCTCAGCACGTCCTACAGCCAGCTGAGAGACGCTCTGGGCATATACAGTGAAGAGGCTGAGAAGCTTGGCCTTCAGGTGAGCTGGGCGAAAACCAAGTTCATGTACGTCGGTGACGGACCGCATCCACCTTCCCTGCGGCTTGGCAATGACATTGTAGAGCCTGTCAAAAGCTTTGTGTATCTGGGATCCATAGTGACAGACAACGGGGACCTAAAACCAGAGATTACCCGCAGAAGAGCCCTGGCTGCGTCAGCCCTACAGTCTCTCTGGAAACCACTCTGGCGGCACCAGACCATCTCACGCAAGACGAAGCTTCGGATCTACAACTCCGCAGTACTCTCCATCCTGCTTTATGGCTCGGAGACTTGGCCCTTAAATAAGACACTGGCTACAAGATTAGATGGTTTTGATAGCAGGGCTCTCAGAACCATCGAGAACATCAGGTGGCCCCAGCGGGTTTCCAATCAAGTGCTTAGAGCCCGCATGTGCCAGCCCAGAGCATCCTGCCTAGCTGCGCAACGTCGCACCCGCTGGTTCGGCCATGTCCTCCGCCTCCCTCCTGACCATCCGACGAGAGCCATTCTCCAGTTTGATCCGAGAGCCGCAGGATGGAGACGACCACGAGGTAGACCCCGCACCCGATGGCTTGACGTCCTAGCAGGCGACCTCCAACAACATGGAGTTGCTGTGGAGGATGCAGAGCAGCTGGCACAAGACAATATATATATATATAAAGCAGAATTTTCATTCAAGCTGCACTATGTCACTTTTCCGTCCACTAGAGGTCGCCCATTCAAAACAAAGGCGTAGTTTGATGACGCCAAGTTTGAGCACAGAATCTTGGGACATGTGGTCTTCACCTCACAGCCAGTGGAAAAGAATCGGGACAGGACTCGGGCAGAAATCATGTTCATGGATGTGATTATTAATGTTACTGTAGTATGAAGCAGAGCAGGAGCGAGTGTTGTGGAGCTGAGCAAGGAGCGATTGTTAATAAGATGAAAGCAACACACGCCTCGGGAGCCGCGGGACTTTTATTATCCCACAGTCGCCAGCACCACTTCCGCTTTTCCGGTCATGAGTATGAGGTAACGCAGCTCTGATTATCATATTAGACACATCTGAGTGTGTTGAAAATGATGTGATGGCGTTACTCTGTGCGTTCTCTCAGCGGCTGCTATGACACTTGTTCACACTGCAGTGAGAGTAAAGCGTAATAAAACCGTAAACCGAGGGGAACGCAGATATGATGTCATTGACAGGCGACTCCCTCACACGTCCCGGTTCCTCGGTTAAAATAGCAATTTCTCACGATTTACAAATAGTTGGAAACATTTGGGATATTGTAAGTACTCAGCTGAACAAAATATATAACACTGGCCTAGTGGTTTTTGGATATTTTACTGAAAAAAATTTACTAAGTGCACCTTTAATTTTAACACTTTATTTTACATGTTGGATCAGGCACCATAAGTCAAACATGAATGAAACCAATATATTGTCAAATCAGGTAAATGCATTCAATTTGATTGCATTTTTTTTTTTTTTGCATATTTATTTAATTGATAACAAATTTGCCAATAGCAATATAAGACAAATATTTCAGAAGTATGTGGTGCATCACCACCTTTGTCAGCCATGCTAAATTTATGTTGTCATTAAAGCCCCGTTTCCACCAAAATTACCCGGAACAATTTGTCCCAGGAACTTTTTTTCCCAGGAACTATTTTTCCCCCAGACCTGTCTGCGCTTTCATCGCAGTACCGTGAAGATTAGTCCGGTGACATAGGAATGCGCACGACTTTCCAGAGCCCACTGCATTTTGTCCTCCGCATATAAGCTTAATAAAGCCTGAACCTCGTCGTCTGTACCATCGGTCGTGTTTTTTAAACTCCATTTTTGATCTGAATAGTAAACAACTCTTACTGCGTGCACCACAACAGACTTTTAGGTTGAAATAAAATGCTGCCTGAGCTCAACCAATCAGCATGTTCAGCGCCAAAGTCCCACCCCCAAAAGTTCCTGAACTTTGAAAAACTACTACCTCGCAAGCAGAGACATTTTGAGGGGGGAGTTTAGTTTATTTAGATCCCGGTTCCTGCGGTCGAAACACACCGAGTACCACCCCAAAGTCCCTAGATCCTGGGGAAAGTTCCCGCGGTGGAAACGCAGCTATAGATAGTACAATCATATTAAATGGCTCAAAAATAATCCCCCTGATTGGTTATAGTTGGCTGTTAAAGATCTGTCTGCTCAAGGGTTAATATCTGTGTGGATATCTGTGTAAAACATCCTCCGCGACGCGACAGCTGTGTAGCACAGGCGTTTACTGACGTTTGACAGAGAGTTCAGTTTCATCTTCAGCTTATGCGGTCTGACTCTTATTATCCTTAATCTCAACCACAACTGCTGCTGTCACTCTTGAGGAATCCAAACCGTGAGAGTGAAACGAGAAGAGACTGTCGGTGCGTGCGAGAGCGTGTGTGTGGAAGGAAATTGCTTTGTTTGCTAAAACAGCGAGTCATATAATGCACCGGTCCCATGTGTAGGGTTTGGTGTTTTGTCATCTTGGGGTGTCAAAGGTCAAATCGGTCTGTAATACTTGGCATTCGTCTCCCTCGTCACGTCATGGGAAGTTCAGCTGTGAGACGTAGAGATAGACAGCGAGCGCATTTACATCAGCAGCAGACTGTGCGTTTAAGGACATTAATCTTTCTCAAGTCTCGAGTTCCTGTTGATGCCTCAGGGCGACTCTTGTCATCGCTAGTGAGTTGTCAAAAGCGCGTCTCTCTCGTTTCTCACTCAAAGTGGGTGCAGTTGGTTTTCAATGTACCGTAGAGGTTGAAGGAGTAAAAACACTCTCAATTTAGATGTCAGTGGAGTTGTGACAGTTTGAAAACTGATCTTGATGAATCAAAAAGGAGCATCTAATAATTTGTTACGAACAACTAAGTTGAAATAAAAGTTTTAGGAGCAAGAGACTAAAAACACTAGCCTAAGGGCTGGGTAAATATAGGACAGAACACATGTTGGGTTAATTTTACCCAGCAAATTGGGTTGTTCATTTAACCCATTATAATAGGTGATTCAATTTTTCTATAATACTAGTTTTTTTCTTCTTCATTCATCATTCTTAATATCATTCAATCACTCGTAGCCGAAATATGTGGTAACTGGCTCCATAACCGGTCCATAAACAGTGAACAACTGAGGACATATTTTCACATCCTAAGTATTTATATTCTGTATCTTTTTGTATCTGAATCCGTTTCCACCACATGAAAAGACCGCTGCGATTCTTGTATAGGGACTCGCATCGTGCCCCTGTATGTTGCTTTGGATAAAATTAAATGATATGCAAATAACACATTTATATACAAAATAAAATGTATTTTACAGAAGAAATGCACCAATTTGACGGAGCTAAGAACTGCTCTCTCCTGAAGAGGTTGCAAAAAGCCTACAATAAATAACTCAACCCCTGGGGTTGCTACCCAGGAGCTGGGTAACACAAATACCCAAACACTGAGTTGTTACGTCTGACCCAGGATCTGGGTAACACAAAATCTACCCAAACACTGGGTTGTTACGTCTGACCCAGGAACTGGGTAACACAAAATCTACCCAAACACTGGGTTGTTACGTCTGACCCAGGAGCTGGGTAACACAAATACCCAAACACTGAGTTGTTACGTCTGACCCAGGATCTGGGTAACACAAAATCTACCCAAACACTGGGTTGTTATGTCTGACCCAGGAACTGGGTAACACAAAATCTACCCAAACACTGGGTTGTTACATCTGACCCAGGAGCTGGGTAACACATAATCTACCCAAACACTGGGTTGTTACGTCTGACCCAGGATCTGGGTAACACAAATACCCAAACACTGGGTTGTTAAGTCCGACCCAGGATCTGATGTAATTCTGAGGATATAATGTCTGCATGAACATGCTGAGCAGTGGTATGCAAACACAGCACATGTTATTATTTCATTCGGACCAAATGCAATGATTGAACAAACATTTTATGGTCCTACGCCTTACACAGACGATATACAATTATAAAACATATTTTAGACTCCTTAACATATTGATTGCTATCAGGATATGAGGAGACTTTCAACCAGCATAACAAAAAATGTTTCTTGTTAGAGAATCACAGAGAATCACCTATTGCTAGCCTGACAAGCGAGACCCACATCAAGATGTTGGGTCTGGGAACACACAATTGGCAGGGCTCAATCCGAGGGACGGGATAAACGGTTGTCTTTCAGATTCCCTCTGCACGCAATAGGATAGCGCTACAACCAACCAGAGCAATGAAGAAGGTGAAGCGGAGCTAGTCGATAGATTAAACTTTCGCCGTATCCGGTCGGCAAAACTCAGAACACTTCTTCCTTTCTTAAGAATGACTTCAGTGCCGTTCTTTGTTCTTTCCTCAAAGAAAAGCTTAACTCCAAGTCTTCCAGAGTCGCGGCCAAAGCCGATTTGAGAGACCACTGTTCGCCAGCTTCTTTGTTTACAAGTAGCACGCGGAACCGCCGCAACTCTGCCGTCATTATGTTAAGCCCGCCAACCGACTCTATACACGATGTGATTGGCCTGACCAGAGTTTGGTTTTTCCAGTTTGCAAGCCAACGGATACGCTGCAAATTAGATTTGCTGCTGTTAGGGTGCGTCTAGATTTCTAGGCTAACCTATTGCACCTTGCAAATTAAAATATGCTGTAAATTGCAAAACCTCATGAAAATATCTACGCAATATCTAATCTTGATATTGTTCAGTCGTGGCCTAATGGTTATATAGAGAGACTGGTAACCCGAAAGTTGCGGGTTCGATTCTCAATACCGGCAGGAAAATATAGGTGATGGAGTGAATGAACAGCGCTCTCTTCAACCCTCAATATCCACGACTGAGGTGCCCTTGAGCAAGGCACCTAACCTCTAATCGTTCCCCGGGCGCCGCAGTGTGTGTGTGTTCACTATGTGTGTGTGCACTAACTCGGATGGGTTAAACGCAGAGAACAAATTCCGAGTATGGGTTACCATTGGCCTTCACGCCATGTCACTTTCAGTCTTTAAAAGTTTTTTGGTTACACTTTATTTCAAGGTGTCTTTTACAGTGTAATTATACATTTAAGTTATAGTAACTAACTACATGTTACTATGGTGGGGTTCCATAATAGACGTTTTGCTGTTTTTCAAGGTCCTCGTCCTCACCAAGGACACCCTAGTTTATCCCCATCCACTTTCCTGTCCAGCAAAGTGCCAGTTTTACTCAATGAACACTGCTAATGCTAATCAGAGAATACATCTCGCGAGGTAATCTTCCATACTAAATATTCATACCATCGCAGAGAGGCTTATTGTACTTAGAACATTGATTTGGGTTTGCACAGTTCCACACAATTTAGGCAAAGACCTGATTGGAATGTCAAAATACTCCTTCTCCATTACCGAAGTCTTGTCTTACCCAAGCAGAACTGATTCGAGCCTCCTGACTGATTGTATTGCTTGTGGTAAACATGCTCTGCTCTTCCATGTGCTTCAAATTGTCTTTTGGTCGATGAGGATATTTGCTTTTTGTGCTCACTAGTTCATTTAATTGTAATTTGGTGGAGATAATTGTGATCTATATTGCATAGGCTATGTATTCCAATATATATAATATTATGCACATATACCCTTCAATATTACAGTATCTCCTTTAAAACTGCTCTAAAATGTGTTTGTGTGTTAGACAACGAAGGAAGTAGAGAATAAAGCATTAAATTGACAATCAATCAAATCACTTAAAATGCATTACTGTAGTGTGTAATGCATTAAAAACTGGACAAACGACATAGCTTATATATTTTACATAGAATATATCTAGGATATAAGCTATGTTCTAGTCTTACTGTGCATGTGGGTATACAGTCAATTTGAAATATCTTTTACAAAATAAAAAAAACAACATATTACTACATTAAAAAAATATTCATATTGCAGTTTTAATCCCTCGAGGCTACTGTAATATTGCAAGTTTATATTTCTTTTTTTCTCTCTCCAGTAGTGGTGTCTGGTGAACAGTATTAAATACTGTTACTGAGACCAACACTGAGACTATTTGGAAGTCAATTGCAGGAATTTCAACCGAGATGAAATGATGATGCAACTTTAACGACACAAATGCAATGCTGCATGTTGCTAAAACGATTGGAGACCTGTATACATGCTAGATAGTCAGAATCTTAATATTTTACTCATTTAAAAAAAGTGTGTACATGGAAAAAGATCTACTGTAAATGGCATGTCGTTTTAGGGAAAGTGAGAACGTAGGCTGTCTTCAAAGCTTTTTTTTTGCATTAGTTGCTATGAATTTTTCCCCAAAAATCACCAACTCTAATTGAAAATGATTGACTTAAAGGGTTATTTCACCCAAAAATGAAAATTCTGTCATTAATTACTTACCCTCATGCTGTTCGACACCCGTCAGACCTCCGTTCATCTTCGGAACACAAATGAAGATATTTTAGTAGAAATCCGATGGCTCAGAAAGGCCTCCATTGGCACAATGCACTTTACACCCATAAAATAGACCCATAAAAGCTACTAAATACGTCGTTACAAAGTCCATCTCACTACAGTGGTTCTACAATAACTTTATGAAGTGACGAGAATAGTTTTTGTGCGCAAAAAACCCTAAATAACGACTTATATAGTGATGACCGATTTTAATCTTCGAAGCGTTATGAATCAGCGAGTCGAATCATGGTTTGGATTGCGTGTCACACCGCCAAACTGCTGAAATCACATGACTTTGGCGATTCAAACGCTGAATCGACTCACTGATTCATAACGCTTCGAAGCTTCATGATGCGGTGTTTTGAAATCTGTCATCACTATATTAGTCATTATTTAGGTTTTTTTTTTGCGCACAAAAACTATTCTCGTCGCTTCATAAAGTTATTGTAGAACCACTGTAGTGAGATGGACTTTGTAACAACGTCTTTAGTACCTTTTAAGGGTCTTGAGAGTGTACAGTGCATTTTGCCAATGGAGGCCTTTCTGAGCCATCGGATTTCTCCTAAAATATCTTCATTTGTGTTCCGAAGATGAACGGAGGTCTTACGGGTGTTGAACGACTGAATTTTACTGTCCAAAGGCCCATTCACATCAAGAATGATAGCTATAAAGATAACTATATTAGTGTCTATACCAGTGGACAATATCATTCTGTTTATGCTCTTTAAATCAGGATTGTTTCTGATTGGCTGTCAATGTTTTTATCATTTACCAGCTGAAAAAAAAAAAACTTTCTGAAAGTGATTCCAATGATATCGTGCCATTTTTGCTATAGTTGTGGTGTGGACACTGCCATTTTTTATATTTAATCTGGATTTCAGAACTAAATCCTTAGCATTACAGTTATCGCCATTGTTGTGATCGGGCTTTGAAGTGGCCCTATTATGCTATTTTAAAGGCTCCTAATTTTGTTTTAGAGTCTCCCACAACAGGTTTACATGCATCAAAGGTCAAAAACACCTTAATTTTCTCATAATACTTTGCTCATCCCATTTTTCAATGATTCTCAAACGACTCGACAGATGAATCAGTCTCTCTACATCCCTTCTTTTCCACAAGCTACTCTGCTCTGATTGGCCAGATGGCCTAGTCTGTTGTGATTGGTCTGCCGCGTACAGTGTGTGTTTCAGAAGCTAAACGCCCATCACCATAACTGAACTTCAGCTCCGGAGGCTTCCTAAAGCTCAGTGATTGTTCACACTGTAAAGACAGTAACGGTGACGTCGATTTTACCACATCAATCCGAGCGCGAGTCCGATGATGAAACATTGAAGAACTAGTTATTCAACCCGAACCTCCATCACAAGACGACTTGAGGAAGAGTTTCTCAGTGATGCGCTACTCATTTTGAGGTTCATTATGAGATGTTGCAGCTGTAATTCCTCACCATCAGCATTAACAAGTGTGTGTCCATCAACAAACCCATGTGTGTGTTTCTCATTTATTGGTGCACAAGCGGGAATGACTGATGGAAAACAAATCTCGCTCCATCCTTTCTCTTTACTCAAAGTAGTAAGAACGACAGACGATCTGCATTAACACACACAGTTTGAGGTGATAGTGGCCCACAGCTGATGAGCAGAAGTATTTCAGTAAGACAGTAATAACGCGAGTTAGCCGGAAACTTACACAATATAAAACACAAAACTACGCATTCTGAACACCTGGTGGAAAATAGGGGTGCACCGATCCGACTTTTTCAGTCCCGATACCGATACCGATGCCTGGGCTTTGTGTATCTGTCGATACCCGATACCGATCCGATACTATTGTTGAATTAATAATAAACTGTATATCTTCCACCTTATACCTTCCTTGAAGAGACTAAGGCACCAGACTTTACTAACTAAAAATAACTAAGACAAAATAACAGATGTATGTAAAGTGTTGAATTCTTATTAATTTAAAAAACAATTGTGCATTCAAATCTAAAATAGAATGTAATCAAACTTCTTTAAATAAATAAAATGTAGCAGTGGAAACAAAAAACAGTCAAACATACAATAGTAATCTGACAGTTACCAAACATTTTTTACACTACAGATAATTGTTTTGGTATATAATCATATCAATATTCAAAAGTAGCATTACAAATTAACAAATAGTCTTAATTTTCTGCCATATGCAATTTAATAAAAATGATCAGCTAGCTAATAACAACTTTGTTCTGGTTTCACCTCACTCCTGTCTAAATGATTGTAGGCTAGGCCTATTTATTTTACTACACATTGTCAACAGAAATAAGCTGAAATACTGTTGATAATTAAAAATAATTCTTACTACCCACTCTTGCTTAATTGGGTAAGCACACTTGTGTTCTCATTTCAGATGCGTTCTGAGTAAATTAATAAACTGATTCATGAGTTCAGTGTTGGACAGATCAGTTGTTCTAATCTAACCAGTCGTTAAAATGACTCGGTTCAAATGAGTCATTAGGTCGCGAATCGGACATTAGCAGACGCGTTGTGTGCGAATCCCGTCTGTTAGAACATCGCGAAAGATGTCAACACACAGAAAACGCTTCATAACTGAATATGATTTGTCTCCCGTTTATTGAAAGTATGCTTTATGTCAGCTGGTCAGAGAAGAGTCAACATTTTTTGAGCGCAATGCACACCCAGCGGTAATTCAAAGACACAATTGTCCGAATGTGTCACGTGCAACATGGTTTCGGTCTTCCGACCTTTAGATTTGGAATTGGATTAATATGTGAAATATGAGAGAGCTAACGCTGATTATTTTGAAGACCCAGAGAGCGCGCGCGGGGGAGGAGCTCTCTGGTCGGTCTCTCTGTCACAAGTGCAGCATCTGTTCCACATACAATAACTCGTCAAATTAGGCTTTGGCGGCCATCAAAAAATGTTCAATGCAGGAAAGACCCTGACTTTGCAGTAATACCACCTCCCCTCGAAACATTTAAGTTACTTTGCAGACATTGCAAACAGCCGACGAACTAGTTGGCGTGGCAAGCGTGAAATATCTCCTCCACACAGCCGACTCTCTGGCTCGCTCCATGTTGCTTCTAGCATGCGACACACACGTGAAGCTGACGAATGACGTAGGTTCTGCTGCGACGGAAAAAAAACACCTGGATCGGCTTGTGGATCTGTTCATTTTTCCGATCCCCGATCCAGCTATTTTGTCAGTATCGCGGCCGATATCCGATCCTAATATCGGATCGGTGCACCCCTAGTGGAAAATATATACATCAATAATTATTCATACTTACAGGTTGTGATTCTGAGGAGCTGGTCCTGACCCATCTTTCAAGAGCAAGTGTTTTGTGAATCCCATGTTGAACTCAACGTACAATATAGACAGGCATTATGCAAATGTATTTTCTAGTGACGTACAACCGTAACTCCTTTACAAACGACTCTTTTAGGCGGTTCAGAGTCGATTCTTTCTTCTGGGAGACAATAACTTTATTTATCATGCACTTTCGACTTTACAACTTTGCAGAACGTTCACATTCACAAACATTTATATTACACACTGCATGAAATGGAATATTCGAAAACCATAATAGGGGCACTTTAATTCTGCATTTTATTATCAGCACCATACTTTACTAAAGCTACAAATTAATATTTTTTAAAGTAGTTTAAATGAATTATTGTTTAGTTAATTTCAATAAGGTTTAAATTCATATTTTATTTTTGACCATTTCGATGTGTCAACGATGTCATCAGTATTTCCAAAACCACAGGACAGTTGCAGTTATGGATGAGAAAGGTCAGCTAATCGCCCTCCTGCCAGTCTATAATCTGTACTGCTGTGAAATGGTCCTTAATCGACAATGAGGCCAACTATACTTCTTTTTAAAAGAAAAGTAATTAACAACACGCAAAGAGAAATTCATCTTTTGTTACTTTAGGTGCTATAATGGAGCTTTTAAACAACTTAACGGAAGAAGATGAGGCAATAGCTTTTCAGACAATTTAAATAAACTACTTGCTGAATATAGATTTTTTTTAGGCTACGTGTCAAACCAAAACATTTAGTTTGATCTGGACTATGGTTTGATTTCGGAATTTTTTTTTTCCGCTGAAATTTGTTTTGATTGAAAAAGAAATAAATTGGAATGGCATTTATTTTGGTTTGTTAGAAGGTCAAATAAATATTTTATCTTCGCCTATGCAGATTTGTCGATTTAATGATGAACAACAACAGCGATAACAGCAGGATAGTTTCAACAATTGAGATGATCGTAAAGGTCAGCTAACGCCCCACCTACCAGCCTATAATCTGCACTGCTGTGCAAATGAGCTCAACTTCAACCCTAAGCATTCATGGGATTTTTTCATTTTTTTTATATATCACTTTGTGGGATACATATTTGAATGTGTTAAAGTGAAGCTCAGCTGATGGGAGTTTCGTGAATTTATTGTTTTCCTTTTTTGTGTTTGAAACAATTCAGGTAAGATTAAACTAAAACAGCTCAGCCAATTTGGATATTTAAATGAATAGAAAATTGTTGAAATCAAGCAGAGTGCGTTTGAGTTGAATCTGTTGGACTGTTAAAGTTAATGTCATAGTGAATCACTTCATGACACGTTCAAATTGCAATTAACTAAAAGCCAAAGATGCAGTGATAGCAAGAACAATATAGCATATTCTATTATAGTTTAATATAGCAAATATTGCAATAGTAGATTAGATTAGATTAGATTAGATTCAACTTTATTGTCATTACACAAGTACAAGTACAAGGCAACGAAATGCAGTTTAGGTCTAACCAGAAGTGCAATAGCAGCAAGTGCAGGATATACAATGGTTGCGTAAGTGCAGGACGTAAAAATGTTCTGAATATATATAAATATGTATAAGTAGAGAGATGGTTATTACTATAAGTAGAACTGAATTTACAGATGAATATATACAGTGAATAAATATACAGATGGCTATTACTATAAACAGAATTTACAGGTGAATATGTACTAGAATATAATATACAGATGGCTATTACTATAAATAGAATTTACAGGTGAATATGTACTATGAATATAATATACAGATGGCTATTACTATAAACAGAATTTACAGGTGACTATGTACTATGAATAAATATACAGACGGTTATTACTTGAACAGAATTTTACAGTTAGAGGTATACAATAATATGTTAGGCTAATATGAGGAATATAGCAGTGGATTAAGTTAGTACAATAAATTATGGACAGAGCTATCCGAAAGAAAGTGTAAAAGTGCAGTGAAAAGTGGTTGCATATTACAGTTAGAAGTACGGTGCAAAATGCAAATGTAAACATTTGTTCGTTTGAGAGTTCGTTAGAAGTACGGTGCAAAATGCAAATGTAAACATTGTTACTGTAAATACAGTCGGCAGTGCAGATGAGCATAATCCAGTTACGGTATGGTGGTGCAGAATGCATAGGTAAACAGTTGTTACTGTAATAAACAGTCGGTAGTGCAAATAACAAAGTGAAGGCAGATGTGAGGTAGGAGAGTTCGCAGTTTATGAGGGAAGTGGATCAACGGGGGTTTGAGTTCAGTAAAGAGACAGCTCTGGGGAAAAAACTGTTCTTTAGTCTGCTGGTCCTGGTCCGGTGGATCCTGAAACGCCTGCCGGAGGGCAGGAGAGAAAACAGTCTGTGGGCTGGGTGAGAGGAGTCCTTGAGGATGCTGCGAGCTCGATGCAGGCAGCGTTTCCTCTGGATGTGTTCGATGGCAGGCAGTGGAGTTCCTGTGATGCGCTGGGCAGTTTTCACCACCCGCTGCAGTGCCTTGCGCTCCGCAACAGAGCAGCTCCCATACCACACTGCTACACAGTTGGTCAGGATGCTCTCTATTGCGCAGCGGTAGAAGTTCACCAGGATAGCCGAGGAGAGCTGATTCTTCCTCAGTGTCCTCAGGAAGAAGAGGCGCTGGTGAGCCTTCTTGACCAGGCTGGAGGTGTTGGTCGTCCACGACATGTCCGCCGAGATGTGGGTCCCCAGGAACTTGAAACTGGAGACACGCTCAACAGCCATTCCATTGATGTGGATGGTGTCGTGTGTGCCTCTTGACTCCTTCCTGAAGTCCACGATGAGCTCCTTCGTTTTGGTGGTGTTGAGGAGCAGGTTATTATCAGCGCACCATGTGGCCAGGTGCTGGATCTCCTCCCTGTAGGCAGTCTCATCGTTGTTGCTGATGAGACCAATCACCGTAGTGTCGTCCGCAAACTTGACGATGGAATTAGTTCCATACACAGGCTTGCAGTCGGCGGTGAAGAGGGAGTAGAGAAACGGACTTAGCACACAGCCCTGTGGTACACCAGTGTTAAGAGTGATGGATGTGGAGCAGGTGGATCCTGATCGAACATTCTGGGGTCTGTCGGTTAGGAAGTCCAAAATCCAGTTGCACATTGAAGTGTTGATGCCCAGGTCTCCAAGTTTGGCAATTAACTTGGATGGGATGACAGTGTTGAATGCTGAGCTGAAGTCAACAAACAGCATGCGTGCATAAGTGTTTTTACTGTCCAGATGGGTGAGCACAGAGTGCAGTGCCATGGAAACGGCATCCTCTGTGCTCCTATTGCTGCGGTAGGCAAACTGGTGTGAGTCCAATGTGGATGGTATAGAGTCTTTTAGGTGTTCCAGGACCAGCCGCTCAAAGCACTTCATAATGATGGGTGTGAGTGCTACAGGGCGGTAGTCATTAGGGCACCTCGGGCTGGAGTGTTTCGGCACTGGCACAATGGAAGTGCGTTTAAAGCATGATGGTACAGCTGCTTGGGCGAGAGACAGGTTGAAAATGTCTGTAAAAACCCCAGCGAGCTGCTCCGCACATGCCCTGAGCACACGTCCAGGGATGTTGTCTGGTCCAGCAGCCTTGTGCGCGCTGATCCGGCTCAGTGCCTTGCAGACATCTGTGGAGGAGAGTGTGATTGGTGGGTGGTCAGCTGAGGGTTTGAGCTTGGTGGCAGTTTCTCTGTTGTCTCTTTCAAAACGAGCATAAAAGTAATTTAGCTCATTCAGGAAGTTGACATCAGTGGCTGCGGGGGTGGAGTGGGGGGGTTTATAGTCACTGATGGCCTGAATGCCCTGCCACATGCGTCGAGGGTCAGAGTTGGAAAAGTGACCCTCAATCTTTAGCTTGTAGCAGTGCTTGGCCTTTTTGATGCCCCTCTTCAGGTTTGCCCTGGATGCGCTGTAGGCTTGTGCATCTCCTGATCTGAAGGCAGTGTTGCGTGACTTCAACAGGAGTCGTACTTCCCTGTTCATCCAAGGCTTCTGATTTGGGTATGTGGTGATCTGTTTCTGGGTTGTAACACTGTCGATGGTGGTATTGATATGATCCAATACTGAGGAGGTGTAGGAGTCAATGTCCGTGTGAGCGCCACTGGTGGCTTGAGAAGCAAACATACTCCAGTCTGTGTTAAGAAACCTTTCCTGGAGTGTGGAGTCTGCCCCCGCAGGCCACACCTTGATGGTTTTCATTGATGGCTTCACGCGGTTGATGAGGGGTGAATATTTGGGTCTGAGAAACAAAGAGAGGTGGTCTGACTGTCCCAGGTGGGGGAGGGGTGTCGCAACGTAAGCTCCGGCCATGTTTGTATATACATGGTCTAAGGTTTTGTTTCCTCTGGTGTGGCAGGAAACATGCTGGTGAAACTTGGGTAGCACTGACTTTAAGTTTGAGTGATTAAAGTCACCTGCAACAATAAACGCAGCTTCCGGGTGATCAGTCTGTTGTTTACTGATGGCTGCGTGAAGTTCTTTCATAGCAAGCTTGGCATCAGCATCGGGTGGAATATAGGCTGCTGTGATAATGGTGGAGGTGAACTCCCGGGGTAGATAAAACGGTCTACATTTAACCATGAGAAACTCCAGGTTAGCTGAACAATGACTCCCAACAATAGCAGAGTTTGTGCACCAAGCTTTGTTAATATAAATGCACAATCCGCCCCCTCTGCTCTTCCCGGAGCCATCTAATGTTCTGTCCGCCCGGAGTGTGTGGCGTCCCGCTAGCTCGATAGCGGTGTCC
This sequence comes from Gobio gobio, assembly GCF_949357685.1. Taxonomy (NCBI): domain Eukaryota; kingdom Metazoa; phylum Chordata; class Actinopteri; order Cypriniformes; family Gobionidae; genus Gobio; species Gobio gobio. The sequence goes on along the minus strand of NC_137105.1, from coordinate 47,525,031 downwards.
GGTATTCCGCTGTTTAACCAGGTTTCCGTGAATATTAGGACGTTACAGTTCAAAAGTTTCTTACTGTGTGTGATGCTGAGTCGAATCTCCTCCATTTTGTTCACTAGCGACCGTACATTGGCAAGGAAAATGCTGGGTAAAGAGAGCCGATGAGGAGTAAGCGTTAGCTTAGCACGCGTTCCTCCACGTCTCCCCCGCCTTTGTTTACGATCACGCCGCCGTCTGCGTGCACTTCCGCCCGGCCGGGTAGAGTGCAGAGTCACCGGTGTCTTAGCGATCTCAGGAAGGAGTTGTAGATTGTCCATAAAACTGTCGGAAATTCGCAAACCAATATCCAAAAGCTCAGCGCGGGTGTACGATGTAAAGGCACAACTGTTCTGTGCGAACAGACCCGAGAAGAACAGGAAAAATACCGCAAAATTGCAGAATCTGGAGAGAACCAGAGCCTCGCGATCTACTCGCGCCGCCATCTTGGTCACAAATAGTAGCAAATGAAGTGACATATTCAGTCTTTATTTAAATATCAAGTCTTTATTTCTAATCCTAATTTTTTTGTGATACACATACATAATATTTTGTTGTGTGTCTATATATATACAACGATCAGGCATAACATTATGATTATGAGGTGAAGTGAATAACACTGATGATCTCTTCATCACGGCACCTGTTAGTGGGTGGGATATATTAGGCAGCAAGTGAACATTTTGTTCTCAAAGTTGATGTGTTAGAAGTTTGAAAAGGGCCAAATTGTGATGGATAGACGACTGGGTCAGAGCATCTCCAAAACTGCAGCTCTTGTGGGGTGATCCCGGTCTGCAGTGGTCAGACTCTATCAAAAGTGCTCCAAGGAAGGAACAGTGGAGAACCGGCGACAGGGTCATGGGCGGCCAAGGCTCATTGATGAATGTGGGGAACGAAGGCTGGCCCGTGTGGTCCGATCAAACAGACGAGCTACTGGAGCTCAAATTGCTCAAGAAGTTAATGCTGGTTCTGAAAGAAAGGTGTCATAATACACTGTGCATCACAGTTTGTTGCCTATGGGGCGGCATAGCCGCAGATCAGTCAGGGTGCCAATGCTGACCCCCGTCCACCGCCGGAAGCGCCAACAGTGGCACGTGGGCATCAGAACTTGACCACAGCGCAATGGAAGAAGGTGGCCTGGTCTGATGAATCACGTTTTCTTTTACATCACGTGGATGGCCGGGTGTGTGTGCGTCGCTTACCTGGGGAACACATGGCACCAGGTGCACTATGGGAAGAAGGCAAGCCGGCGGAGGCAGTGATGCTTTGGGCAATGTTCTGCTGGGATACCTTGGGTCCTCCATCCATGTGGATGTTACTTTGACACGTCCCACCTACCTAAGCATTGTTGAGACCACGTACATCCTTTCATGGGAACGGTATTCCCTGGTGGCTGTGGCTCTTTCAGCAGATAATGCGCCGCCACAAAGCACAAATGGTTCAGGAATGGTTTGAGGAGCACAACGAGTTTGAGGTGTTGACTTGGCCTCCAAATTCCCCAAATCTCAATCCAATCGAGCATCTGTGAAATGTGCTGAACAAACAAGTGTGATCCATGGAGGCCCAACCTCACAATTTACAGGACTTAAAGGATCTGCTGCTAACATCTTGGTGCCAGACACCACAGCACACCTTCAGGGGTCTAGTGGAGTCCATGCCTCGACGGGTCAGGGCTGTTTTGACATATAAGGCCCATATAATGCAGTGGAAATGAATTATATAATTAATTATTTATGGTATAATTTCCCTTATTTGAATGGCAAAATGTTATTGAAATTTAAACTACACAATGATTGTGGTTATCAAAAAAAATAATTGCGATCAAATGATTAATCAATAATTGTGACAGGATTCATTTTTAAGATGAAATACTTAACGCCCTATAAATCTTAATGTATGGATTATTTTTGTTATGAGCCTAGTTGCTTGTGTATGCACACAAGAAAATATCTCATGATACCTTTCCTAATTTTCCATGTCAGAATTACCTCTGAAAACACTTAAGCAGTTAATTCTTTGCATGCTAAAAATTGCTTTTCAACAAGTAATGTTTCAGTCAATCAATCAATCAATCAACATGGAAGGAACAAAAGAACAGCATACACTGCAAAACTCCGGCTTGTTTAATTTAAGGTATTGATCAAGCAATTAGTTTTCTTGTTATAGATAATGAGGGAATAATGTAGATATAATTGTGGCCACTATGTCTTGTTTCAAATCAATACACGTCCCAGGCATAGATCAGTCACTGCTTCCTGAGGCCAACTTGACATGACTACACAGTTTTTTTTTGTTTTTTTTTAAATAATGACTTGAATATTGCAATGCGAAGACAATTGAAATGATTGTCAGTACCATTGCCCTTGACGCTTTAACAAAGTTTCATGCATTTTGACCTCAGAAACTCAATAATAACAAGCTCTTTTCCTATAGCGCAGCACTTTTTGCAGTGTTTGATCACAGAACTAATGTAAGCTAAAGCTGCATTTCATTTTATGAAATTGAGAAAACTTTTGTACTGATATGCGTCACTCTTATTGGTTTATTGATATTTGTTGTACCGACTTGCCTCATGCTGACCAACAAATTGTACACATAAACAAATCTCGGTTTCAGATTTAGCCCTCAAATGCTTATGTTCACTGTTGAGGTTTTGTTTTGATCTCCAGCAGATGTTTTAACTTATATATGAGTGTTTTTGTGAGACTCAGAACAGAAGATACAACATGCGTGATGAAAAACTAATGCAGTTTCACCACACTGTCCAGGTTTTCAATTGATTTTAAAGATATAAAACTATGGCAGACACGCAGTGACCTAGGATAACTCTTTGCCAGGCTAGCTCTGGGCCACTGAGAAGAGTCACCTGTGAGTTATATTGATGTAGCTTTCCTGATAATCCTATGTTTTCAATGGCTTTTAACCATATGGGACATCGTCATTTATGAATGATGTGCATTTAAACTGCAATAATAATGTCATTTTAGTAATATCCAAGCAGCAACCTCCCCCAGTTTCTCTTGAAGCCAATACGGAAGTGACTTAAACTGCAATTCATCGACTGGCCGCTAGGGACAGGCTCCAGAAGGAGCAGAATCTCATTTAGCTCCATGTTAAAATGCCCAACTTTATAGCAGATTAAAACATGTTTACAGCCTGGTACAAATTGGTCTATATATCTAATTTTGCCCTTCATGACAACTGTGAGGGGGCGAATTTTTTATAACTCATTCGTGTACATTATATAAAGCCTTAAAGTTCTGCATAATTAAGGGCGTGTTCACTTTGAGTGACAGGTGGATTGCTGTTGGTCTGCTGTCTGTTAGTCATCACATCACCTCAGCTCCGCCCACATCCCGCCTCTTTGCTCTTTTTCTGTTATCCAGGAGTGACGCGCGGCCAAGATGGCAACGGCCAGCTCGACCCTACTTTACGCTTCAAAACTGCTCTTCAGAATCCTATGGGCGACGTCACGGACATATATTTTTTTTACAGTCTATGGTAATATCATATGACATCCCCTTCAGCCAATACAATTTAAATCTATTTGCCGTGAGCTTGACATTTTTGGCAACAAGGAAGTGAAGGAGACATTTTTGGGTCATTTTTAATGCATATTTTGTAAAAACAATAACGCAAAGAAGTCAAAGGACTCCAAAAATCTGTGTCATGTAGGGCTGGGTAAAAAATATTGATTACTCGATTTTAATTGATTCTCATTTTTACAAACCAATATCGATTATTAAATCCCAAGAATCGATTAGTCTATCCTGTTTTCAGTTGATGAATGAACGGACGGAACATTGTAGCGCGCCTCCCATCCAATAAATCACAATAATCTTTGTGCTTTGTTACTATTGATATGTAACAAAGTCTCAGATTTAAAATTACATCCATTTTATTATGACATTATTGGCACTGTGGCGTGAGATCGCTCTGGCGAGAAGTCTCATAAATCTCTTCCGCCTTAATACCAGTTACAGAGTGAAATAAATATGAATGAGCACCTGAAATTGTGCTAAAAGATAAAGTAAATCGTACCGAAATCCGTATCATGTCACATGAAACAATCAGTGTTTCAACCACGGTAAGACGTCTGTAAAACAGCTTGTAAACATTGTCACGTGACGTCACTGTAACGGGGTTTGTTCGTATGGGAAGAAGGAGGCGGGAACCGGCGAACGGTCAACAACTTCTTAAAGGGTAACTAAACCCCTGCTCAGAGCTTAACTCCACCCACTGGCAATTTTCAAAAAATGCTGGAAAAGTGGGCAGAGCCCGGCGGACACAGAGGGGACAAACCGAGGGCGGGGCTGAGCGGAGGGCGTGCACCTGAGACCCGCAGTGACGGATTGATTGACAGCTGTCAGACTCGCGAGTCGCAAAGATGGAGAATGACTGGAGTGACGCCAGCTTTGCAACAGAGCGGTCATTTCTCCTACCTTCACCTGAAGTGGAGGAGGGTGGATTGTCTGTAGACACAAACCCAGAGCCTTATCAATGCGAGCCGCTGCTCAAACTGCGTTAACTCCTGATGCCGACGATGCTAGTGAAGCAGCCGCGCAAGAGAACTGACCTAATCTATCTGCGTCCGCGGCAACCACTTGCGTGACAGGGTTTGAAAGCGTGTCTCATGTATGAAAATTATCTGTACACATGACGGGCGGCAATAATATCGCAAGAAAAGCCTGACGTGTACTGACAACTGCATTATTTAACCGTATTTTCTTCAATACAATGTTAAAGCAAGTGTCAAGTGAGTTTCATTCATAATTTTTACTTCATGTAACATGACAGTTCATACTGGAGAGAAGCCGTTCTCATCGTGTGATTGGGGGAAACATTTCTGAGGGCGTGGTGAGCTCGTGCCAGGGGCGCGGATAGTGAGCCGTTGGAGGTACCATCCTACGTCACGATGTACCACAACGTCCAATAGGAAAATTCAACTGCAGTAGCCACCGTTCAACCTTAAGAGGGCAGCACTTTGGCGGTTTTACACCATATTTTATAGAATTAAAACACTTTATACTCAAATGTCAAAACATTTACTCGAATCAATGAACAGCATTAATAAAGCCCCAGTATTACAGATCATTAACTAAAAAAAGTTGGTTTAGGGTTTAGTTACCCTTTAATCAAATAATAAACACAAACTGAAAGTAAAAGCGGCAGCCCCTCATGGACGACTGCCGTGCACACACACATAACAAAACATAAACAAAACACATCATAACTTCTAGGCCTGGTCCTCTCTTGTCTTGCACTGTCGTAGCTCCTCCTCCATGAGACGAGACCGGTGTGGCGCGCAGATGGCGCTTATTATAACTCACCACCGGCCCGCTCTCACGGTGTAACGTACTGCTCCGAGTCAGAAGGTTGAGAATCCAAATGCAGCTTTATTTGTAAGGGTAATCCACACTCGTAGTCAACAAACAGGCAAGGGGTCATAACATGTAATCAGTCCAATAAGGCAAACAAGGCAGGAGAGACAGGCAAACGGGTAATCCACGGAACAGGCAAGAAATCCAAAACCAAGACAAGAAACCAGGGAAAACGCTCAGAAATGCAGTAATACAACAAACAAGACTTTGCAGTTGATGATAGACTGAACATGGTTTATATAGGCTGGGGTAATGAGGTGATGAGACACAGGTGCAAACAATGAGTGATGATGAGTCCGGGCAAAGGATTATGGGTAATGTAGTTTGTGATGGAGTGACAGTCCGGGGTGGAGTGCCCTCAGGTGGTAATCGGGGCACTCTCACTTGTGATTGTGACATAGCCCCCCCTCAAAGGAGCGGCTTCCAGACGCTCCTAAAATTGTCAAGGAGGGAGGTGGAGCGGAGGCGGACCCGGGGGCGGGATGGAGGGCCAGGCCCGTGGAGTGGAAGAGGGCCTGGAGACTGAGGCAGAGCAGGAGGCCAGGATGGAGCAGGCCTGGCAGATAACCAGGATTGCGCAGGCAGAGCAGGCGGCCAGGGTGAAGTGGGTGGCCAGGGCGGAGCAGGCCGGGCAGATGACCAGGCTGGCGTAGGCAGAGCAGGCAGCCAGGGTGGAGCAGACGACCTCCACAGCAGCGCAGACGAGGTTGAAGACCCCCACGGCGGAGCAGACGACCACCACAGCAGCGCAGACGAGTTTGAAGACCCCCACGGCGGAGCAGACGACCACCACAGCAGTGCAGACGGTCTTGGAGACCCCCACGGCGGAGCAGACGACCACCACAGCAGTGCAGGTGAGGTTGAAGACCCCCACGGCGGAGCAGATGACCACCACAGCAGCGGAGACGGGTTTGAAGACCCCCACGGCAGAGCAGACGACCACCATAGCAGCGCAGACGGTCTTGGAGACCCCCACGGCGGAGCAGACGACCACCACAGCAGTGCAGGTGAGGTTGAAGACCCCCACAGCGGAGCAGACGACCACCACAGCAGCGCAGACGGTCTTGGAGACCCCCACGGCAGAGCAGACGACCACCACAGCAGCGCAGACGGTCTTGGAGACCCCCACGGCGGAGCAGACGACCACCACAGCAGCGCAGACGGTCTTGGAGACCCCCACGGCGGAGCAGACGACCACCACAGCAGTGCAGGTGAGGTTGAAGACCCCCACAGCGGAGCAGACGACCACCACAGCAGTGCAGACGGTCTTGGAGACCCCCACGGCGGAGCAGACGACCACCACAGCAGTGCAGGTGAGGTTGAAGACCCCCACGGCGGAGCAGATGACCACCACAGCAGTGGAGACGGGTTTGAAGACCCCCACGGCGGAGCAGACGACCACCATAGCAGCTCAGACGGTCTTGGAGACCCCCACGGCGGAGCAGACGACCACCACAGCAGTGCAGGTGAGGTTGAAGACCCCCACGGTGGAGCAGATGACCACCACAGCAGCGGAGACGGGTTTGAAGACCCCCACGGCGGAGCAGACGACCACCATAGCAGCGCAGACGGTCTTGGAGACCCCCACGACGGTGCAGGCTGAGCAGGTGGCCCGGTTAGAGTCCTCTTTGGACTCGTGACAGGAGGCGAGCCCTCTCTGGACTTGTGACAGGAGGCGGAGCCCTCTCTGGAGGCGGAGCCCTCTCTGGACTCGTGACTGGAGGCGGAGCCCTCTCTGGACTCGTGACTGGAGGCGGAGCCCTCTCTGGACTCGTGACTGGAGGCGGAGCCCTCTCTGGACTCGTGACTGGAGGCGGAGCCCTGTCTGGACTCGTGACTGGAGGCGGAGCCCTCTCTGGACTCGGGACACGGGCCGGAGCCCTCTCTGGACACGGGACACGGGCCGGAGCCCTCTCTGGACACGGGACACGGGCCGGAGCCCTCTCTGGACGCTGGTCAGTGGCCGGAGCCATCTCTGGACGCTGGTCAGTGGCCGGAGCCATCTCTGGACGCTGGTCAGTGGCCGGAGCCATCTCTGGACGCTGGTCAGTGGCCGGAGCCATCTCTGGACGCTGGTCAGTGGCCGGAGCCATCTCTGGACGCTGGTCAGTGGCCGGAGCCATCTCTGGACGCTGGTCAGTGGCCGGAGCCATCTCTGGACGCTGGTCAGTGGCCGGAGCCATCTCTGGACGCTGGTCAGTGGCCGGAGCCATCTCTGGACGCTGGTCAGTGGCCGGAGCCATCTCTGGACGCTGGTCAGTGGCCGGAGCCATCTCTGGACGCTGGTCAGTGGCCGGAGCCATCTCTGGACGCTGGTCAGTGGCCGGAGCCATCTCTGGACGCTGGTCAGTGGCCGGAGCCCTGTCTGGACGCTGGTCAGTGGCCGGAGCCATCTCTGGACGCTGGTCAGTGGCCGGAGCCATCTCTGGACGCTGGTCAGTGGCCGGAGCCATCTCTGGACGTTGACTGGAGATGAAGAAGAAACCCTGATGCAAGAAACCCTGGACATGGACAGGAGATGTCGCTGAACCCTGGACATAGACAGGAGATGTCGCTGGACCCTGGATATGGACAGGAGATGTCGCTGGACCCTGGACGGCAGCCATGACAGGGCGAGACTCTGGAATGGCGGCCATTTTGCACGAAGACAAATGCATAGCAGATGCAGTGGGTATGTCACTATCCTCCTCCATGATACCCACTTTAAAAGCAGAACCGCTCAGTTGCAATGCAATGTCAATATACGTCTTTAGAGACCAATTAGGATCATGCAAAGGCATGATTGAACTGAGCGGCTCAGATAGTCCTCCTCTGAAAAATATCATGAGACATACCTCGTCCATTGAAGTCAAATGTGCCAGCTCAACGAAGTCCTCTACATAGTCCTCGATAGGACGATCTCCTTGACGGAGACACAAGATTTTTGCTGCTGGATTCATGGTGGCGAAGTCTTCTGTAACGTACTGCTCCGAGACAGAGGTTGAGAATCCAAATGCAGCTTTATTTAGAGGGTAATCCACACTCGTAGTCAACAAACAGGCAACAGGTCATACACAGGCAAGCAGTCCAAACAGGCAAACAAGGCAGGAGAGACAGGCAAACGGGTAATCCACGGAACAGGCAAGAAATCCAAAACCAGAGACATGAAACCAGGGAAACGCTCAGAAATGCAGTTTACAACAAACAAGACTTCGCAGTTGATGATAGACTGAACATGGTTTATATAGGCTGGGGTAATGGGGTAATGAGGTGATGAGACACAGGTGCAAACAATGAGTGATGATGAGTCCGGGCAAAGGATTCTGGGTAATGTAGTTTGTGATGGAGTGACAGTCCGGGGTGGAGTGCCCTCAAGTGGTAATCGGGGCACTCTCACTTGTGATTGTGACACACGGTCCCTCACCTCGCTGCTTGCCACAGTCACATTTACCTCAGAAAAACCATATTCAGTGTCCATAAACTCATCAGGCAGTTGAACTCCAAAGAGGAGCATTTTGATAATATGCACCATATTTCATAGTCATTATAATTTTTTATGTTCTTCAATATTTAATGCATGTTTGAATAAATCTGGCAAGTTTTTATGACAGCCACTATTTAAATGTTTATATATCATATAACTTTATTATTATAATTGTTTAAGAGTGTTTGTATACAAATCCATTAAGTTTTACCTTCAATATTATAGTAGGCTACAACTGACTCCTCTTAAGAGATTTGTTTTTCTTGAGAAAATTTGCCATGTATTGTACCTGATATATATCCAACATAATTGATATTGAAGCGAATCAAATCGAATAGGAATCAAACTGTATGCTTGTAAATCGAAATCAAATCAAATTGTGAAATTTTGGCCGTGACTCTGGAAGACTTGGAGTTAAGCTTTTCTTTGAGAAAAGAACAAAGAACAGCACATTCTTAAAAAAGGAAGATGTGTTCAGAGTTTGGCCAACCGGATACGGCAAAAGTTTAATCCATCAACTAGTTCCGCTGGTGGGAAAACGCATGGGACTCAGCCACAACCCGCTTGTGATTGTTGTCTGTTGAGGAGCGCGTTGTTGAAGTTAGAGCTCCGTCGAATTGATTCATAATCCTTGATTTTCTCCTTATCACTCGCTTACAAACGATTATTTTCTATTATTTACAGCGTGTGAATATATCTCCGATACGATTCTCTATAAAAAACAATCGGATTGCTTTGATATCACTACTTATATCCGAACTTCCGCTACTAACCATAGCCCGCTAGCATTGCACGCGTGGTAGCTTATTTACACCGGTAGCCCGCTAGCATTGCACGCGTGGAACTTATTTACACCGGTCACCACTGAAACCGACAATTCGTCATCGCAGCACATCTGCTACAATGACAAATAACTCGGATGTGTGTCTAATGTTACCTTTGAGTGCAGGCGAGGACACGTTCGAGCTGCATTCGGTGCAGTTGGAGCTGGAGTCGTTGGAGAAGCAGATTAGCGATCTACTAGAGAGACAAGCCGTGCTGAGAGAGCGACGATCAGCGCTTGAAACATCACGCGCCGATGCGGTTAGTAACCTCTTGACTCCGACCTCGTCTACTCCGTGTGTTTCTCTGCACAGGACCAAAGCACCCAGGACGCGATCATCATCCCTGGTTTCGTTCACTCCGGCGCCGACACGACCCTGGGTGCTTCCACAGCGGAAGACGCGAGCCAGGACCAGAGCTAGGACCTCTCCGCCCCTCCCGGTCTTCGAGATCTCCACCCGGAACCGCTTCTCCCCTCTTCGCGAGACGGAACGCGACGCTGTGGTCATCGGTACTTCCATCGTCCGACATGTCCACGCTACCTCAGGTAAAGGCAAGGTTATCACTCACTGCTTTCCTGGTGCTCGTGTTCTCGATGTCGCTGCGCAGGTTCCCGAGATCCTGAACGGTGACGAGCGCATCGGAGCTGTCGTGCTGCACGCGGGAACGAACGACACCAGGCTGCGGCAGACGGAGGTTCTGAAGAGGGACTACAGGAGCCTGATCGAGACGGTGCGCAGAACATCGCCTGAAGCAACGATCATCGTGTCTGGACCTCTTCCCACGTACCGACTAGGACATGAAAAGTTCAGTAGATTATTTGCTCTAAATGAATGGTTAATGTCATGGTGTAATGAACAGAAGCTGCTCTTTGTAAATAATTGGAATCTGTTTTGGGAGCGACCTAGGCTCTTCCGTCCTGATGGCCTTCACCCCAGCAGAATCGGAGCGGCTCTTCTGTCGGACAACATCTCCAGAGCGCTGCACACCGCCATCATATGACTAGTAAGTCAAAGTCCAAATCACAGTATTTGCTGTCCTAACTTAACTGACATAAGTACCAATGTAGAACATTATATAGAAACTGTGTCTGAACATAACTGTGTAGAACATTATATAGAAACTGTGTCTATTCCTCGTTTAGTGAGGTCAAACATTAAATCTACTGTAAGATCTAGGAAAAATCTAATTGTGATTAAACCAGAAAATCTCAAAATTAGTGAACAAGAACAATGCTGTCCAAACTTAATTGACATAAGTACCAATGTAGAACATTATATAGAAACTGTGTCTGAACATAACTGTGTAGAACATTATATAGAAACTGTGTCTGAACATAACTGTGTAGAACATTATATAGAAACTGTGTCTATTCCTCGTTTAGTGAGGTCAAACATTAAATCTACTGTAGGATCTAGGAAAAATCTAATTGCGATTAAACCAGAAAATCTCAATATTAGTGAACAAAAACAATTTCTAAAACCAGGTCTTCTAAACATTAGATCGCTCACACCTAAGGCGGTTATTGTAAATGAAATGGTCACAGATAATAGTTTCGATGTACTTTGCCTTACTGAAACCTGGCTTAAGCCAAATGATTATTTCGGTCTAAATGAGTCTACTCCGCCAGGATACTGTTATAAGCATGAGCCCCGTCTGATTGGTCGTGGCGGGGGTGTTGCAACAATCTATAGAGATATTCTTAATGTTACTCATAAAACAGGTCACAGGTTTAATTCGTTTGAAGTACTAGTGCTAAATGTTACGCTCTTAAATGTAAGAAAGAAATCCGTATTATCTCTAGCCTTGGCCACTGTGTATAGACCTCCAGGGCCCTATGCTGATTTCTTAAAAGAGTTTGCAGACTTTCTCTCAGATCTATTGGTCAACGTCGATAAAGCATTAATTGTTGGAGATTTTAACATACACGTAGATAACACAAATGATGCGTTAGGGGCTGCATTTACAGATCTATTAAACTCCTTTGGGGTTAAGCAAAACGTCACTGGTCCCACTCATCGTCTTAATCACACACTAGATTTAATTATATCACATGGAACCAACCCAACCGACATAGATATTATACCGCAAAGTGATGATGTCACTGACCATTACATGGTAACTTGCATACTGCGTACTGCTGAAATCTGTCATGTTGCGCCACGTTATCGACCAGGCAGAACAATCCTTCCAACCACTATAGATATATTCTCAAATAGCTTACCTGATCTGTCTCAGCTGCTCAGTGAACCCAAACAAACAGATGAACTAGAGGAAATGACTAGCAGTATGAGCACGATTTTATCTAGCACATTAGAAATTGTTGCACCAATTAGATTAAAAAAGGTTAGAGAGAAAACTAAAGCACCATGGTACAACAGTGCTACACATGTTATCAAGAGAGAAACTCGTAACTTAGAGCGTAAATGGAAACAAACAAATTTAGAGGTCTTTAGAATCGCGTGGAAAGATAGTATGTCACGTTATAAAAAGGCCCTAAAAGCAGCCAGGGCTGAGCATCTCCGCAAAATAATAGAAAATAATCAAAATAACCCAAGGTTTTTATTTAACACTGTGGCTAGACTAACAAATAAACAAACATCGCCTGAGCAAAATATTCCGTTACAGTTTAGTAGTAATGATTTTATGAATTTCTTCACTGAGAAAATAGAAAGCATCAGAAACAAAATTGTAAATGTACAATCTTTAATGATGTCTTATGATTCAACCGCAACTATCGCCCGTCAAGAACTACTACACCGCTTTACAACTATAGGACAGGAAGAGCTAAATAAACTTATCATTGCATCTAAACCAAAAACATGTTTATTAGATCCAATACCCACTAAACTACTGAAAGAGTTGTTACCTGTAGTGGAAGAGCCTCTTCTCAATATTATTAACTCGTCTTTATCTTTTGGTCATGTTCCAAGAATATTCAAGTTGGCAGTCATAAAACCTCTCATTAAGAAGCCAAAATTAGATCATAATAACCTAGCAAATTACAGACCAATTTCAAATCTTCCATTTATGTCTAAAATACTAGAAAAAGTTGTGTCCGCTCAATTGTGCGCTTTCTTGCAAGAAAATGATATCTATGAAAAATTTCAATCAGGATTCAGGCCGCATCATAGCACAGAAACTGCACTCGTTAAAATCACAAATGTTCCCTTTCGAAAGGGAACTCTCGCTGCGTCTAGCTGACGCTATGGGGAACGCCCTCGGCGTGACTGGTGTCTGAAGCTACTATCGAATCACGGCAAAGTCTTTGACCGACGTCAGCCCATGACGTCATCAACGTGCGACCCGGAAGTATAAAAGGGCGCCGTGCCAACACATACACATCTTTCTCGTCTTCAGGGACTGTCTGTTTGAACTGCTATACGAGTTAAGGTAAAACAAATTCAATTATTAATACACACGAGTGTGTATTTACTGCCTGGGATCAAGAGCATGCACAGTCAAGTTCATTTGAAGTTGTTTGTGTGTGAGTGTGAGCGGTTTTCAATCTGAGATCGCTCCACTCTAGTCTGGCTTTTTTCCTGAGGGAAGAAAGTTTGGCATCTGGGACTGGATGATGCTGTCCCGCTCAAGCTGAGGCTGAGCGTTGGCATACATCATGGGTTCTCAGATGCAGCTCGCCGATCGTCGCGACGATCTGGCGGTTAACGAGACTAAACAGCAAGTGCTCTTAGGGATGGCTGGTGAGAGTGGTATGAATCCTCTCAGCCACCCTGACCGTGTATGCTGAGCTGATGAATGTTATGGAACGTACTGCAGGCAGGCTGCGGCTGCCATGTTGGCGCGTTAGAGGAGAGATCGCTCGTGGTAGATTGCACAATCGTTTTCTCCTTGGCCATAAACCATCAGCTCAGATGAGCCTTCCATTCCTTCTTGATCTTCTTACAGAGATCGAGAGGGCATGGAAGAATCCATATTCGACCCAATATTCATCAGCATCAGCGTTTAACTTCGCTGATGTCGAGGGGATAGGGGAATATGGATATGTGTTGAGGCTACCGACTGGCGAGGAAAGTTTGCAGACTTTTCTCGCATTTCGTGGGCATCAACACTGAGAGCTCAAACTGTGCTTTAATGGCAGGGGCATACACGGCAGCGGGTCAGGCTGGTGCTGCTTTTCACACCATGGCGGTGTTTCAGGCGTACCAGGCGGACCTGCTGGAGGATCTCGACCAGGGGGCCGGGCTGTCCCCTGAGGCGGTTGCTGAGCTGCGCCGCACCACAGATCTTGCTCTCCGGGCCACCAAGCAGACTGCTGCTGCCATCGGCCGCTCTATGGCGGCTATGGTGGTCACGGACAGGCATCTGTGGCTGAGCCTGGCTGATATCGGGGAGAAAGAGAGAGGCTTTCTCCTCGATTCGCCGGTTTCGCCGACTGAACTTTTCGGCACCTCCGTTGAGGCGGGGGTTGGAAAGTTCAGGGAGGCGAAGGCGCGTTCAGCGGCATTTAAGACATGCATACCGCTGAGATCCGCGCCCCCACCCAGGCAGGCGGGACCTGGTCCTTCACGGTCTGAGGACCGTAGGCAGGACCAGAGAGCTAGCGTCTCCTCTCGTGCCCCCCCCCCCCCCCCCTCCGTGGAGGAGCAGGGCACAGAGGAGATGGGATTCCCGGGGGGAAAAAGGATCTGAGGGAGGTGATCCAGGACCAACGCTCTCGGCGTTGGTGATGGATCACTTCCCTTGAGGGCGGTTACATCCTAGCCCTCTCCTTTTTTCTTTTTTAATGTCTTTTAATGATTTTTTACCCAGGCACTTCTTACATCAGGCCTGAGGCGGGCCCATGATGAGTAGAACTATGTTCTGACGGCCCGCCCGGACCTGCTCAGCGAGAACGCCCCTTTCAGGCATTCAAGGGCGGTAGAACATGGTGGTGAGAACCGCACAATGAGTCTTCGCTCAGCATGCCGCAGATGAGAGTGGTCATTTTTGTGTATTACACTAAAAATATGTATTTCTTACAGACCCCAGGTTTCCTGTATAGAGTTGGGTATTCATCAACGACTGAACGCTGAGGCGTCAGTTGGGATGTGGATGAAGGAGGCGCGTTGCTGAGGCACCGCCACCGTTGGTAATATGTACCACTTAGATCGGAGGCTCTAGTAAGGCAGGTGCCAATGCTGAGGCATCAAGGTACTGCTAGCCTAGCTGGCTATCAGGTTAAAGAGGGGCAGAAACGCTCTCCTGAAGGTCGGCTGTCAATTGTAGGCCTCAGTAGGCCTCTTGAACAAGGCGCGTTTTCAGTTGGAAGGCCTCAACCAGGCCTCACTGGAGGTATGTACCGATGTGCGCATCGGGACAGCTAGCCTGGCGGCTATCAGGTTGTAGGCCTCATCAGGCCTCCCTGAAGGCCTGCTGTTAACTCCAAGACCTTACTAGGCCTTTCTGAGGGTGAGCTCCCAGATTGTGGTCACTCCCAGAGGCAGGTTGTAGGCCTCATCAGGCCTCCCTGAAGACCTGCTGTTAAATTCTAAGGTAGTAGGCCCCATCAGGCCTCCCTAAGGTGTTCCTGGGATCCAGTCATCTAAAACAGTTAAGCACGAATTGCAAACAGGTAGCAGGCCTCTCCAGGCCTCCCTAAAGGCTGATTATCTGGTAGTAGGCCTCAATAGGCCTCCCTTGAGAGCGAGTTCCTTAATCAGGATGCTCGGATAGCCTGCGTAGCTTGACTGTCGACTAGTAGGCCTCAATAGGCCTCCCTGAGGGTGAGCTCCCAGGTTGTGGTCACTCGAACGAGGTAGTAGGCCCCATCAGGCCTCCCTAAGGCGTTCCTGGGATCCAGTCATTTGATACAGTTAGCACGCATTGCAAAACAGGTAGCAGGCCTCTCCAGGCCTCCCTGAAGGCTGGTTATCAGGTAGTAGGCCTTAATAGGCCTCCCTTGAGGGCGAGTTCCTTAATCAGGATGCTCGAAAAGCCTGCGTAGCTTGACTGTCGGGTAGTAGGCCTCAATAGGCCTCCCGGAGGGTGAGCTCCCAGATTGTGGTCACTCGAACAAGGTAGTAGGCCCCATCAGGCCTCCCTAATGTGTTCCTGGGACCCAGTCATTTGAAACAGTTAGCACGTATTGCAAACAGGTAGTAGGCCTCTCCAGGCCTCCCTGAAGGCTGCTTATCAGGTAGTAGGCTTTAATAGGCCTCCCTTGAGGGCGAGTTCCTTAATCAGGATGCTCGAAAAGCCTGCGTAGCTTGACTGTCGAGTCCCAGATGGTGGTCACTCGAACGAGGTAGTAGGCCCCATCAGGCCTCCCTGAGGTGTTCCTGGGACCCAGTCATTTAGCACGTATTGCAATCAGGTAGTAGGCCTCTCCAGGCCTCCCTAAAGGCTGGTTATCAGGTAGTAGGCCTTAAATAGGCCTCCCTTGAGGACGGGTTCCTTAAACAGGATGCCCGACTAGCCTGCGTAGCTTGACTGTCAAGTAGTAGGCCTCCATAGGCCTCCTTGAGAAAACAAGGGTAACCTCAGCAGGCGGTATTGCTGTCAGGTAGTAGGCCTCACTAAGGCCTCCCTGAGGACGGAGTCCCGAGCCTGGATGCTTGGGTTTCCAGCATGGCTTGCGGTTAGGTAGTAGGCCTCTATAGGCCTCCCTGGAATACCCGCTATCAAGTAGTAGGCCCACAGGGCCTCCTTGAAGTTGAAGTTCCTGAGCTAGGCACTTTGATTACCAGTTCTCTGTGAGAAATTGTGGTAGTTGGGCTTACAGCTGGAGGTTACTCGCCAGGCAGGCTCAGCTGCTCCCCTCTATGAGGGTCGTCTATGAGTGCTCAGCCGCCTGAGCCTGGTCAGACGGTCGTAGGCCTCTCATGAGGCCTCCCTGTTAGATCAGTCATTAAGGCCCTTTCGGCCTCCCTACTGCTTTGAAACACAAGCACCTGGTAGATCCTTGATTTGAGCAGGCAGACTCCCCTCGATAGCAAGGGTTGAAAAGCACTACGCTGAGTGTTGCTCTCTTGGATAACCCGTCTCTGAGTTCCGGGCTAAGTAAGACTGCCTGTGTTTCAGTCCCTTAGCTTGGACGCCCCTTGGGCACCATCCAGAGGCTCTGTTTGAACAGACAGGGTTGGCTAAACCGAAGTGTCCATAACACTTAGGGCACCAGGTCAGGCCTCCCTGGTGGCACTCGGGAGAACATTTCCCGAGTAGTGACTGGCTGGGGTTCCTTCGGGTCCCCTAGCCACATTCCCTTGAAGGGACCCCTTCTTTGGAAGTAGTGGTCCCGGGCCTTCAAGCTGTCTAGATGGAACTCCACGCAGTGCGTTAGGGTTCCGTTTAGTTGTATAGCTTGGGCTATGACCGTAGGGAGTGCTGTCACTGTCAGCCCAGGACCTGAGGGGGAATCGCTCAGGTTTTTCTATGAATTACTTGAGTTGACAGTTGTCACTGCCAATGGGCAGACACTCCCCTCAGCATGGCGGCGTTGGTATATCGTTCCCCATAGCGTCAGCTAGACGCAGCGAGAGTTCCCTTTCGAAAGGGAACGTCTAAGGTTACGTATGTAACCTCTGTTCCCTGAGAACAGGGAACGAGCGCTGCGTCGCGTTGCCATGCTTCAGGGCCTATCTGCCATACAGTCCCTTCAGACGAGAAGATGTGTATGTGTTGGCACGGCGCCCTTTTATACTTCCGGGTCGCACGTTGATGACGTCATGGGCTGACGTCGGTCAAAGACTTTGCCGTGATTCGATAGTAGCTTCAGACACCAGTCACGCCGAGGGCGTTCCCCATAGCGTCAGCTAGACGCAGCGCTCGTTCCCTGTTCTCAGGGAACAGAGGTTACATACGTAACCTTAGACGATTTACTTCTAGCTTCTGACCAAGGCTGTATCTCAATACTAGTTCTACTCGATCTTAGTGCTGCGTTTGATACCATAGATCATAAACTACTCTTAGATCGACTTCAAAATTATACTGGTGTTCAGGGACAGGCATTAAACTGGTTTAGATCGTACTTATCAGACCGCTACCATTTTGTCTGTCTAAATGGGGAAAAATCAAAGATGACGTCAGTAGACTATGGGGTGCCGCAAGGATCCGTGTTAGGCCCTCTGCTATTCTCTATATATATGCTGCCACTTGGTAATATTATAAGAAAACATGGAATTAATTTCCACTGTTATGCTGATGACACTCAATTATATATTTCATCACGACCGGATGAAAACGCTAAATTATCTAAACTGACAGCGTGTGTTGAAGATATTAAATACTGGATGACGTGTAATTTTCTGCTATTAAATTCAGATAAAACGGAGGTGTTACTTATTGGTCCAAAAAACTGCCCACAAAACCTCTCGCAATACAATTTTACCTTGGAAGGATGTCCTGTCACTTTATCCACTACAGTAAAAGACCTGGGTGTTATATTAGACCGCAACCTGACATTCGAAAATCATATTTCATATGTTACAAGAACGGCATTTTTCCATCTTAGAAACATTGCTAAGCTACGTAACATGCTATCTATTTCTGATGCAGAAAAGTTAGTTCATGCATTCATGACCTCGAGACTAGATTACTGTAATGCTTTATTAGCTGGTTGTCCTGCATCCTCAATAAACAAACTACAGTTAGTCCAAAACGCGGCTGCTAGAGTTCTTACTAGGTCAAGAAAATATGATCATATAACACCAATTTTATCATCTCTACACTGGTTACCTGTGAAGTTCCGTATCAATTACAAACTATTGCTACTAACCTATAAAGCCCTAAATGGTTTAGCTCCAGTGTATCTAACGGATCTTCTATCGCCCTACAATCCATCGCGCTCTTTAAGATCACTAAACTCTAGGCTTCTGGTCATTCCTAGGATATCTAAGTCCACTAAAGGAGGGAGGGCTTTTCCACATTTAGCTCCTAAACTCTGGAATAGTCTTCCTGATATTGTTCGAGGTTCAGACTCGCTGTCCCAGTTTAAAACTAGATTAAAGACGCATCTCTTTAGCCAAGCATTCACATTATAATTATCTTTTTATACTACAGTTAAATCGGATCAAAAGCATTAATATAATATTCTGAACAGCAGCTACGCTAATCATTTCCCATCTGCTTTTCTGTTGTTATCTCGGGACACTAGTCCTGAGGTAAATAGTTCATCAGCTCCAGTTTGTATCCAGCCTCTCATGGAGACTTCGGATGCCCCGACACCTGTGATGAGACGACTCCACGCCTGTGAAGAGACGACTCAACGCCAGCGTTGTTATGGCCTAAATTAATACACGATTGATTAACTTTTTCGAACATTATTCTTTAACATTGTCTTTCTAACATTTTTACTGTACATCTATGAAATGCACTTTCTGTAAAGCTGCTTTGAAACAATGTGTATTGTGAAAAGCGCTGTACAAATAAATTTGAATTGAATTGAATTTGAATTGTCTCACCACTGATAGCGCTTATGGAGGACCAGTTAAACGAGGCTACAAAATTTGGGCTTAAGGCCACGAAACTTGGCAAAGGCGACCAGGAGGACCTTCAAAGCGGCCGGTGCCAGCTCTGACTACGTCACCTTCTTCGTTGCTCTGGTTGGTTGTAGCGCTATCCTATTGCAACCGTTTATCCCGCTCCTCAGATTGAGCCCTGCCAATGGTGTGTTCCCAGACTCAAATTCTTGATGTAGGACTGGCTTGTCAGGCTATGGAAAAAGAAGAGTTTTGTTGATTTTCACTTGTGCTACATTCATTGATTTTAACTTTGTTTTTAATGCTAGGAAGTTTAATCTGAATTTGTGTCATGTTTTTGACATTTTTTTGACACGAGTTCCAAATTAAATAAAGCAGGACAAGATGAAATGGAATGTTAGTAAAGCTTTTTCATGTTTTTTTGGAAACACTAAGATCTTTTCACTACTTTCTTTAGGTGTTGAAAATGCATTTGAATGTGTGTGAAGTTTTAGACAATTTGTCAAAAACAATCTACCTAATAGGAGAAAGTGGCACCCTAAAAAATATGCTGCACCTGTTTGTGTAGGACTTTGACAGCATTAATAACCCAGCACATTATAATTTGCTTAAAAATGCTTAAAAACCTTACAGTTACAAATGTGAGCCATGGTGCTTATGTGGGAGACGACTTCTTGCCCAATCATTTCTTGGCTTCTCCCCGCAATTGTTTTAAAAGGTGCTGCACAAAATTGTCACTGTGTTTATCAGCCATTCCTACTGTGTTTGTGTTATCAGTTGAATGGTCTTTATGGAAGATTAAAACTGTGTAGCTGCTGATTTCAAACTCAGCTATGAATTTTTAATAGGTCTCCTGAGGGTTTGAGGTGGTGTTTTTTCAAGAAAACCTGCTCCACACACAAGGGGTCATAGTTTTCCCTCTGCTTTGTGAACTGTGTGGATAGACTAGAGGCTTGTGTGAGTGCTTTTCTCTACATAGATACACAGCCTACATGCACACAAACACTTTTCTTTATTTCTCTCTCACTCAGTCTGTTACTCAAGCTCTGTTTTTCTCTCTGATATCTTAAAGTGCCCCATTATGTTTTTTTTTTTAAATATTCCCTTTCATGCAGTGTGTAATACAGCTGTCAGTGAATGTAAATGTCAAAAGTGCACGATAAATAAAGTTATTGTCTCCCAAAAGAAAGAATCGGCTCAGAACCGCCTAAATGAGTCGTTTGTTTTAGGAAGCCTCCGGAGCTGAAGTTCAGTTATGGTGATGGGCGTTTAGCTTCTGAAACTCACGCTGTACACGGTAGACCAATCACAACAGATTGGGCCGTCTGGCCAATCAGAGCAGAGTAGCTCACGGAAAGGAGAGATTTAGAGAAACTGATTCATCCGTCGAGTCGTTTGAGAATCACTGAAAAATGGGATGTGCAATGAATATTATGAGAAAATGAAAGTGTTTTTTGACCTTTGATGCATGTAAACCTGTTGTAGACTCCAAAACACAAATTAGGAGCCTTTAAAATAGCATAATAGGGCCACTTTAAATAACAAGTACAATCCTGAAGGAGTTTATTTTGTGTAAATGCATAAATAAGTACTAAAATATATGCTTAAATATGTTTATTTAAAGTTGATGGTTTAAAATATATGCACTGTAGAAAAATTTTTTTTTTTTTAAAAGTAAGTTACCTGGTTGCCTTATTTTGAGTTCATTGAAATTAAAAATTTGAGTTAATACAATGATTATTTGAAAATCGACATCACCCTTTATTCAAATAGTATTAAAAGATTTTGTAAGCATATTGCGTAATCGTGTGTTTTATTTGTAATAATGCAGTGAAACATGCCAAATTGTGCTATTTTCATGATTTATCACAGCATTTTTTATTTATTTATGTGGTCCAGATACAATAATATTCTTTTTTTTTAATTATTATTTCGTTTCTATTCATTAAACCAATTTCCTTCATTGTATTAACTCAAATTTTTAATTTCAATGAGCTCAAAATTTTAAGGCAATTTTAATTGTTTAAGTTAAAACAATATTTTTTTACAGTGTACAAATAAGTAAATATGCTTAATAAACTGAATATATTTTTGTAATATATTTATTTGTTTGATGTTTGTTGAAATCATTTTAATATGTGTGAAGAAATAGATAGCAGATTAGATATCTATTAAAGTGCACGAGATGGTCGGCAGGGTCAACATATCTGTGTAGCGATCATTATACGAAAATCTTTGACTGACGCAATTCAGAATCAAGTGTTCAGAAATCATGTGTCCCTCTTTCGTTTTCTTAAGTAATTTTTTTTTTTTGCCTTATGGACTGACTGACACATTTCTTTTAGACATATGAGAACGTTCGCTCTACGAGCTGATTATATCAGTAGTCCTGCAAACAATTTGCAGATGAGCGTTTAGATTAGATGTGACTTATGTCTGTCTGTCAGTGTACAAACATTATCTCTGTCGCTGCATGTCATTTATTCCTTCATCTCATCCCAATTTCATCCATAGCAACAGACCAGCGGCTGAAATAGGATATTTTCATTTCCTTCTTCATCGCTGGAACAGAGAAGTCTCATGAATTTTCAAGTTGTGTATCCTTTCCTCCCATAGTGTGCATACGTCAATCTAACCCAGAAAACCCCATGCTGTTTGCATTGAGATGCTTCACGGTGGTGGGGTTTTAATGTGTTGTGTGTAACTGTCACAGTAACAATACAGTGGGTCAGTAGAGTTTGCATGGCTCTGCAACTAGTTCAGCAACTGCTATTATGCTACTGTAATTCAGCTTGTGAAGGAAATATGGATAAATAATAAGAAAGAAGGGAAGAGTTCCGTTTGACGATTACACGACCCACCGTGGGAGTGTGGCGCTCTGGAGAACCACGTTCTCTTTAGTTTCTTCCTCGTATTTTTCAGCCATGATGAATAGATCAATTTGCTCTCTCTCTCATAGAGCTGAGATAATGACAAATGCAGAAGAGGACTAAAAGCCGACAGTTCTGGGCCACTAATGAAGCATTATATCATTTGATTGGGAAGTGGTGGGGTTAGGAAAAAAGAAAAGTAAAAAAAAACCTTCATTTTGTGCTTAAAGCTCATGTTCTGATGAGATTGACTGTTTTTATGTTTGAGGCGCCAGACACTCCAGTTTCAAAATGAACCTCTTGTTTTTCCTTCATATTATTTTAAGCTTATCTGACCTAGTCAAAACCAGGTAGGTAGATACTTATTCTGTAGATATTTATATGATTGGTATCCATTCTAGTAGTTAGTTCTAGTAGACGGTAAAAAAAATATGGATGTAGTGTCCGTGACGTCACCCATAGGATTGTGAAGAGCAGTTTTGAAGAGTAAAGTAGGGTCGAGCTGGCCGTTGCCAACTTGGCAGCGCGTCATCGCACGTCACTCCCAGATAACTGAAAATGGGCAAAGAGGCGGGATGTGGGCGGAGCTGAGGTTACGTGATGACTAACACACAGCAGACACATGACAATCCACCTGTCACTCAAAGTGGCCACGCCCTTAATTATGCAGAACTTTAAGGCTTTATATAATGTAAACGAATGAGTAAAAAAGAGAAAAAATTCACCGCACTCACAATTGTCATGAAGGGCAAAATTAGATATATAGACCAAAACCACATTTTGTACCAGGCTGTAAACATGTTTTTTCTGCTGTAAAGTTGGGCATTTTAACATGAAGCTCAATGAAATTCTGCTCCCTTCTGGAGTCTGTCTCTAGTTGCCAGTCGATGAATTACAGTTTAAGTCACTTCCGTATTGGCTTCAAGAGAAACATTTATTAAATGCATTCACAGAATGTACACATTCATTATTAGTATTATGCCTAATATGATTAAAATGGGCTAATGTTTCTTGTCCTCTCACATTGACAGATACTGTTATTACATACATGAATGCTACGTAAATTATGGCCTATTTTCAATTGAAAATGGCGGAATTAGACAAAAGTTTATAAATTTTGCTAGATTATTTTTGTCGTCATTTAACATTTATTTTCTAAAACAGCTGTCAAATATTAAATGTTTAGTTAAGCTACTTACATATCTCGTACTTTATGATTGTTAAACTGAAGCGTCACGCTCAGCAGCTTCTGTGAACATAAAGCCCGCCTACTTTGATTTGATTGGTCATCTCAAAATTTTTTGACATTGACGAGCGGTGACAGACCAATGAGGCAGCTCAGATTAGGGGCATTCGATTTCAGTTTTTTTGGAGTCGACTCCCACTGTAGGAGTCTATGGAATCAACTCCTCGACATTTACTTCACATCAAAACAGGGTCAGAAATAAGACAAAATTGCAGTTGTTACACACTTAAATTATTTTCCCCCGACACAAAGCCTTAAAATCCCCTTAAAACCACACACTTTTAGCGTGACCATCCAAATTAGTTCAATTTAGCGATGACTTGATCGTAAGCCTTCTTTTGTTGGTGGTGGACTGATGAATGGCTATCAACGTTTCTACCTGCACTCTAAAAAAAAGGTTCTATATGGCACCAAAAATGGTGCTTCAGTGGTTCTTCAGCGGTTCTTCAGAGGTTCTTCACCGGTTACTTTGACTAAGGTGCTATATAGCACTGCTAACTAAGGTGCTATATAGCACAGCTACCATATACAGAACACGTTAAGATATGGTGCTATATAGCACCAAAAGTGGTTCCTCTATGATTACGACGAAGAACCATTTTTGGTGCCATATAGAATCTTTTTTTTAAAGTGTAGCTGTTGCCGATACCTAACTTTACAGAGGAAAAAGTCATGAAAAACAGTGTCGAGTGATGGCGCTAAATGCACATTATCATTGTTTTAAAAGGTGAGTTGAAGATACTAAATATTAAAATACCTACAATAATGTACACTTATTGATGTGTTTCTTCTTGATGTGAGTTTGTATGATTTATTATGAACACATGGTTAACCATGGAAAACCAAATCTATATTTATTGCATTAGTATACCATCAATTAAACTAAAGCTAGCATGGAGGAAGCCTAAGTATAATTACAAACTAAAGTCGCTGTGACTGTTTTCTATTTCTAAAGTAAGCACTCAAATAAATGTGTGTGACAGTTTCTGCGACAGCTCTCGTGTCTGAATTCCTCGCTTCATTTAATTCACTCCTTGCTTATAGTGCGCTCAACTGCCATGCACTTTATAGGGATTAGAGAATCAGTAAACAAGTGAGCGATTTCGGACACAGCGACAGAGTCGACACAGAGAGTCGATTCCTGTGCTGGAGTCGAGACTCTGGGGCCAAAATTGAATCCAAATATCCCCCCCAATAACCCTTAAATAGGGCACTATTTGAGGGGACAGCCATTTGTAGTGGTGTCCGAAACCATAGTAGACGTTATTGAGTGCACTCATTCAATCCCACAATGCACCGCAATAACGACATTGGCTGTCCGAATTCACTCACTTGTTTTCGTTCACTCCTTCAAGTGAACTGTATTAGTGGACTAAAGTAGGTAATAGTGGTTGAGGGTTTAGGGGCGATTTTGGATTCGGCCTGGGGCTATTCAGAGTCAAGGAATCGACTCTTTTGGAGTCGACTCCCCATCACTAGCTCAGATGAGACGATGTTGATGCTGTGCAATATATCCTAGCAGCAATAAAGTAGAGTTAATGCTATATTAGGCAATTATTTCGCAACCTTTTCCTACAGCCACGGTGACATGTTTCATGTTTCTTTTGTTTTCTGTCATTTTCTGTTTCCTCACTGTCAGTATTGTCTCCTATTCTGGTTCAAATTATGAGAGCCCAATAGAAAAAAAAAAAAAGCATGGCAGTATCTCTTGACGGCCCTAATGAAAATAGATGAGTGGATAAAATATATCGGACTGGACATGTGACAGTCCATTGTCTCTTCCCGTCACTGAGCAACGGCGCGTTCCATAGCTCACCTCTCAGGAAATGAAGTCGTCGCAGCTAACGCGAGGCGTAATGACAGCAGACAGAGGGGAGCTCTCTCCCTTTAGTTCTGCTTTTTATTTCCATTGAATAATGAGCTGATGGAGGGAACTGACAGAGAGAGGAAGGGTTGAGAGGAATGATCCTCAACGTGCTCGGATTTAATCCATTTCTAGAAATATTCTTTGTGTGTGTCAGACGCTTATGCGGTATGGTTAGCTGTGGTTTCGATGCAAATTTCACTGTTATTAAAGTTCGGATGACACTTGAAACTTTATAGCTCATTTTCCAGAATAAACAAATGAAATATAACTGTAAATAAATAAGGAAGACTGGAGTCAATTTCTGGGGCATGCCGTTACAGTGCAACCTAATACCTAATAACCTAATATTAAACTGCCTATTATTAGCTTTTCAGCTAACTTATATACAATATACATGTATACTTATATACAATATATTATTATAACAATATAATAAAATCATATAAACATATTCTATATTAATTGTGTTTAACACATTAAAAACCATAATTTTAAAAATAACAGGGTGTTGAGTTATTGTTTGTTTTACTGTATGTCTGTAATTTTTGTATTTTACCTCCATTTCCTGTTTTGTAGTGCTTTGGATGTGAGAAAAGCTCATTATAAATAAAATGTATTATTATAGTTATTTGTAAATAACAAATTTGTTTTTATAACAAATTCATAACATTTAAATACATAATATGTAAGATTTTTGGATTAAAATATCCAAACACCACTTGAACAGTTTTATATATCCAAAATTTTTCCAAGAATGTTTAAATCCAGAGAAACAAGCAATTTCAACCAGGACACGGACCACCTATCAATGACATCATATCCACATTACCCTCGATTTCTTGTTATATTTTGTAGTATATTAAAGGGTTAGTTCACCCAAAAATGAAAATTCTGTCATTAATTACTCACCCTCATGTCGTTGGACACCCGTAAGACCTCCGTTCATATTCGGAACACAAATGAAGATATTTTAGTTGAAAGCTGATGGCTGAGAAAGGCTTCACACAGGCCTCCATTGGCATTCAGTACATTGACACTTCCAAGATCCATGAAAGGCACTTAAAACGTCGTTACAAAGTCTATCTCACCACAGTGGCTCTACAATAATCATACAATGCGACGACAATAGTTTTTGTGCGCAAAAAAAAATCAAAATAACACCTTTATCCAACTTGTTCTCGACTTCCGTGTATGCCTCCACGACGCATGCGCGAGAATATGACGCAGATCCGGCGTTCGGACATATGACCCAGAAGCGATTTGTTTACGAGCAGAGGAAGACGCGCGTGTCTAAGCTGTTGGATTCTACATTGATCGTGCTTTAGGTCTCGGCGTAGTGCTCAAAATGGGGCTTAAGTGTGTATTTCATCGATTCCCGAACACCGGCGCTACGTCATATTCTCGCGCATGCGTCGTGGAGGCACACACGGAAGTCGAGAACAAGTTCTCGACTTCTCGATTTTATTATGTGGAACTGTTTGGATACAATTATCGAAAGAAAACAAATCATTCCAAAAATTTTCACCCTGGCCGGAGTTTTCAAAAAAGTCGTTTGCGTGTGGACGAACAGCCAAACTGCGTAGAAAAGGCGCATAGTAAGTATCGCGGTTCTACTTCCTGCTCTCTACTGAGCAGACTCCAGTCCTGAGGTCACTACTGCAGAGACTCTGGTCCCGAGGTCACTACTGCACAGACTCCGAACCCGAGGTCACTACTGCACAGACTATGGTCCCGAGGTCACTACTGCACAGACTCCAGTCCTGAGGTCACTACTGCACAGACTCCGAACCCGAGGTCACTACTGCACAGACTATGGTCCCGAGGTCACTACTGCACAGACTATGGTCCCGAGGTCACTACTGCACAGACTCCAGTCCTGAGGTCACTACTGCACAGACTCCGAACCCGAGGTCACTACTGCACAGACTCCGAACCCGAGGTCACTACTGCACAGACTCCGAACCCGAGGTCACTACTGCACAGACTATGGTCCCGAGGTCACTACTGCACAGACTATGGTCCCGAGGTCACTACTGCGCAGACTCCAGTCCCGAGGTCACTAATATGATAAAACAGCACTGCGTTCACCCACATACGCATGAGTGGAAGTAGCAGAAGCACTCGTCTGCGGCAGAATAAAATCTCAGTGAAATCAAGGCATGATCAAGCTACGCCTTTGTTTTCAACAAGCGGCCTCTAGCGGCAAAAAATTACATATTGTGCTTTTAAATTATGTGACAACTTGCCCCGTCTTGACAATGTATGTGAACATAACAACCCGACCTCACAGCAATTCATACATATTTTATGAGGTGGCTAATTAATACGAATTTGTACGACCTCACTCATACGAATTCGTACGATTTAGCAAATCTTACAAATTCATATTTCGTATTAATTTGTACGAATTACCTACCTCAAACCCCGCCCCTAAACCTACCCGTCACTGGGGTTTAGACAAAATGTACAAATTTGTACGAGTGAGGTCGTTCAAATTCGTATGAATTAGCCACCTCGTAAAATACACACACATTGGTTGCGAGATAGCGTTGAACATACCCTTTTTCTGAATTTTTTACACCGATTACATGTGGACTTTGACTTATTTAGGGTGCTCTATTCAATGTGTTCTTCTATTTTTGAAGATGAAATTTCCAAAGCAATATTGGATAGGAAACTTGCACTTAAAAACCAAATCAATTCTGAGGTGGAATGAGTTATGAATTCAATACCAAAAACAATGCAGCACCCAGCATGCTCAAGCCACACTTTCACAACAGTAGTGTCAGTTGGAAAAACAGTCTGATTATTTTTCACGCCTGGAGCCAAGAGAACCAGTCAAAGAATCTCTTTCCTCTCTCCAAAACGAGGCCTTTCAACCCACTAGGATCTATGCAGCTATCCAAGCGGGTCAGAGGTCACAGCATGTAAAAATAGTAGCTTGACATCCATCCTCCCTGCTTTATAATGCATGTCAATATCCAGAGCAGTTACTGAACACAGACTGCACAACACCGAGCACCGGCGGCATTGGCTCAGTGTATTCAGTTGGCCACAGTCCATCATCTGTGAGAAATAAAAGTCTCAAACAAGTCCAGCACTAGAGGCAGAGGGACGTGACATGACTATTAATGATTTTGCTTTTGTTTTAAGGGTGTTAATGATTACTGGCACAAAACTAATGGTCTAAATGTTAGTTAAACATGGCTGACCACAAACTGACCAGAGGGTTGTGAAGTGCTGAATCAAATTACATTTATAGCGTACTTAAATGAATTTCATATCAATAAACATTTCTGAGTTACTGAGGCAATCTGGGTGAACGCAACATGCCAAGCGCATCATTAAATGCTCTCCCTCACTGTAAATGTGACCTGCTCCATCATTTTGAGTTTCATGCACTGAATGAACAGGAAACATGTCCACCTTCTTATGATATAATCATGTTTGTACTCCATCTGTTGTTGAGATATAATTGAAATGGTGACTGTCGTAAAAACCTGTTTTCGAGGTAATTCTTAAGATTCCAAACCATTTTTTTAGGTGATTTATTCAATTATAAATTAACAAATTAAAGATATTAGTGGTTAAAATATAATGTGCATTTATTTAGGAATACATTTATTAATTATCAATATTCTATATTAATTATAGTTCATCACAAGCGCAATGCTGTACCAGGTAAGCTGCCGCGTTTCTGAATAATGGACTATGGTAAAAGTGTTTTGTGGTCATAACCATAGACTGTAAAAAATATAGACGTAGTGTACATGACTTCACCCATTGGATTCTGAAGAGCAGTTTTGAAGTGTAAAGTAGGGACGAGCTGGCCTTTGCCATCTTGGCAGCGCGTCATCGTGCGTCACTCCCGGATAACAGAAAATGGGCAAAGAGGCGGGACGTGGGTCGAGCTGAGGTGATAAATGGCTATCCACCTGTCATTTAAAGTGGCCACGCCCTTAATTATGCAGAACATTTAGGCTTTATATAATGTAAATGAATGAGTTATAAAAAAATTCAGCCCCCTCACAATTGTCATGAAGGGCAAAATTAGCCGTATAGACCAAAACCACAATTTGTCCCAGACTGTAAACATGTTTTTTCTGCTGTAAAGTTGGGCATTTTAACATGAGCTCAATGAGATTCTGCTCCTTCTGGAGCCTGTCCCTAGCGGCCAGTCGATGAATTGCAGTTTAAGACTTCCGTATTGGCTTCAAGAGAAACTGTGGGAGGTTGCCGCTTGGTCATAACATACTATTATTGTGCAAGAAACTGTGCAAAATACATTTGTATCAATCGCTAATCTGGACCAATTTGGTAGCACTTTTGTTTAGGGTTCAATTCTCACTATTAACTAGTTGCTTATTACCATGCATATTACTAGGATATTGACTGTTTATTAGTACTTATAAAGCACATATTAATGCCTTATTCTTCATGACCTTAATGCATCCCTTAATCCTAAACTATTAGGAGTTTATTGAGGCAAAAGCCTTGAGACTTGGACCGTAAACTAAAGTGTGACCCATAATTTTTGTGAAAAGGAATAAAAGTTTTCGATTTTTGCTAAAGATGTTGATTCACACTCCAATGCGCCTATGTTGGTTTGTGCATATGATTTACAATAAGCTCTATCATGCTGTTTTTTTCTTCATTTAAAGCTGCTGTCCGTAACTTTTTTTGTCTTCAAGATTTGCAAAAATGATATAATGAGAATGTACAAAATGAATCCATTTTCCAAACCGTGTTTTTGTCTTACCCTGGATCATTATGGTACACTTATAATAAGTGTTTATATTGGGACTATTTCAGCCCAATCTGTTAGGAACCGCTGCGGAGGAGCACAGTCCCTGCGTGACTCGCCATAGACATAAACAGAGAGAAGTAGCTCCGGCTGCAATGTTCTTCCGCAAGACGCAGCAGTTCTGTTTATTAACCGCTAGAGCGCAAACACTTACGGAATGCAGCTTTAAAGTCCCCATGAAATATTTTTTGGGCTTTTATTAGGAATATGTTAGCCTTACTGTTAAGCTAGTGCGTTCCAAAACAATGACAAAATTTGCATTAAGATATAAGCGTCCAAACTTACAGTCTCTCACTTCCGCCAATATGAATCAGTGATTTTGATGACATCACTCTGCACTTCAGCTTCTCATCAGATTTTCCATCCAATCAAATGCTCTCTAGAATCTGAAGTCCGCCCCCTACATTATAAATAGACGCTGAAGCTGAGGATAAAACCGGTCACTTGTTCTCACATTTACTATTTTCTACATGGCACATAGTGCACTATATAGGGGATAGCGAATGAAGTCAGGTTTCACACGAACTGGATTATATGCGAGAGTCGGCACCAACCACAAAACGTAACGGACCCGCCTGAATACTCCCCAGAATGCTATATTTTAAAGCGATAGGGTGGAGATTAGGAGGAGACAGACTCGGCATTAGGAACAGCACTGACGAATGGAAGAGTGTGTAACATAAATTACTATGCTCCACATCTTTAGCATGGTTATGATCACTATTTTTCTTTCAGTTTGATTTTAAATCTAAAAGGGGAGTCTATTAGACTGTGGCTGTCGTAAGCTGTCAAATGCGGCTTTGTTGAGCTCAACGGCTCTGGCCGTGCCCGCTGTGATATAAACGAAACGCAATTGGCTATTTTTAAAAAGGGGAGGGGCTGCTCTATGTCCCGCCCTGTCGTCCTGTTTCAGTGGAAATTACAGGTTCGAAATTTTGTCTGAAATTTTGGGACTATGACGTATCCCATCAAAGTACAGCGAGAGCGATTCGAGAGCAGCCGGTTGGTTCATTCCGCGCAGCTTCTCCAGAGCGGCTGCATGTGGATCTGTTCCACGATTGGCCGGATTCACCACATGACGGCGAGCACGTGTTTCATGTTTCTTCAAAAACCTCCAGTTCCACTAATGCTCACAAATCTTTTTTTTATAACAGTAAATCCAGTAAATATAAATGTTATATTGTGTCGTGTTTATCAAAATAAAACTGATAAAAAACGTAGACCCCACTTCATTGATAGTATAGGCTTATGTTGAAATGTATTCTTGTGCAGATGCTGTATTAAGCAGTAGGCCTACATAAGGTATTGAATGAAAATGACTCTGAAACATCTGTGTATTTGACAGATATTGCATTTATTTCACTTCAGCTGTGGTAAAGTATGCAAACACAGTGTGTGCGTCACTGCGGGAAGCAGAAAGTGTCCAACTTCACGTCTCCGTTTTTAGCTCCTCCCCGCCTGCACGTGGCAACTCTCGCCGATCGGTTACATCCAGCCCCAGTCGATGTCAACCACACGTCATCACAGTGAATAACGCTGCGTGTTTCAATGCTCTTCAGTGGGCCTTTAAGCCCATCTGCTGCTAGAAAACAGGCACCTGTTGCCCCAATTCACTCTTGGTTGTTATGGTAACTTAAACAATGTTTTCTTATGTGAACACTGGTCATCATGACAGCTTCAAACCGCTGAGCTTGACGATTGTCATTTATGAGAAATGGACCAGCGTGAAGACAGACCTGAAATAGCAGGAGGGGGCCAGGCTTCTGTGCCCTGGATGAAACCGAGCCTCATCAATCAATGTCAAAGACGCTCATCAGGGATTCCACCAAGCCATAGGTCCCTCCTTCCAGGGGGTATTAGAGAAGTGGTGGCCACTGTCAGTCTATGTGTGTGGACACACCTCTTTTCTCAGTGCTGTTTCACAAGCAGTCATAATCAACTTTAAGTGAACACACATGCACACACACACACACACACACACACTACCTTGATTCAACCTCAAGGATCTTGACATACATCGATATAATATGCTTTAAGATTTCATGTTTCAGGTTTCTCTGACAGCAATTGATATTTTCTTGTCAGAGAATGCAGAATGCAGCGGGTTCATGGAGAGGTAAACTTGTCTGAGCTGTGTTATCTCAAACTTTTGATTGTATTTCACAGTTAACAAAGGCCACATTTGAATTATGACATCATTCTGTATCAATACACTGTTTAACATTATTGGGGGTTTTATTTCACACACAAGCTAAAAAAACAAGCTTAAACTAGCCCAATGTAGGGATTGCTGGTCTCCCAGGCTGGTTTTAATTGGTTTTGAAATTAATTAAGCA
The DNA here is from genome assembly GCF_949357685.1 of Gobio gobio. NCBI lineage: Eukaryota > Metazoa > Chordata > Actinopteri > Cypriniformes > Gobionidae > Gobio > Gobio gobio. Next base: position 47,492,799 of record NC_137105.1, on the reverse strand, counting down.
TTTAAAACAATTAATAAAAAAGAATTGGTTCAAAATGATTTGTTCTTGGTTCTCAGAGCAAGTTTTAGTTTTTTTTTTACATTAAAATAATGAGGGACATGTAATTGAGTAAAAAGAAAAATATTAGGCTATGCTTTGGAATTTATTGAAGTAAAAGTAAGGAAAAACTATTTTTATTTTGATGGTCAATATTTTTAAAATAAAGATGAGATCCCATAATACTTTACTGTAGTAGCCTAACAAATATATTTTTTTATTATATGATATGATTATTATCATATTATTTTCATTATAAATATGATGATCATCTCTAAGGTGGACAACCAACTGAATATATGATATTTCCCATCTGATTCTAACCATGTCATGTCAACAAATATTCAAGTCAGCTAACCATTTATTATCATGTGCCTTTTACCCCAAATACCATACTTTTACATAATCTTCCGTTATTTAAAAACTGTTGCTTTATTTACTTTGAGTAAGACCCTTCTCAAAATATAAACAATATTTTTTTGCAATTCTCAAAGCTCATCGGTCAGTCGGGCCATCTGATCATTCTGATTGGCTGTTCAGCTACTGCCTGCTTCTGGTACAGAAAGGTATGTCCACTTACGCAGGCGCAAAACGGATGTGCTGCTCGGTCTTCGGGTGTCGAGCGTCGGCTTGGTGTGTCAGGGCAACTTTGGACCCAGGCTCTCCCGACATGAGTCGACCCCGCAGTCTGCTTTCGTCGCCATTAGTTCGTCTGCGTTGGCTTGGTGTGTTCCAGGCTTAAGGCCCTGATTTACTTCAAGCGAAATTGAAGAATGAACTGAAGTGACATCATTTCGAACAAAATCAGGAGTTCGAAACAGCTTGCCAAAGCTAACTTTCCGGAAAAGTTTGCTCCAGCTGCTAAACACCTTCATACTCCCATTGGTCCATGGAGATTACATAATAGGTAGGTGTGCGCAGAGGCTCCGCCTTCTTTCACGGGAAAATCTTTTCTGGTTTATTTGGCCTGTTCAGTCGGTCGAGGTCAGACGTCCTCGAGTGAAAACATGAACACACTGGAGAGTCGCTTTATAGTAGAAAATGAAGTTGTACTTCTGATGAAATGAGACACTGACACTGGGCCTCATTCATGAAACACGAGCAGAACAAATTTGTCGGATTCACGAAAATCTTAGTATTTTCAAAATGTACACCTGCTCCCTACCACGTGTAAATTGTGCGTAAAACATTTGAACGTTCTGTGTTCTAATTTAGGCAAACTGATGACATTGCATTTGGCTTGACAGTTGATTTGCCTGGTCTTTTTTCCCCCTTTTTTTTGTTAACGGTTCAACTTTGGGTAAGAGGCAGCGCTTCTCACACTCACTTTTTACCCACCAGTCCAATCACAATGGAGGAGGGGCGGAACAAGTACTACACCGACCAATCATCCTACTTGTACAACGACTGAACAACAATGGAGAAGTTAATTTTGCTGGTTAGGTTACTGCATTTTTAAATTCAGTAATATTCTTCAAACACATTACTGCCATGGATATTCTGTATCAGCAACCAGGTATCTTAGCTATGCTTGCAAAGCGATTTCAAGCACCACCAGCTGGCCATTTTCAGAAGAGCACCAGACATTTTTTAGCTGCTAAAAATGCTATGGTAATTTAATATTGCTAGGCATATGGCCAATTGGTCTCTTTAGCATTATGCGATATACTGGAGTCAAACCAGAAGGAAGTCCAGAAGATTCCACAGCCTTCCTGGACACGTTTTTGCGTAGTTGTAACTCATGAGTGAGGATTATACTAACTATGAATGAGTGCGCACAAGCGCCCTATATGAATGTTTAAAGTTCATTAATATACACATGTTTAACGTCCGAATCTGTGTTATACGAAGCGTTTGTGAAAAGGTTGCTGTAAAGGTCCATTTTATGTGCAAATTACTCCGAATTTTCTCATATTTACAAAAATTTCATGAATGAGGCCCACGGTTTTTAATGTTTAATATGGTAAATTTGCTTGATTTTAAGCAATCTATTGTATAAAGTGATTTATAAATAAAAGTGACAGGGCGTTAGGTGGCGTTGGATATTCGAAAACAGTATGTCGCTGCTCATATATTTCAAACTTCGTTTTACCCCTAAACAAAGACCGAAAAAGAACTTCGCTGTGGGTATATCGGGGCCTTAATACTCTGATAGTTTACATATAGTTTTAAAGTTACTTATAGTTTGTGGACCATTGAAACAAAGTGTAACCAAAAGCAATAATTCCCCCCAAATAAAATACTCTGATAAAGTGCAGTAACAGAGTCATCCACCAATGTTGACTAGGTAAAACTATCAAATAGTCTTAGACTGCTTTAAGCTGTTTAGCAGGGCTGGACTCAATTTTATTTTCAGTAAACAACTTTAAAACGTATTGGAAACAGATGAACTTTAGGCGACAGCTGAATCAATCAATAGGTCAATATCAATAGCAAAAGCGCTCCCTGAAATATAATTACGTAACTCAAAATAAAACAAACAAATCTCTCCACTCCATGCACTCGTTCAGAATGGAAAGTGAAAAAGAATGGGTCCCTCTGGCACACAGAGAAAGATTCACAAGTTATTAATTCATGATATCTACCATTTCCAACAGTTCAATAATAAATACCAAAAGAATGCACCAGTCTGTCCACTAAAACCCCACCCCTCTCCTCCTCTCCCATTCTATGCGAATGGCATAATAAAGAGAGGAAGAGCGGAGACAGGAGAAATGTCTTGACTTGGGCCTCAGTTGTACCCCATGGAGCGCTGGAGAATAGAGAGATGGCATCATCTCATGCATAATTTATGAGCGTATATTAACCCTGAGTGGAGCTGCTACATCAATCAAGACGACCTGCCATAACAGGATTTGTGGGTCTGTGTGTGTGGTAACCGCTGCCATGTAAGGATAAAAAGTATATTAGTTTTACTATTTTTTTCCCCCCTTCTATTTCTTTTTGTGTATTTTGATTTGTCCATGCTTGCGGGAATGGATGTGCAAGAGCTTTTTCACACCTGAAAGCACAACTACAGCTCATGTCGTGTGTATGTGGGTCAGTGACATGTAAGAGTGTTCACAATAATGAAAAGACAAAGTCTAGTTAAAAACACACATGCCAAGTTCTGCAGAAAAGACTCGGGAGAATTATATCGACAATAGTGCATTTAATAATAGCTCAGCAAGCTAATAATATACAAAGTCAATTTGGCGTAGGCCCCGTCCGTAGGCATAATCCGAGGGTATCGGATCTGCAATTCCTGCCTGAAGATGAGGGCAGGGGCGCAGCCGACCCCCCGGGAGGTATGGACAGGACCATCCTGGTGGTGGTGGGGAGGATGGGGGTTATCGTCGCTTCAGATCTGCGTAATCGTCGCTTCAGTATCTGCGAACTCAAACATGTGTTAGTACCGGGCTTTTATACAGTGAGCATGAGAATATAATTGGGTTAGAATGAAGGCAATAAGGGACGTAGTAATTGAGTCTTCCCAGCAGAACTTATGCTAGAGCTTTCATTTCTTAGAGATCCACTTTTTGTTGATTTCATAGAGCTTTGAAAAACTGCTCTTTGGTCATTTTTGACCAAAAATCTTTACGTTTAGTTTTTGTAGAATTGTTTACTTCATCGGGATGTACAAAACTTGGTAAAGGTTTTGACACTTGCAATGTGAAAACACAAAATCCTTGTAATGTTCTAGGTTCTGTTTTCATGTTCATGTGTCATGTTCTTGTTGTGTTTATTGTCAGGTTTCCTGTTGTCATGTGATTCCATTGTGCCCTCATGTGATCATGTAATGTGCTTCCCTACTCTCGTGTCATGTTGTCATTGGTTGATTTAGTCATGTGGGTTCTCAGTTCATTTCTGTCATTGGTTCATTGTCTTGAATGTTCACAGGTTAGTCATTAGTCTCTGTGTATTTAGGCCATGCGTCTTTGGCCCTGTCCCAAATGGCACTCTAAACCCTCGCGGCCTTCCTACGAGTCCGCACTTTCATGACGTAACGTCGCTTTGACTGTCGGGAAGAAGTCCGCTGCGGAACCTGCACCAGTGCGGGCTTGAGGGCACCCTTCTGAGACCTTAAATGACAAATGGGACACTCTACGGTCTCGTGGGTTTAACGGACACCCGCACGTGGCAGCCATTGTAAGTCCACAAGACCAAAAGTGCATATGAAGTGTGCCATTTGGGACAGGGCCTTTGTCTAGTATTGTGATTGTTACCTGTAACCACTGTTGATGAGTTTTCTTCATGCCATGTTCGCCATATTACGGCAAGTTTCTGTATGATCATGTTTGGATGTAAGTTAAGCTCCACTTCTATTAACTTGCCTGCAGTGGACTCATCGTTCCAATCCTGGACATGATTCGAAAATATGAAATGGTCCTGGAAAAAATTGTCATTGGAAATGAATGGAAATGAAAAAGCAAATTTTTTTGAGATGTCAAGCTCAAATTTGGAACACAACTTGATTACATTCTGTAACTCTTTTTCAGTTCACTTTTTTAAAAACGTTTTTCACTTCAGCAGTAATCTGCCAAGTGTCTTCTTTGAAAAGAGATCAAACTTAAGTCTGTGCTCTGAAATATTCAAGATTTACTCAAATTAATTTTCAGGTCTATGTTCAAAAAGTGAAAAAATAGATTATTATTAGTACAGCGTAAATATAATTTAGTTCTGTAATATCGGCTAAAAATACAAAACATTTAATAAAAAAACATAATCAAACTAAAATATAGTACATTAATTTAATTGAAATTGAATTTAATTGAAAAAGTCACCAGAGGGTTAAATATAATGACATGTGGCATGACTAGGGGTCGGCAGTGGCTCAGTGGTTCATGTAGGTTGTCTACAAACCGGAAGGTTGGTGGTTCCATCCCAGTTCCACCTGACCAATAGTCGAGGTGTCCATGAACAAGACACCTAACCCCAGCTGCTCCCGACGAGCTGGATGGCGCCTTGCATGGCTGACACCGGCGTCTGTGAATGAATGGGTGAATGTGAGGCAATATGTAAAGCGTTTCGGTGGCCATGGGTCTGTTGAAAGCGCTATATAAATGCAGTCCATTTACCATTTATCAAGTGAAACATATTTTCCTTAAACAGTGTGTCCATCATATGCACACTTCAGAATCTCGACAGTAGTAGGTCATCCAGGTACTTTTGGCCTGTTTTGATCATCGTTCTGAATCCCATATGGACGAAGTCTTTGACAAAAAAGATATTTTCTCAGCTTTTTATTTTCTCCCAGCTTTTTTTTAATAAAACCTACCCAAGTGTTGATAAAAAAGAATGCATGAAGCAATAATAAAATGTTTTTAAAATGGAAAATTCAAGTATAAAAAATACCTAAATAGGAACACAGTAGTATACTTAAAGTATATAAAGAGTAAACTATAAGTATGATGTTATGTTCACTTAAAAATCTTTCAAGTATACTTGCAGTATAAAACTAGTTTAGTGAGATTATACTCGTATACATTTTAAAAAAATTATTACAAGTATTAAAATAGTAAACTACTAGTATACTTAAAAGTTAATTAATAAGAACAGATGCAGTACAAATGAAAAACGTAGTTCAATGGATTTAGGGGTGTGGTCCTGCTCAAGACAATCTCCTGAACTCCAAACTGAATTTCAGAATGGGAAAGAAAGGTGATTTGTGACCCTCTCTGTGAAAACCCAGCTAAAGTCATTTTTTTGTAATTCGCTGTTTTATACATAAAATCATTCTACATAATGTAAAGAACATTCTGTGAAAATATAACCTTGATATCTTTAATATTGACTGAGTAAGATCATGTCAAAAGTTAGCTGAATTTCGGCCTCAGAAAATCATGATTTTGAGAAATTCCAATTTTAAAATCAGCTTATTTTTGAAATTGTAAAACATTTTAACCATTATTATTCTGATAATGTGCCATATACCACATTAAAGCTAAGATTCTCCCATTTTCAGTGATATAGGACACATTTATGGTAAAATTCTTAGTTTTGTAAAACAAGTCTATTTATTATGATGTGCATGTCCAAAAAGCGTGAAACATTGAAACGAATGGGGGCACCACAAGAGCTTGATTTACAAAGTCAGTTCACTCTAATGATTTGTAGACTATAACTTTATTAGTAAAATGAAATCTCAGTAGAAAATGTCATTAATAGGCCTATATATATCCATTAATATATAAAACATCCATAGAAAATCTCACTGTGTAACATTTGTTGTAAATCCAGGACTAGGCCTAATGCCCTAACAAGTTAACAGGTCTGTTTCAAACTTTGTGCAGATAGTTAGTCATAACTGTGAATCTTCACTTGTCTCACAATTCGATTAGATTATGATTCATTAGGATTTTTTCATGGCTCATTGTGCTTAATAACTCTTTTAGCCTACATAAAGCACGTTCTGCACTTTATGTTCTCATTCATATATGTATTCGTATAGGTTTACAAACCGAAACCAAAATATCAGACGCAAGAGCTTTGCTTCCGAAGGACACACGCAACTTTTTTATATTAATATATAATACGGGTTCTTTATTTAGCCTACAAAAAAACAGTAGGCCTATATTAATCATTATTAATTAAACTATCAGCTGCTCTGTTTCTTGCGCTTCGCGTGCCCGCGGCCGCCCTGTCAGAGAGCGAATTCACGTGGAGTTAGGAAACAAATAAACTGTTCCTGAAATGTCGGTGATGACGCAAAGAAATCCACACAGAAATCGGAACCCGGCTTAAGTCGCCGTTGTCTTGCCTTTCCCGACACTGATCTGATCCTTGGTCGTGCGGATTGATATTATGGTCTGTTTGCACTTTGTAATTGTAAAAAATACGTTTCTGAACCGAATGATATAAGAATCAGGAGTTGTTTCTGCGTCCAAAGTAAACAAAGAGACGATTCAATTCAATATTTAAGAAGCCCACGTCCGGTATTTTTTGGTGCAAAATAATAAAACGTAGCGTCAATAAAATCATTTATTTCAGTATTTATAATATTATAAATGAAAAATCGAGTACTGCATCTCAAAGCCCTTGGTATAATCTATCATTTACAGCAATAAACACAAATTGCCTGTTTTGGTCATTTTTATGGCTATGACTACTTTGATGCTCTATATCTCCTAATTAGATTATGCGACTTTAGCCGGGGTTTCACAGACGGGGTCACATTTAAGCAATTTTGAGCGTGGCATGGTTGTTGGTGCCAGACGGGCCGGTCTGAGTATTTCACAAAAGGCAGTCCTGTGGGCGAAAATGCCTTGTTGATGCTAGAGGTCAGAGGAGAATGGGCCGAATGATTCAAGCTGATAGAAGATCAACTTTGACTGAAATAACCACTCGTTACAACCAAGGTATGCGGCAAAGCATTTGTGAAGCCACAACACGCACAACCTTGAGGCGGATGGGCTACAACAGCAGAAGACCCCACCGGGTACCACTCATCTCCACTACAAATAGAAAAAGAGGCTATAATTTGCACAAGCTCACCAAAATTGGACAGTTGAAGACAGGAAAAATGATGAGTCTGATGAGTCTCGATTTCTGTTGAGACATTCAGATGGTAGAGTCAGAATTTGGTGTAAACAGAATGAGAACATGGATCCATCATGCCTTGTTACCACTGTGCAGGCTGGTGGTGGTGGTGTAATGGTGTGGGGGGTGTTTTCTTGGCACACTTTAGGCCCCTTAGTGCCAATTGGGCATTGTTTAAATGCCACGGCCTACCTGAGCATTGTTTCTGACCATGTCCATCCCTTTATGACCACCATGTACCCATCGTCAGATGGCTACTTCCAGCAGGATAATGCACCATGTCACAAAGCTCGAATCATTTTAAATTGGTTTCTTGAACATGACAATGAGTTCACTGTACTAAAATGGCCCCCACAGTCACCAGATCTCAACCCAATAGAGTATCTTTGGGATGTGGTGGAACGGGAGCTTCGTGCCCTGGATGTGCATCCCACAAATCTCCATCAACTGCAAGATGCTATCCTATCAATATGGGCCAACATTTCTAAAGAATGCTTTCAGCACCTTGTTGAATTAATGCCACGTAGAATTAAGGCAGTTCTGAAGGCGAAAGGGGGTCAAACACAGTATTAGTATGGTGGTCCTAATAATCCTTTAGGTGAGTGTATAATTGAGCATTACTTAAGTATACTTCATAAAATGAACTTGAAGTGTACTTCTTTTTCTTAAGGGGTATCAGAAATGACAGTGTTAGGGGCGTATGCATGTGTGTCTGATGTTCAGTGTTGCTTAGTTAGCATTAATCTAATGTTTGTGGCTTTTGTCTTTGCAGTCTAAAGCTACTCGGTCAGTCTGAAAGCTGCTTTAGGTCATGTGCTTTGACTGGAGAAACCCACCCACTAATGTAATGCCTCACAACACAAGCACTCTGGCCATGCGTCTCCAAAACACCAGCCAAAAGACCTATAAGCTCAGAGTTACAGAGAAAAATTCACGCTCATTATTTTTTCCCATCATTGTTACAATTATGTAAGCAATTGTTTTCTGTCTGAATCATGCATGCACTCTGTTGTTCTCAGCGTCCTTCCATCACGGCATTGTCTTGTTTACGTGGGTTGGTGTGTTGATTGAGTCAGAGTTAAGCAGGCTTCAGCCCAATATATCATATTATCTCACTAATGGGTGTATCTGAGCGCAAGCACCTTGCCCAAGCATGAAGGAATAAAAAATGTATTCTTCGATTTTATTTATTTCTTTGTGCTGGAGCCTGAAATGCAGGAAAATGTTTTATTGATTGGTTTATAGGTATATGGGGCAGGCTTTTAGCACCAGAATACCATTCTTTTCAGACTTGTGGGATGCATTTGAAGAAATGGAGTGAGATATTCACAGATAGAGAAGGAGTGAGAGAAAGAGAGAGAGAGGTCAGACGGGCAAGGAGAGAAGAGACTTGTCGATACCTCTGTCTTTTTTCCCGTTTCGCCTCAATTCTAACAAGTGTGCCTTTGCCCACAAGCAGTACAAAACATCTCGTGTTAAGTTTTGTTAAGCACAAAATGAAAAATTAACTTCTTAATACCTGCCAAACTTATCCTCTTATCTGAAAGAACTTTGTTGGGTTCTCTATTCTGTGCCTGATTAAAAAATCCTACAAATTTGCTTGATGCATGCAATTTTTACTATGAGTAAATAAATGGATATATTTTACATTATATATCAGATATGTAATAGAAGCTATAAATGGTCAAAGTAAAGATTTATTGTTCAGGGGTTTTTTCAGTTTAGCTTATTAGCTTGTAAGCTAATTCCTTAGCAGACTGGATTTGCATACCACTAGGAGATTAGCTGCTAGCTTAGCTACCACTAATGGTAAAATGACACGCACACACACACATTTACTTAGCTTTATAAAACGGTTAATGTAGACAAACCCAGCAATTGGGTTGTTTTAACCCAGTAAATGGGTTGTTTTAACCCAGCGGTTGGGTTAAATGCTGGGTTAAAGCAACCCTATCTCTGGGTTAAAACAACCCAATTGCTGGGTTTGTCCATTTTCAATCCAACTTGGTTTGTTTTAACCCAGCATTTTTTAGAGTGCACTAATGGTAAAAGGACACACACACACACACACACACACACACACACACACACACACACACACACACACACACACACACACACACATTTTATGGGGACTTTCCATAGGCGTAATGGTTTTTATACCGTAAAAACCATATATTCTATCCCCCTACACTGCCCCTGCCCCTAAACCTACCCATCACAGGAGACATTCTGCATTTTTACATTTTCAAAAAACATCACTTAGTCTGATTTATAAGATGTTTTCCTCATGGGGACCAGCAAATGTTCCCACAAGGACGAGGATTTTGGATATTGCCATCTTTGTGGGGACATTTTGTCCCCATAACGTAGGGATTACCAGTCCACACACACACACACACACACACTTAGCTTTATAAAACGGTTAACGTAGACTAACCATGTTCCGTACACAACGATGTTCCGTACAGATGACCTTTTACCTCTGATCGCTGAGTAAATACTTCCTGGTCATACATAAACTATATATCTGTAGGCGTTTCTCAATGTCAAGGAAGGATCCTCGGAAGCCAGAATTCCAAGGATGCTACGTCATCGACGTCCGTCGAAGGGCTGTTCCAATGTTGAGGATCCTCGGAATTTCAACCAAGGTCTGAGTCCTCCGTTCGAAAAATATGCCATATACTTCTTCATTTCTCCCTCTTTCACACCCGATCAGGACAAAGACCCCACCACTGTTTTTTCCAGTGAGATTTCCGTAAATTTGCTAGGTGCGCCCACTGTGCCAGAAAATGGACGGTGGGCTAGCTACACATCAGACTACAACTTGTGTGGGGAGATAACTAGAGAAAATGTACATTTCGATTGAATTTATGCTTCTCACAGTATTACAGTCTTTATGAAATGATTATTATGTTATCAAATTGTCAAATATATTACCTTTTGTTGAATAAATGCTTTGAAATGGAAATTTTTAAATGTTGATTGCGGGTGATGACCGCTTGTCGCCACTCTCAGGCTGAGACAGGCAGAGTTTTGAAGTTTTCACATTTGTTTATCATTATTTTTTTAATGATTAAATCAATGCAAATTGTTTGTCCTTCTTTGTCTTCAGAAAGATTTGGTAATGTTATTCATCAATTCTTCACATGGTTCATGCTTAACACACATGCCATAATTAATATCACGACACAATCATGCCCAACTCGCATGGTCCTCTTATTGAGCCAGCAATTAACTTACATTTTAACCAGGTATTCACTTTTCTTATTCATTTAAATGATGTTTTCTTCAGTTAAAATAAACAAACAGCTCACAATTGATCAGATAAATGTCCATTTTCGCAGTTGAAATCAAGTTATGCGCTCTGTACGGACCACCATTAACACTTATCATCTTCCGTACACCAGCGGAGGAGGTACTTTTCCCTACTTTTCTCAAATACTATTGGTCCAAAAGACATCAATCAAAGTGTGGACTGTCCAATGGGTATTCACCCAGGGAATGATCACACAAACTTGCTAGTCTGGCTCTCAACAACGGAGGAGTGGTCGCGGGCGTGCGGTGAATAGTGAAAAGTGTACGGAACATGGTTAGTCTACGTCAGTTCCAGTCCTTGAATCTGATTGGTCAATAGTTGTTTTATTCACGATAAAAACGCCTATGACTGCTTCACCCAACGGTTCTCTGTATCGCTGCACAACACCCTTAGCAACCACTCTTAGCAACGTAAACATATGTTTGTTCTCATTGATATTGTTCATTGAAGCTTGAATTAGTGTGAGAGAGAGATCGAGTGAGAGAGTGTATTACCTGCATTCAGATTTAGCATTTTACTCCAGGTCAGTCCGTTCATAATAAAAAATAAGTTGAATGTCCGCTGCAATATCTTGTCCTTTTAACATTAAAGGGGTTTTCCATGTCCTGACACTGCGTCTGAAAACCTAGGCAGCTGACTTGTTGCCTTGCTACCTTATCAGACAATGACTTGTAAGGCAGCGTTTGTGCATGAAGGCACCTCACAAAACTGATTTGGGACAGACTTCTGAGGCAGTGTAACCGTTTAATGATCTACAGCAAAATAGAGAGAGCTTTGGTGAGAACTAAACAAATATTGAATTACTACATTAGTACTTTTTCGCTAGAAATGACATCAGAAGTGGGAAATTGACCAGCAAACGCAACTTTCGGACGCCATAATTTTTTATTCTAGCTCAGCTGTCACCGAATGGAACGTACAGGATTGTGGGATATCAAAGGCAGCGAAGGATGCATCAATGCTGCCTTCAAAACTCGATCAGATAAAGGTCTCTCAGGAGACAAGAAGTGAGGCTAACATTAGATTCGGACATGCCTTGATGCCGTCCTACCTTGAAATGTGTCCTCCGAAGGCAGCATTTTCCAGGTTTTGGACGCAGCCACAGACAGCACTCATTTGTCAGTTGCGTCTTGTTCCCATGTTCACACCCCTTACGAAAATGAACCATGGTTTAACTACAAATAAAACCAATTAACCATTATAGTTTTTGATGGATTTACTACTTCAACCATAGTTTAACCATGGTATTTGTGGTAAAAATGTGGTTATATAAATGGTAATCAATTAGCCAAAAAACCATGGTTCCTACACTTTTACTATAATAAAACCATGGTTAATTTTCGTAAGGGACAATAAGTTTTAGTCCTTTCAATATAAAAGTATTCGCTATCGAGTACTCACTTATTGTAACTTCTGTTGCGGTCACAGATCTATATAGAGAAGATTTATATAGATAAGTGGTTGCTGTTCATGGCCAGGGACTATTTTTTCCAGCGGAAGGAAGGCTTTTAGTGATTTTAATTAATAAAAGTTGCATTGATACATATATTTTGGCTTTAATATTTGTATTGTGTGGTAACCGTTTTATAAAGGCAATAAGCCCCATGAAGCGGTGGTTTACAGTGAATTTATCTTTATTTCCGTGCCTAACAACGCCCCTTAGCTGTTATAAATTCACAGCTTTAATCTAAATGTGGACATTGCATAGACTTCTATTGTTTTTATATACAGATAATTAAACCCTACCCATAAACCCTACCCATCATAGCCCTAGAAACCCTACCCATCTGCATTTTTCACCAATCCAAAATGTATGCTAATAGTCAATCCATCATCTTTGACGATAGTGGTCCTAAGGTTTTACAAATGAGGATGCCAATATATTATTTAGCTATTTCTTTATTTAATAAATATATAGGTGGCAAATAGTGTAACTGCACAAAAACATGAAGTTTTGATTTTGTACTTTTAGTCTTTGGTAGTTTAATGCACTGAATTATCCATATGTGTTGCCGCATGGAGTTCTGGAGGGGGAAAAGACGTTTACTTGTGTTTACAGTTGTTTCGATCACATGACTTTGATTTGAATCACTGAGTTGAGTCACTTACATTAGCATTGGTCAGATTAGCAATCTTACTATTGAACTTTTTATAAACCAGCGCATGTGTACCGTTGCAGTTACTGATGAGTTACGTTTCATTTTCTCACCAAAGCCCATTTTAAAACGTAATGTTAATTTTGGACCCTGGGTGTCCATGTGCGAGCGGAGAACCACAGAATCTGACCTTGACAAACACATTAGCTCTCTCCTTTGCTGAAATGTAGCGTCGGAAATGAAGTCTTTTCAAAGGCACGTTAAACTACAGGCCCTGCATACAAGCCACATTAGTGATTCAAAGCATTATTCAATGGAGTGAAAGGCTATTAACTCGGCTTTCTGGGACCGGTTCCAAGCCCGATCAGAATTCTGCTGCGGTTAAATCCCCACAAGAGTTTCTCAAACGGGGCCTGCCTCTTTCTTCCGCCCCACGCCGCCGCAGACGCGGGACATAATAACGTTAGCCATGGTGGTCTTAGACTTAGATGGCTGTTTGTTTAACTGTATATTCATTGGCTGGTCCCTGATAACACCCAGGGCAGGCTCTCCAAGCGGCTTGCCCCAAATCAGGCAGGGAGGGGGAATGTTGTGGAGGAGACAATTGTTCCAATCTCCCAGGCTGGACACGGTGTGTACGCATGCAAGAGTGTGCGTGAGCGGCTAAGCCAAATTGACTTTAAAATACGTGACATGGCTGTCCAGAAGACAGTCGTGACACCAGATTCAGTCTCATTTAAATGTAGGAAGAGCAGCGCTGCCTTGACGTGCTTGTCAGACGATCCTACTCTCCACTTCTTAAGTCGTAATTAGTATGGCACGTTCAAGTGCTTTGCGGTTGGAGAGAATAGGAAAGTGAGCTGAAGCTATAATAATATATAACTGCGCACTTGTAGGTAATTCTAAATTACTTCATTTGAATGGTTACCCAGATAAAAAGCATTTATCTGGGTAACCAAGATAGCATTATCATACTTATTTCAAAATATAATAAAAATATTATAATGCACTACATTCAAAAGTTTGGGGTTGTGAGATTTTTTTCAAAAATGTTTTAAAATAAGTCGCCTATGCTCACCAAGGCTGCATTTATTTGACCAAAAATACAGTAAAAACTGTAAAATTTTGAAATTACATTACAATTTTAAACTGTTTTCTATTTGAATATATATAAAAAAATAGCTGAAATCTTAGCATAATTACCCAGTCTTCAGTGTTACATTTAAAAAAAAAAAATTACATTACAAAATATATATATTTTCAAATAGATTTGATTTGTTATAATAAATTTAAATTGTTATATCATTTCACATTTTTCCAACTTTTTACTGTATTTTTGGTCAAATAAATGCAGCCGTGGTAAGCATAAGTTCCTTCAGAAATCATTCTAATATGCAGATTTGGTGGTTGACAAATCTCAAAGAATATTACTATTAATGTTGAAAACAGCTGCTTATATGAATAGTTTGGATTATTTGATGAATAGGTTGAAAAACCCCCCAGAGAAACGGCAACTTTTTTGTAACAATGTCTTTTCTCTCACTTTTGTCGAATTCAATGCATCCTCGCTGATTAAAAGTGTGTCGTGTAATTTTTTTTATAGTATTATTTTATGCTCTTTTATATAATTGTATTTAAATGGGTCCTATTATGCCCCTTACAAGATGTAAAATAAGTCTCTGATGCCCCCGGAGTGTGTATGTGAAGTTTTAGCTTAAAATACCCACAGATAATTTTTATATAGCATGCAAAAAAAAAAAAAACTTTTTAAGGGTGAGCAAAAATGTGCCATAGTTTCGTGTAAGTCCCTTTAAATGCAAATGAGCTGCTGCTCCCGGCCCCCTTTCAAGAAGAGGGCGGAGCTTCAAGAGCTTGTGTTAGCAGCTCTGATTACACACACTGAAAATGTCCGAAACTGTTCAGCCTTTTATGTTCAAACCGGAGTCGGACAATGATGGAGAGACTCAAGAAGAAGTGACAACATGTAGAATAAGGCAGGATGTTTCTGAATGGTTAGTTGATGAATTTAAGTAGCTGATGGGGAGTTAACTATCGTCAAGTCATCGATTAGCATATTCTGTCATGATAATCTATAAATCGCTCGTATGGGAACTGTTGTAAGATGCAGAGAGCCAGAGAATATCTGCTGCATGAAGATAGAACAGGTATAGTTTAGTTTAATTACGGTTATTACTTATGTTGTCATCTTGCTTTTATGACATGCTATTGCATTTGTGTTACGTACCATATTGCAATAAATGTGAAAAGACGGATGCGACAACTTGAGCAGACTCTTTACAACAAACTCTCAACATGTCCTTGGTTGTGTGTTCCCAGGGGTGGAGTTTATGTAAATTTTAGGGTTAGTGATGTCACTAATCCGTGAATAGGCTCATTGTAGTCCCTACCGGCCGTTAAAAAGTGATTTTCCGTAAAAGAAAATATCTCCCTTTGCTTTGAACTTTGAGCGTCGTAACTTTGCAGGCAACATCAACATTACAAACTTAAGTTAAAAAAGTGATATCATAATCAAGGACAACTTTAAAGGAGTAGATTTAAATTAGGCAAAATACATTCAATTATGCACAGTCAGAGTAGTTTCCCCATCACTGATGCTTCTGCACACTAACATTAAACACATTTAATATGAATCAACCATTACAGAACTCTCACATGTTAAGCAAATGATTGTGAACCTTGTGCAATGTGCATTTAATCATGCCATGGATTCGCCCTGTCAACAGTTTAATATAAACTGTGGTTTTTAATAATAGTCCATCACCATTACTCTAACTACACACAAACATATTGCTCTCGATGTCTCTCTTGTGATTAAGTGTCTGCTCGGCCTATGACCTGAATCTGTCACAGGGCTTCTTTTTGATTTATTCACTTTTTGATTCCTGAGCCCTGGAAAATATAGGGAGTAAATCGTCGGATTGCTACTTCAACCTTTCGAACGAAACGTTTGTCTTTGTCAGGTGGCTCCTGCAGGTCCTCTTGATGTTGCTGATATGTCAGATATAAATTTCTGCAGGGAGGTTTCGCAGAGCTGCCTCTTGCCCTTTGCACACAATTTTCCGTGCATGTTCCCCCTGCAGCTCTTACATGGAGAATTTGATTCAGTCCCATTGCACTATATAGGTCAAAGAGCTAGTTATAATGTTAGGAAATGCTTAGAATAGGCACCTAATATATGCTGACTGTATGTAAAATACATCAGAGTTATTATATTACAAATGATTAGGGTTGGGATAGGCCTACAAGTGGAGACTGATCAGCATGATTCATATTCAAAATGGTAAGCGAGCGCTGCTTTGTAAGGTTTGCATATTCGCATTCCTAGTTCACATTCCCTTTTTTGAATGATGAATACAGACTACTGTCATCTACTGTTGTGGACCGGTATTATCTCTCAAGCAGGCGCAGAACGTACATGCTTGTTGGCCGCCTGCTGTAGTTTTTGCGCCGTGCTCAAGCTCAACTTTTTTGCACAGACGTAGCCGCCATGAGCCGACACCACCGCCAGCTTGCGTTGCGGCTAGTTCTTTGACGTCGGATTGGTGTGTGCGGACCTTAAAGCCCTGAAACGTCCCACAAACTGATTTTCAGATGTTTTTAGTCCTTTTAGACCTAATTGAAGACTTAATCACTCCTTACAACACACACAACTCAACTAATGCTCACAGAATCCAATAGTCATGTTGCAACCCGATCTCATGAGAAAACTATTTAAAGGCACAATATGTAAGATTTGTAGATGTTTTATATTTTGTTGACCTGTGTACTTACATTATCCAAGAGAAATCCTCTATTTTACCCAGTGTTATGGACCGTGTCCTTGCGTCGCCTGTCAATGACATCATATCCGCGATTTCTGTAGAAACCATGGAAACACCAAAGACGCTTTAATATAGTGTGTGTTTTATTAGACACACGAGCGACTGTTTGGATACATTTATCAGCAGAAAACTGATCATTGTTCTACAGCTCAACACGGTTAGTCTTATTGTTTGAATCGCTTGTTTTCTTGATTCAACGCAAGTGACTTTTTACCTCAGAGAAGACACTATTTTGTCAAGTGGCTAACAGCATAATCATAGTGAGCTTTCTCCATCATACAATATATCCCCCACATACGCATATTGTTTTGTAGTCTCCTAAAACAGGTTTACATGCATCAAAGGTCAAAAAACACTTTAATTTTCTCATAATATTCATTGCACATCACCACATTTTTCAATGATTCTCAAACGACTCGACAGATGAATCAGTCTCCCTAAATCCCTCCTTTCCATGAGAAACTCTGCTCTGATTGGCCAGACGGCCCACTCTGTTGTGATTGGTCTACCACGTACAGCGCGTGTTACGAAAATATAAAATATAAAATACAAAATTACATATTTTGAACACCCGGTAAATATATATATATATATATATCAATAATAATTCATACTTACAGGTTGTGATTCTGAGGAGCGGGTCCAAATAAACTATTACTGACCCATTTTTCAAGAGCAAGTGTTTTGCGAATCCCGTATTGAACTCCGTGTTGAAGCAGTTGTCAGTAAAATGACGTTTGAGGGTCAAGTTGTTCGTGGAGGGACGACATAGGCGGCCATTATGCAGATGTATTTTTTAGTAACATTGAACCATAACTCGGCGAGATTCGATACAAACGACTCTGTGGCGAGGTGGGCGAGCGAGAGACGTGGGAGGAGCGAGCGAGACCAGTGAGTGATTGAGAATGAGTGTCACCTGCGAGGCACACCGTCCTCTCACAAGGGTGCCCGGAGGCATTTAAGGACGAGTGACATCAGTGAAGGACGAGAGAGGACCAGGCCCGTGTTATGTTTTACTCACGGAGGACTGCCGCTTCCTGTTCACTGTTTTATTTTCTTTCAATGCGTTACAGACTCGTTTAGGCGGTTCAGAGTCGATTCTTTCTTTTGGGAGACAATAACTTTATTCATCGTGCACTTTCAACTTCACAACTTTGCAGAACTTTTACATTTACAAACAGCTATAATACACACTGCATGCAAGGGAATATTTGAAAAACCACAACTTTAAAAAAAATTTAATTGATTAACAGGCCTGGCTACAATTAATACAAAATACCCTTACACATACCATCAGAGTCCACCTCTGAATAGAATAAACCCGACTGTTATGAGCCTTGAACTTTGTCCATTTAGATCTATGGCCACTACTGAGAAGGCTGGCACTCTCTGCGACTGGGCTCTGACCCAGACACCCATCTGCCCTCTGTATGGGCACAAAGTTCATCCATGCCATCTAATTACCCACCAAACCAGCTGGAAACTGAGAGAGAGAGAGAAATCTAGAGAGATACAAAAGCACTAAAACTCAACAGAATGCCAATAGTCCTGTCTTGCTAATGAGAAGCTCTGAAATCATCCCATACTTTCTCTTTTATCAACACACATTTGCTACTCTCTAGCAGTCGAGCTATACGCTGGGCCCAGATGGTCGAGGCTGTCAACATCTTGAGCTTCATCCATCCAGTGAGTTCATTTATTGCATGGATGAGGCATGGATGCTAGTCAGTATGGCGACATCTGTTAGAGGCCTTAAACCGGTGCCAGCATATGCTTGATGTATGGCATCTTACCGGCCTTACTGGTCATCGAAAATTGGTCGCAACGTGCAGGGCCTATGAGAATCTCATCAACACATGAAAAAGGCACTTTGCTGCTCTTTAGATGCCGGTCATATACTGCTTTCTTACATAGAAATAACCATGTTTTCATTTTGTCAGACTGTGTGAAAGAACCTTGTTATGTTAGTCTGATGCAACATAATTGCAAAAGCAAACCTGTCTTCTGTAGCTGTCTTATTAGTGTCATGTTCACAGCAAATAAGAGAACATGAGTAGCTATCAAAGTGTCAACTATAGGGTGTTTCTTCAAATATGAGCTCTTTTGGCCCTGTGTACTTTGATAAAATAAACTCTTGTAAAACACACTCTTCTCACTACTATATGTAATGTGTCTACTAACAATATGCAACAGTGTGTATAATCATATATCACAGAAGATTTTTCTGAAAATCACTACCCCACCACAATGTCATCTCCACTACATCAAATATATTGTAGTTTTTAACAGCTTGTGATGGGAAAGATGGTGGTGGAATTTAGTTTGGGAATTAAATGGCAGACTAATTTGTCCTAAGACTAATTTTATAATATTATGTGACCTAAATGTATTACAAATTACCACTTAACTACACACACAATATTTTCCATGATTTTTCTTTGTTTTCTTCATATATCTATGGGTATGGAAGCTTGTTTCCGGATTTAAAACAATTTAAAAGATAATTTTCACTGTTTTTCTTTTTTTCTCAGAATTGCGAGATATACACTCGCAATTGCAAGTTATAAAGTCAGAATTGCAAGTTATAAAGTCAGAATTGTGAGTTATAAAGTCAGAATTGTGTGATATAAAGTCAGAATTCTGAGTTATAAAGTCAGAATTGTGAGATATAAAGTCAGAATTGTGTAATATAAAGTCAGAAGTGCGAGTTATAAAGTCAGAATTGTGCGATATAAAGTCAGACTTGTGAGTAATAAAGTCCGAATTGTTATAAAGTCAGAATTGTGAGTTATAAAGTCAGAATTGCGAGATATAAAGTTAGAATTGCGAATAATCAAGTCAGAATTGTGTGATATAAAGTCAGAATTGTGTGATATAAAGTCAGAATTGTGAGAAATAAAGTCAGAATTGTGAGATATAAAGTCAGAATTGTGAGATATAAAGTCAGAATTGTGCGATATAAAGTCAGCATTGTGTGATATAAAGTCAGAATTGTGAGAAATAAAGTCAGAATTGTGAGATATAAAGTCAGAATTGTGAGATATAAAGTCAGAATTGTGAGAAATAAAGTCAGAATTGTGAGATATAAAGTCAGAATTGTGAGTTATAAAGTCAGAATTGTGCGATATAAAGTCAGAATTGTGAGATATAAAGTCAGAATTGTGCGATATAAAGTCAGCATTGTTATAAAGTCAGAATTGTAAGTTATAAAGTCAGAATTGCAAGTTATAAAGTCAGAATTGCGAGATATAAAGTCAGAATTGTGAGTTATAAAGTCAGAATTGTGAGTTATAAAGTCAGAATTGTGCGATATAAAGTCAGAATTGCGAGATATAAAGTCAGAATTGTGAGTTATAAAGTCAGAATTGTGAGTTATAAAGTCAGAATTGCAAGTTATAAAGTCAGAATTGCAAGTTATAAAGTCAGAATTGTTAATAAGTCAGAATTGCAAGTTATAAAGTCAGAATTGCGAGATATAAAGTCAGAATTGTGTTATAAAGTCAGAATTGTGAGTTGTAAAGTCAGAATTATGCGATATAAAGTCAGAATTGCAAGTTATAAAGTCAGAATTGCGAGTTATAAAGTCAGAATTGCAAGTTATAAAGTCAGAATTGCGAGTTATAAAGTCAGAATTGCATACATCGGTCCCATATCAATCGATTAAGTTAAACAAACATCATTTGTCCATGTAACTTCAACACCATGGAATGAATACATTTTAAGTGACCCAAATAAGTAGTCTCAAAGTAAATTTTATATGGCTCCCTGACATGATTCAGGCATTCATTTTCATATATTCATTCATCCACTTCAATTTCATATAGCTACTTTAATGTTACACAACTGAATTATGATACTGCACTAGCTAGTGGACAAACTTTTAGCTAGTAATAACACTCATTAGCATCTTG
This sequence comes from Gobio gobio, assembly GCF_949357685.1. Taxonomy (NCBI): domain Eukaryota; kingdom Metazoa; phylum Chordata; class Actinopteri; order Cypriniformes; family Gobionidae; genus Gobio; species Gobio gobio. The sequence goes on along the minus strand of NC_137105.1, from coordinate 47,472,077 downwards.
CTAAGCATTAAAAGCTCCTTCAGCAAAGCCGTTATGACATCAGTTGTATTTGTCCACAGCCTCCATGCTCCACTCTTCTCCACAATGGAAACCCACTGTAATTTGAATTGTTCTAATAATTCCAACATAATTGAATATTAAACAGTATTACTTTATTGTTTATTTTAACAGGGACAATGCACAATTAATAGTAATTGCACTAGAGTTAGCTAACAGCTAATTTACATCTGCTGTCCCTGGGAAGATAAACAAATAAAATAACTTACAATACAATACACCACATATGACATCACAGGATTAAACACAATCATGTCTCCCCCTTTCTCATCTTGCTAAAAAATACATAAAATAATTTTTTTACCTATAAAATAACAACATTTACTCTCTCTTGATTTAGCCATATGCAAATCATGCTGGGAACTAACAAGCCCCGCCCAGTTTCAGTCAACGCAACACAAATCATTCATGTAATCTCAACACAAACATAAACTTCAATTTGACTTATATTTAAGTTGATTGAACACAATCAAATTAAGTTAGGACAGAATGTATAGCATTTGTGTTGTTTTAGCTCATTTTAACTAAGCAATCTGAACAAGCAGCAAAAATATATATTTTTTATATTTATCTTCATATCAGTTTTAGTCATTTCAACATATTTTATTTTATTTAAGGCAAGATTTTTTAAAGACAAAAAAAGTTGTTTTATCTAATATTTTAGTTTAGTTAACAACAATTACACTATTTAAAACAGTGGCCAAGAAGTTTTTTAAACAACACTTCCAATGAAAATATGTTGTTTTGGTCTAAACTGACACCGGCCTTCACCGCGACTAACAAAAGCTGTATGTGTTCATGGAAGCACCTCAGAGCAGCTCACACAGGTCTGCTTCCCAGAGCTCATCTGCCGCGGCCCAAACCATAAACAAAGTGTAGGAATACGACTGTCTGTCTGATCCATCGAGCCAACTGCCTTATCAATCAACCCAGAGTGTCAGGAAGCCAATGGGGAACATCCTGCTCCCCCAATGCACTCGCAGTGTTTTGTGTAATGAAATCACGCCCCTCGTCACTCTCTGTATTTCCTGTGACGACCTTAGAGAGGAGTGTGTGTTAGTGTGTGTTTGTGACATTCACACAAGCGGCCAATCGTCCATCACATCAATCAGCCCGGGCCTGTCCAGCAATCACTCAGCCGGCCGCCGGTGGCTCAGGCATCAATAAGCAGAGCTGACAGGCGGCTTGGATGGACTCTAACGGATCTCCCTCCAATCTCCTCCCCTCCGTGAAGTCCGGCCCAGAGAGAGGTGCCAGGCCTCTGCCACTTATTCCAGTGAAGTCACGGCCCTCGGTGAGGCCCAGGCAGAGGACAAAAGGCACGCGGGCCGGCAGCATGAAAAGAGATTAACATTTCACAGATTGAGACTCAGTGCAGAGCCTCCCCTATTGTCTTTAAACACTCGGATGGAGTTTGTTTGTTTGTTTACTTGGCTGCTTCAATGGCAATTAGAACAATAAGGACACCCTCTTTCTCTCAGAGGGAGTGCAAGTGGGAAAAGCTGTTTTTGTCTCTTTTGTGTGTTTTGTTTGTTTTCTTTGTGTTCGGATTGCATGTAAATCGAGAAATGTAAAATCTGATGCTTGTTAACTTTGTGTTCGGCTGCCATAAAAGTCCTTGAATAATAAGATGTTTTGTTACGGGGAGTTTTTATGAAGGGGGTTTGTTTATTCGTATCTCCTCAAGTTTTTGGAGTGGACCAGCATAGTTGAGATATCATGGCCATTAGGAATGAAAGATTGGATATAACAGATTATTTATTACTTTAATTATTTTTACTGTTAAACCATTAACTTTTTCCCAGCCTAACACAGAATTTTACGTTATTTGTCAGACAACAAACAAGATTTAAAGTCGCAAATGCCTGGAATTGCAAGATATAAAGTCAGAATTGCGATATGCAATTGTGTGGTATGCCAATGCTTCCCCGCCAAACACGGAATTGTCCATCATTTGTGAGAAAACGCTTTCCCGCCAAACACGGAATTTGCTGTTATTTGTGAGAAAACGTATATAAACGAGATATAAAGTCGGAAATGCGAGATATAAAGTCAAAATTGTGAGATATAAAGTCGGAATTGTGTGATATGACAACGGTTCCCCGCCAAACACGGAATTTGCCGTTATTTGTGAGAAAACGTATGTAAACGAGATATAAAGTCGGAAATGCGAGATATAAAGTCAAAATTGTGAGATATAAAGTCGGAATTGTGTGATATGACAACGCTTCCCCGTCAAACACGGAATTTTCCATTATTTGTGAGAAAACGCTTTTTCTCACAAATAATGGAAAATTTGCCGTTATTTGTGAGAAAACGTATATAAACGAGATATAAAGTCGGAAATGCGAGACATAAAGTCGGAAATGCGAGACATAAAGTCGGAAATGCGAGGTATAAAGTCAGAATTGTGAGACATAAAGTCGGAATTGTGTGATATGACAACACTTCCCTGCCAAACACAGAATTTTCCATTATTTGTGAGAAAACACTTCCCCGCCAAACACTGAATTTTCCATTATTTTTGAGAAAACGCTTCCCCGTCAAACACAGAATTTTCCATTATTTTTGAGAAAACGCTTCCCCGTCAAACACAGAATTTTCCATTATTTGTGAGAAAACACTTCCCCGCCAAACACTGAATTTTCCATTATTTTTGAGAAAACGCTTCCCCGTCAAACACAGAATTTTCCATTATTTTTGAGAAAACGCTTCCCCGTCAAACACAGAATTTTCCATTATTTTTGAGAAAACGCTTCCCCGTCAAACACTGAATTTTCCATTATTTTTGAGAAAACGCTTCCCCGTCAAACACAGAATTTTCCATTATTTGTGAGAAAACACTTCCCCGCCAAACACTGAATTTTCCATTATTTTTGAGAAAACGCTTCCCCGTCAAACACAGAATTTTCCATTATTTGTGAGAAAACGCTTCCCCGTCAAACACTGAATTTTCCATTATTTTTGAGAAAACGCTTCCCCGTCAAACACAGAATTTTCCATTATTTTTGAGAAAACGCTTCCCCGCCAAACACTGAATTTTCCATTATTTTTGAGAAAACGCTTCCCCGTCAAACATAGAATTTTCCATTATTTGTGAGAAAGCGTTTTCCCGCTAAATACGGAATTTTCCATTATTTGTGAGAAAATGCTTTCCCGCCAAACACAGAATTTGCCGTTATTTGTGAGAAAACGTATTTAAACGAGATATAAAGTCGGAAATGCGAGATAGAAAGTCGGAAATGCGAGATATAAAGTCAGAATTGTGAGATGTAAAGTCAGAATTGTGTGATATGACAACACTTCCCCGCCAAACACAGAATTTTCCATTATTTGTGAGAAAATGTATATACACGAGATATAAAGTCAGAATTGTGAGATATAAAGTCGGAATTGTGTGATATGACAACACTTCCCCACCAAAAATTGTATTTTCCATTATTTGTGAGAAAACGCTTCCCCGCCAAACACAGAATTTTCCAGGTTTTCACTGTTATACACTAGGGGGCACTATTACGCATTTTCTAAAAAGAGTACTGAATCTTCTGATCAAAACATATGCGAAGAAGAAACAGAAACACACAATATCATATGCAATCATGTGCATATGTAAACATTAAACAGCATATAAATCAAAACTGCCTCATGTTACTGAATTAAATGTCGACCCAGAATGAGCTACAGAACTGAAGCATTAGGGGTGTTGATGGACTCAATCTACTCCATCAGTGTTTGATAATCGCTCTGAATATGATCCAGATGTAGTCTTTGACAAAAACGTGATTTTCTCAAAATGTTGCTTTTTTATGAAACTTACCCACATTCAAGTGTTGATAAAAAAAGAATGCAAGAAGCTAGAATAAAACATCTGTTTAAAAGCAGAGGCTTTTGATATATTGCATGTTCAGATATTCATATAACAAAATATTATGGGGGCCATGAGATTATTGTGAAGGAAAGAGTTAAAGGCCCATTGAAATTGCTGGATGAGTGCAGCTTTCTGTAAGGCTGTTTATGTAAAAAGAAATAAAAAAAGGTAATTGTGACTCTATTTCTCACAATATGGTTTTATAAGACCCAATATATCTCACGCTGTGACTTTTATTTCTCTTTGTGACTCTATGCCTCACAAATGTCTGCTTTATTTAATACAAATCTGACTTATCATTGTAAATTTATCTCACAATGATGCTTTATAAGTCCCAAAGACTTTTTGATTTCACGTGATGTGATATTTCCTATTTTAAACTTTATCTCACAATAATTGTTTTATTTACATTGTCTTTAATAAATAGACTAGCAGCATTTTCTAATCTTGAGGGTGGGACATTCTCATTTGAAATATTATATTTTGAGTCCATTTTGGTCACTAAGATGAAAGAAATTCATATTTTTATTCAGCAAGGATGCATTAAAGTGATCAAAAATGAGAGTAAAGACCTTTAGGGTTACAAAATATTCCTATTTTAAATAAATGCTGTTCTTTTGAGCTTTCTATTCATCAAATAATCATATTAGAATGATTACTGAAGGATCATGTGACACTGAAGACTGGAGTAATGATGCTGATAATTCAGCTTTGCATCACAGGAATACATTACATTTGAAAATGTATTCAAATAGAAAACAGTTATTTTAAATTGTAATAATATTTCTCAATATAACTGCAAATAAATACAGCTTTGGTGAGCATACAACACTTAATCTAAGACAAAATGATCCTTTTTCAATAATGAGGAGACATCAGACTGCTCCGTTAAACTATTAAAACCTACACTCCGACTGAACTAATGTATTCGAACTGTTCTGTGGAGAGTCTGAATGACACACTTTAAAATCCAACAATAACAAATCTGCTCGTGATTTCCCCCGTGACTCTTTCTTTCACCTCAGATAACCTCCTCTGGGAGGAAGTTCAGGAGATGAGCTGTGACTGAGGGTCTGTTCCCTCTCTTCCCACATCACTGCTCTGCTCATGTGACAGTGACAAGCTCAGATGAAGAGTTCTGTGTCCATTCACAGGCCAGCAGGACAGAGAAGTGTTGCATTAAATACCGACAGTCCAGCACCTGTGCTCAGCTGAGCGTTCGCCCTCACGCCGCCCTGAAGCCACAGCGGTCAGGACTCCTGCATTGTGTGCTCTGGCCTCTGAGAATGAACAAAAAGACTGGTGATTTCATTTAATTACAGACCGCAACAGTTAACGGTTCTTTTAACAGGAGGTTCAAAAAGGCAACTTTAGAAAGATTAACCACTGTTACACTGCTGCAATGTTATACAGTCAACTCCAGAAGTATTGGCACTCTTGGTAGATATGATCAAAGGCGGCTGTGAAAATAAATCTGCATTGTTTATCCTTTTGATGTTTCATTCAAAGAAATCCACAATATTCGAACCTATCGTTGAAGTAAAAGATCTCATTATGAAATAAATGTTTTTCTCATGTTGGCCACAATTATTGGCACCCAATTATTGCAACGTCCTCTCCCCAAGATGACTCTGAGTCTTCTTCTGTAACGCCTGATGAGTTTGGAGATCAGAGCCCATTCCTTCATCCAGAATCTCTCCAGATCCTTCAGATTCCAGCTCTTCTCTTCAGCTCATCACTCATTCTCTATAGGGTTCAGGTCAAGAACTGGAACGGCCATGGCAGAAGCTTCATTTTGTGCTCAATCACACATTTTTGTTACGATTTTGATGTTTGTTTTGGATCATTGTCCTGATGGAAGATCCAACCACGGCCCATTATCAGATTTCTAGCAGAAGCGTCAGGTTTTGATTTTTGATCTGTTGGTATTTGCTAGAATCCATGATACCATGAATCTGAACAAGATGTCCAGGACCTCCAGCAAAAAAATAGGCCCACAACATTAAAGATCCAGCGGTGTATTTAACAGAGGGCATGGGGGACTTTTTATCCATTTGCACCAAAGCCTTCTGGTGTGTTTGTGCCAAAAAGCTATTTTTTTTATTTTGATCTGACCACAGAACCAGGTCCCGTCTGAAGCTCCAGTCGTGTCTGACACTGAATATGCTGGAGTTTGTTTTTGGATGAGCCGAGGAGGATTTTTCTGTAGGAGCTGTTTGATACATTTTTTAGGCTTTCTGACTCCTAAGACTCAATTAATCTCTGCACTTCTCCAGCTGTGATCTTAGAGAGTCTTTGTCCACTCAAACGCTCCTCCTCTCGTTCCTTAGGACGATATAGACACACGTCCTCTTCCAGGCAGATTCCTAGCATCTTAGTTCATCATCTAGAACTTCTTAATTATTGCCCTGATGGTGGAAATGGGGATTTTCGATGCTTTAGCTCTTTTCTTACACACACTTTCTTTTTTTGTGAAGCTCTTTTGCTGCACATCAGAACTATATTCTGTCGTTTTACTCATTATGATGAATGATTAAGGGAATTTGGCCTTTGTGTTTCCTCATATTTATACTCCTGTGGAACAGGAAGTCATGGCTGGACAATTTCATGCTCCTAGTCACCCTGGTGACGTAAATATGAATGGGAATATACTTGAGATATTTTACTCATAAGAATTTCTATGGTCTGGAGTTGACTGTAGATAGATTGGTGTTGGTAAGATTTTTTAAAGTTTAAGATCCATCCATCTATCCGTCCATCCATCATCTTCCGCTTATCTGGGGCCGGGTCGCGGGGGCAACAGTCTAAGCAGAGATGCCCAGACTTCCTTCTCCCAAGCCACTTCCTCCAGCTCTTCCGGGGCCAGCCGGGAGACATAATCCCATAATCCCATAATCCCGGGAGACGTGTCCTAGGTCTTCCCCGGGGTCTTCTCCCAGTGGGACGTGCCCGGAACACCTCCCTGGGAAGGTGTCCAGGAGGCCTCCGAAATAGATGCCCGAGCCACCTCAGCTGGCTCCTCTCGATGTGGAGGAGCAACGGCTCTACTCTGAGCTCCTCCCGAGTGACCGATCTTCTCACCCTATCTCTAAGGGAGCGCCCAGCCACCCTGCGGAGAAAGCTAATTTCGGCCATCTGTATCCAGGATCTTGTTCTTTCAGTCATGACCCACAGTTCATGACCATAGGTGAGAGTAGGAACGTAGATCGACCAGTAAATAGAGAGCTTCGCCTTACAGCTCAGCTCCTTCTTCACCACGACAGACCGGTACATCGACCGCATTACTACAGAAGCTGCACCGATCTGTCTGTCAATCTCCCGTTCCATCCTTCCCTCACTCGTGAACAAGACCCCAAGATACTTGAACTCCTCCACTTGAGGCAGCAACCCTCCACCAACCTGAAATGGGGAAGCCACCCTTTTCCGACTGAGAACCATGGCCTCGGACTTGGAGGTGCTGATTCTCATCCCAGGTGCTTCACACTCGGCTGCAAACCGTCCCAGTTCACGCTGAAGGTCCTGGTCTGAGGAGGTCAACACGACAACATCATCCACAAAAAGCAGGGACAAAATCACGTGGTCCCCAAATCGGACCCTAGAAATTCTTTCCATAAAAATTATGAACAGAACCGGTGACAAAGGGCAGCCCTCCCAGAGTCCAACATGCACCGGGAACAAGTCTGACTTACTGCCGGCAATGCGGACCAAGCTCCTGCTCTGGTCGTACAGGGACCGAACAGCCCAGCCCCGGACCCCATACTCCCAGAGCACCCTCCACAGGACGCCACGAGGAACACAATCAAATGCCTTCTCCAAATCCACAAAACACATGTGGATTGGTTGGGCAAACTCCCATGATCTCTCCAGCACACTGGAAAGGGTATAGAGCGGGTCCAGTGTTCCACGACCGGGACGAAAACCAACTGTTCCTCCTGAATCCGAGGTTCCACTTTTCCAAGTTTAAGATCATCATACAAATTCTAATGATGTGAATATGGTGAAAATAGTAAAGTAACAGTAAAGAATATGGATGAAAATAGAAAAGTAAATTAATATATTAAAAAATGAGTATGATACATGTGTCACGGGGTGACAAAACAAACCGAACGGGACTAAGATCCTGGTGAATACTGTTGCAGGATTTTCCAGTGAACCTCCGGTCTATGCCCTGTGAATCTGTTGCCATGGCAGCGGGGCTGATTGCCTGAGTGACAGCAGGTGTGGGGCAATTATAGAGAACGCTGTGAGAGGGACACCTATTGAGATGAGGCTTTAAAAACAGAGAGAAAACAGACTGTTGGTGTGGTTCTCCTCCCGTTTGATGCTGTGTTTGTCAGCGGGTTGCTCTTTTTATTGAGGCTGGGCTGTGGAGTGGGGAAGATTGGAGTTGTGGAAGAGGAAGGAAGGAGTGAAGTATTTGGCAGCGAAGACTGGAGGAATATCGTCCGTAGTGAGAAAGACGCAAGTGATGAGTATTTGATCCGTTGTTTATATGCACTAACACTGAAGTGGTGTGGAGAGTTTGGAAAACGTTTGGCACGAGTGAACTATTACACCGAGTGAATTAATGATCTGTCTCCAACTTCTGTCCTCTCCTTGCCGAATGTGGTAATCGCTGCATCATTCTTCTGCTTTCCCGGAGCAAAGTCAAGCCCTGATCGAGGACGAGATCCGATCTGGTGGGAGAAAAGACCGGTGGGTGAGTGCTGGCCCGAATGCACGGTGTGCGAGTGGAATTGCAGTGCCTGAAGTGAAGATTTACACGGTTTGTGTTGTGAAGTGAAATTTGTGTGTGGAGAAGTAATAGAAGTCTGCCGTGCACTCCTCTCCTACAGTCTTCCACCCGCTGTCTCTAACGAAGGGTCTTGATAAAGCAACTGCCCAACTTCCGGCTTGAAAAGACCCGGCCCCGCTAGTGCTGAGTGCTTCTTATATCCTGTACTGTTGAAACTGTGCTGTGTCTGTTCTAGTGCTCAGCCGAAGTGAGCGTCCCGCTCTAAGTGTCCTCCCCGCCTGGTGGTCTCCACACGCCCTATTGGAAGCCTTTACCCTGTTCAGAAGAAGAAAAGGTATATCAGTTGTAAGCTTCATGTACTTTTGAACCGTTGAAACTGTGCTGTGTCTATCCCAGTGTTCAGCCGACGTGAGCGCCCCGCTCTAAGTGTTCTCCCCGCCTGGTGGTCTCCACACGCCCTTATTGGAAGCCTTGATCCTGTTCAAAGGAGAGAAGGTATATCAGTTGCAAAGCTTCACACACTGTTGAACCGTTGAGACCTTGCTGTACTGTTCCAGTGCTCAGCTGAAGTGGAGTGCTCCGCCCAAAGTGTCCTCCCCGCCTGGTGGTCGAGTGTTCCGCCCAAAGTGTCCTTCCCGCCTGGTGGTCTCCACACGCCCCTATTGGAAGCCTTTACCCTGTTCAAAAGGAGAGAAGGTATATCAGTTGAAAAGCTTCCCATACTGTTGAACCGTTGAGACCTTGCTATACTGTTCCAGTGCTCAGCTGAAGTGGAGTGTTCCGTCCAAAGTGTCCTCCCCGCCTGGTGGTCTCCACACGCCCTTATTGGAAGCCTTGATCCTGTTCAAAGGAGAGAAGGTATATCAGTTGCAAAGCTTCACACACTGTTGAACCGTTGAGACCTTGCTGTACTGTTCCAGTGCTCAGCTGAAGTGGAGTGCTCCGCCCAAAGTGTCCTCCCCGCCTGGTGGTCGAGTGTTCCGCCCAAAGTGTCCTTCCCGCCTGGTGGTCTCCACACGCCCCTATTGGAAGCCTTTACCCTGTTCAAAAGGAGAGAAGGTATATCAGTTGAAAAGCTTCACATACTGTTGAACCGTCGAAACTGTGCTGTGTCTGTCCCAGTGTTCAGCTGACGTGAGCGCCCCGCTCAAAGTGTCCCCCCGCCTGGTGGTCCCCACACGCCCTATTTGGAAGCCTTTACCCTGCTCAGAAGAAGAAGAGAGTGGCTCGCTTGCCCCCACCTCTGAGTACCTCCCTCCGGAGTAACCCCAGTGACTCGCTTCGCCCTCGCATCGGCATACTTACCTGGTTCCAGTCTGAATGGGGTTCGTATGACCACGGCCTCCCCTCTTGAGTCCCGTAGAGGAATACTTACCCGGTGACCTACCTGGACGGCGCGGGGATTCCCCCCTGATTCCCCTCCGGCGAGCCTCCGGTCCGTCCCGAGCGACCCTCCCCTCCCGTCCCGGGAGGTCTGTAGACTCTTGGACTGTCCTGGTGGCAAGAAGAAGATTTTAATTAGGACTTATCCAATTCATTGACCTTTTAATTTAAGAAATAAACTGTATTATTTTATTCTCTTGTCTGTCTGGTCCTTGACACGTTCCTCGAGGTGGTTCCCGGGTTTTTCAGGGGTGGGTGCAGTCTGGGTTGGCCCGCCCCGACCTGTGACAGAACTTGGCGTAGTCGGCAGGGTTACCACCTCGAGTGGAGCGATCAAGGACCTAGATGGCAGAAGAAGAAGAGCCAGTGGCCCGGCAGCCCGTTATGCCTTTCTTTATGGGGGCCCCGTGGGCCCAGAAGTACGGAGGTCCAGGGTCAGAATTGAGCCTGTCAGCATGGAAGACCCAGGTTGAATACCTGGCAGGGCTCCAAGGGCTAAGTGCCCCTCAGAAGGTACAGTTTGTGCTAAATTCGTTGGAGGGAGAAGCAAGAAGAGAAGTACAGGCAGCGCCGGAAGCAACCCGCATCACAGTCCAAGCCATCTTTGATTTTCTCACGGGGCAATACGGAGACACCACCCCGGTAGCTGTCCTGAGAACGCAATTCTTTAATTGTAGGCAAGGGCCTCGACAAACTGTTCGGCCATTCGCGTTGCAACTGAGGGAACAGTTTACCAGGCTAAGGGGAAGACAGGATCACGGCCTGGGGGACGAGGAGACCCTATTGCGAGATCAGTTTCTGTTGGGATTACGGGAGGGCCCCGTGCGTCAGAGTCTGCGGGTGCAACTGAGACGGACGCCGGACCTCACGTTCGAAGAGCTGCGGCAGGAGGCTCTAGCCCTCGAGCGTGACCACAACGAAGGTATGGATCCCCCCAGCTGTCTGGCTGCGAACGCTGTCAGTGGGCCTTCGGCCCCTGTTACTTCCGATTGGAAGCATGCCCTCCGGGAGGAACTAAAGAGGGATATCCGTGAGCAAATGTCTGAATTGTCTAAGTCTGTCGTCGAGGAACTCCGCCGAGAACGCCTCCATTCATTACCCTCACCGCGGGAGCGAGCCTACTCCGACGGGAATCACCCTCCAGAGCGTCACTTCACTCGACCCACGGGTCCCCGATTCCAGTGGGACGAACAGGGGCGTCCTATCTGCAACGGCTGTGGGGAAGCCGGACATTACGTTCGTCAGTGCTCCGCCAGACGCGCTTCGCAGGGGGGTTTTTAGAGTCTCCGGCCACTGTGGGTCAAGTGGTCGGGACCCCCTTTTCAGACCCCTCGTCTTCCAAACTGTCGAAGGAACGCCTGGTGGGCCGTTGTCCGGTCATCGTGGTTCAAGTCAATGGCCAGAAGGTGCAGTGTCTGCTGGACACGGGGTCGCAAGTCACTCTGTTCGCGGAGAGCCTAGTCCAGGAACTATTCGGTACCCAGGGCCGGCCGACGACCGAAGCCCCCTGGCTGACTCTGCGAGGGGCCAACGGTCTCGACATCCCATACGTGGGATACGTAGTGACAGACCTAGAGATCCATGGCATGGTCGTACCCCAGAAGGGGGTGGTGGTGGTTCGCGACGCCTGCTTGGGGTCTCATCGCGCCCTGTTGGGCATGAATGTCATCTCCGAATGCTGGGAGGGGCTGTTCCAGAGTGGGCCGGCCCGAGCAACTGCGACGCCTGAGGGCAGAGAATGGGATCGCATTAGAGCTGACTGTCGGCGAGTTTGCCTGGCCGAACAGCAGGGGGACCGGGAGAGCACTGGAAGAGTGGCTTGCCGCTATGCGTTGTCCATCCCGGCTCGAAGCGAGGCGATGGTTTGGGTCCGGGTGCCCCCTAGACTTTACCACCCGGAGGAGTGGGTGTTGGTAGAACCGCACAACGACGGTCCTAAGGTGGAAGTGGCCAGAGGACTGGCATCCGCCTGAGGCAGCCGAGTCCGGGTGAGAGTCCGGAACACGAACCCTTTCCCGATCCAACTGCATCGTCATCAGTGTCTAGCCCGAGTTACCTCAGTGTTGCCCCAGCAAGTGCAAGATCCAGGAGGAGTCAAGTTCAGTCAAGTGGGCCCGACCGTAGTGGAGGTTGCGTTGGCGCAGACGGGGACGCACAGAAGAGAGGCTGAAGGAGGACTGCCGGCCCATCTCGGAGGTGAGTCCCTACGGGGAGAAGGGTTGGAGGAGGATCAAACAAGACGGCTCAAGGCTTTCCTATCAAAATGGCCACAGTTGTTCTCCACCCATGACGAGGACTACGGGTGTACTAACATCGTTCAGCATCAGATTCCCACTGGAGAAGCCCCGCCTAATAGGGAACGCTACCGGCCGGTACCTCCAACATTATATTCTGAGGTTCGGGCTCTTCTGCGGGGGATGCTGGATAAAGGGATCATCCGCGAGAGCAGTAGCCCTTGGGCGGCCCCGATTGTTCTGGTGAGGAAGAAAACAGGCGCATGGAGATTCTGTGTGGATTATCGGAGGTTGAACCAAGTGACGAAGCGGGATGCTTTCCCATTGCCTCGAGTCGAGGATTCCCTCACGAGTCTCACCCGGGCGGCCTGGTATTCCACACTAGACCTGGCGAGCGGATACTGGCAAGTACAGGTGGACGAGCGGGACCGGGAGAAGACAGCCTTCACGACTCCCTTTGGGTTATATGAGTGGGACCGGATGCCGTTCGGCCTCTGCAACGCCCCCGCCACGTTCCAACGGCTAATGCAGCGCTGCCTGGGGAGCCAGCTAGTGGATACCGCTCTTGTGTATCTGGATGACGTGATTATCTATTCCCCTGACTTTGAGACTCACCTTCAGCATCTTGAGCAGGTGTTCCGCTCCCTGGAGAAGTACGGGCTGAAGCTCCAACCGGATAAATGTCAGCTTTTCCGGAAGGAGGTGAAGTTCCTGGGCCATATCGTGAGCGCTGCAGGAATCGCTGTGGACCCAGAGAAGGTGTCGGCTGTACAGGGGTGGACTGCCCCGAAGACCGTGCGTCAGGTTCGATCCTTCCTCGGCTTTGTCGGGTACTACAGGCGATTTATTAAGGATTTCTCTAAGATCGCCAAACCCCTGAACCAGTTGCTGGGTGGAACGGGACACACCAAGGGCCGAGGGTCCCCAGCGATTCAGTGGGATCCGGCATGCGAGACCGCCTTCCAGAGGCTCAAGCAGGAGCTGTTACAAGCACCCATCCTGGCATACGCAGACTTCACCCAGCCCTTTATCCTCTACACTGACGCCAGCCACTTGGGCTTGGGGGCTGTCTTAGCGCAGAAACAGCAGGAGGAAGAAAGAGTCATTGCTTATGCGAGCCGGAGTCTACACCCCGCGGAGAGGAACGAAGCCAACTACAGCTCCTTTAAGCTTGAGTTACTGGCCATGAAGTGGGCGCTCAGTGAGAAGTTCAAGGACTACCTATGGGGAGCAAAGGTGACCGTAGTGACCGATAACAACCCACTGGTACACCTACAAACCGCCAAGTTGGGGGCGGTGGAACAGAGGTGGGTGGCACAATTGGTCAACTTTTAGTACCAGCTTCAATACCGGCCAGGAAGGGAACATACCAACGCTGACGTACTATCTAGGTGGCCAGAAGGAGGGCCGGAGGGTCCGAGACCCATGCGGGAGGTGGACCGCGACGAGGGAATGATGGTGGGCATTGTGGAGGCACCGGGACCACCGTTGGAGGAACCGCCCGCAAGTTGGGGATGGGACCCACAGCGCTGGAGGATGTTGCAGGGGAAGATGAGGACCTGTCACTGGTCCGGGTCTGGCTGGAACAGGACAAGTGGCCGGAGGGTGCGGGACGCCGGGCTCAAACCCGAATCGTGAGGGGCCTAATGGGCCAGAAGGAGAGGCTCCATCTGAAGGAAGGGGTGATTTGTCGGTCCCTCCAGGACTCACGCTCGGGTGACCCGGTCTGGCAAGTGGTGGTCCCCGAGGGAAGATGTCACGCTCTGCTGGAGGCTTATCACACCAAGCTTGGTCATCAAGGGCGGGAGAGGACGACGGCCCTTTTGCGACGCCACTTTTACTGGCCTGGGATGGAGGGGACCGTGAGGACTTACCTACAGGGCTGCCCGCGCTGCACCCTGTTCAAAGCCAGGACAGAGACACGAGCTCCATTGGTCCCAATTCGAGCTAAAGCACCGATGCATATCCTCGCTATGGACTATCTGACGCTGGGTCGGCCGGTCGATCGCATTCAAAACCTCCTAGTGGTCACTGACCTGTTCACCAAATATGCCTGGGCCATCCCAACTCTGGACCAGACCGCCATTACCACCGCTAATGCCCTGTGGAGGCATGTCATCCAGCCCTTCGGGTGTCCCGAAGTGTTCCATTCAGATCAAGGGCCAAATTTTGAATCCAGGGTAGTACATGAGCTGTGCCAACTGTACGGATGTAAGAAGACCCATACAACGCCCTATCATCCTCAGGGGAACGGAGGGTGCGAGAGGTTTAACCAGACGCTGCTCGGTCTCTTGGGGACCTTGGAAAACGAACAACAGGGGCATTGGGCTGACAACCTTCCGGCAATGGTCCAGGCGTATAACAACAGCATACACAGCACGACCGGGTATGCACCGACCTACCTGATGTTCGGAAGGCATGTGAGACTACCAGTTGACCTACTGCTGGGAACTGCGGCCGCTGAAGAGGGAGGCGGTGTAACGGAGTGGGTGGCCAGACACCATCAACGCCTTCAACTGGCCTACGAACGGGTCTCGGACCGAATTAAGCAAGCCGCAGCTAAGAACAAAAGGTTGTATGACCGTACGGCTAGAAGTGCGCCGCTACTGCCTGGTGAAAGAGTTCTGGTGCGAGATAGCCGGCGACAAGGGAAGGGCAAACTCAGTGATCGGTGGGAGCCCCAGCCGTACGTGGTCCAACGACAGCCGCGTCTCGATCAACCGGTGTATGCCCTCCGTCCCGAAGGGAGAGAAGGTCCAGAGCGGGTGCTCCACCGAAACCTGATGCGCCCTTGTCCGAATTACCCCGAACCAACTGTAGAGAGACCTCCGACTGAACCAGCGTGGATGCCTCCCGTGGTGGGATGGGCTGTGGCCCCCCGGAGGCTGGAAATAGGGCCAAGGCCAGAGGAACCTAACTCCCCGCCAAGGCCAGAGGAACCCTACTCCCCACCAAGGCCCGAGGAACCTAACTCCCCGCCAAGGCGATCCCAACGGGAGAACCGGGGGCAACCCCCAGCCAGGTACGGAGACTGGGTGTCCGGATCCCGTTCTAGGGACTAGAACGGTTTGGCAGGGGGGTGTGTCACGGGGTGACAAAACAAACCGAACGGGACTAAGATCCTGGTGAATACTGTTGCAGGATTTTCCAGTGAACCTCCGGTCTATGCCCTGTGAATCTGTTGCCATGGCAGCGGGGCTGATTGCCTGAGTGACAGCAGGTGTGGGGCAATTATAGAGAACGCTGTGAGAGGGACACCTATTGAGATGAGGCTTTAAAAACAGAGAGAAAACAGACTGTTGGTGTGGTTCTCCTCCCGTTTGATGCTGTGTTTGTCAGCGGGTTGCTCTTTTTATTGAGGCTGGGCTGTGGAGTGGGGAAGATTGGAGTTGTGGAAGAGGAAGGAAGGAGTGAAGTATTTGGCAGCGAAGACTGGAGGAATATCGTCCGTAGTGAGAAAGACGCAAGTGATGAGTATTTGATCCGTTGTTTATATGCACTAACACTGAAGTGGTGTGGAGAGTTTGGAAAACGTTTGGCACGAGTGAACTATTACACCGAGTGAATTAATGATCTGTCTCCAACTTCTGTCCTCTCCTTGCCGAATGTGGTAATCGCTGCATCATTCTTCTGCTTTCCCGGAGCAAAGTCAAGCCCTGATCGAGGACGAGATCCGATCTGGTGGGAGAAAAGACCGGTGGGTGAGTGCTGGCCCGAATGCACGGTGTGCGAGTTGAATTGCAGTGCCTGAAGTGAAGATTTACACGGTTTGTGCTGTGAAGTGAAATTTGTGTGTGGAGAAGTAATAGAAGTCTGCCGTGCACTCCTCTCCTACAGTCTTCCACCCGCTGTCTCTAACGAAGGGTCTTGATAAAGCAACTGCCCAACTTCCGGCTTGAAAAGACCCGGCCCCGCTAGTGCTGAGTGCTTCTTATATCCTGTACTGTTGAAACTGTGCTGTGTCTGTTCTAGTGCTCAGCCGAAGTGAGCGTCCCGCTCTAAGTGTCCTCCCCGCCTGGTGGTCTCCACACGCCCTATTGGAAGCCTTTACCCTGTTCAGAAGAAGAAAAGGTATATCAGTTGCAAGCTTCATGTACTGTTGAACCGTTGAAACTGTGCTGTGTCTATCCCAGTGTTCAGCCGACGTGAGCGCCCCGCTCTAAGTGTCCTCCCCGCCTGGTGGTCTCCACACGCCCTTATTGGAAGCCTTGATCCTGTTCAAAGGAGAGAAGGTATATCAGTTGCAAAGCTTCACACACTGTTGAACCGTTGAGACCTTGCTGTACTGTTCCAGTGCTCAGCTGAAGTGGAGTGCTCCGCCCAAAGTGTCCTCCCCGCCTGGTGGTCGAGTGTTCCGCCCAAAGTGTCCTTCCCGCCTGGTGGTCTCCACACGCCCCTATTGGAAGCCTTTACCCTGTTCAAAAGGAGAGAAGGTATATCAGTTGAAAAGCTTCCCATACTGTTGAACCGTTGAGACCTTGCTATACTGTTCCAGTGCTCAGCTGAAGTGGAGTGTTCCGTCCAAAGTGTCCTCCCCGCCTGGTGGTCTCCACACGCCCTTATTGGAAGCCTTGATCCTGTTCAAAGGAGAGAAGGTATATCAGTTGCAAAGCTTCACACACTGTTGAACCGTTGAGACCTTGCTGTACTGTTCCAGTGCTCAGCTGAAGTGGAGTGCTCCGCCCAAAGTGTCCTCCCCGCCTGGTGGTCGAGTGTTCCGCCCAAAGTGTCCTTCCCGCCTGGTGGTCTCCACACGCCCCTATTGGAAGCCTTTACCCTGTTCAAAAGGAGAGAAGGTATATCAGTTGAAAAGCTTCACATACTGTTGAACCGTCGAAACTGTGCTGTGTCTGTCCCAGTGTTCAGCTGACATGAGCGCCCCGCTCAAAGTGTCCCCCCGCCTGGTGGTCCCCACACGCCCTATTTGGAAGCCTTTACCCTGCTCAGAAGAAGAAGAGAGTGGCTCGCTTGCCCCCACCTCTGAGTACCTCCCTCCGGAGTAACCCCAGTGACTCGCTTCGCCCTCGCATCGGCATACTTACCTGGTTCCAGTCTGAATGGGGTTCGTATGACCACGGCCTCCCCTCTTGAGTCCCGTAGAGGAATACTTACCCGGTGACCTACCTGGACGGCGCGGGGATTCCCCCCTGATTCCCCTCCGGTCCGTCCCGAGCGACCCTCCCCTCCCGTCCCGGGAGGTCTGTAGACTCTTGGACTGTCCTTGTGGCAAGAAGAAGATTTTAATTAGGACTTATCCAATTCATTGACCTTTTAATTTAAGAAATAAACTGTATTATTTTATTCTCTTGTCTGTCTGGTCCTTGACACGTTCCTCGAGGTGGTTCCCGGGTTTTTCAGGGGTGGGTGCAGTCTGGGTTGGCCCGCCCCGACCTGTGACACATACATATGTATGAGCACCGTTGATGTAAATATGAATCAACTATGTTTATAAAGTTCTTGAAGCTTGAACTGCTGGAAATAGTCCTCCCTTTATCTTTTTTGTTTATGAATTTGATGTAGAGATACTGCAACTCCTCAATACCTACAGGCCTGCAGCCTCACCTCTTCTCTCACTCTGTGTTTTTTCTTTCTTTCGATTGCACAAGGCTAATTTGCAAGCACAGCATCACTCTTCCAGCACAATGAGAGAGAGAGCAGCCAGGCCAAACCGTTTGTGTTTGCTGGCCGAAGCTTTTGATGGCTGTCTTCACACACACTGACCCGTGTCCAAAGCTTGTGACTTTGTTAATCCACAAAACACATTAAGCTGCTATTTATATAAAAACAGCTGATTTATTCATCTTTACAAGTTTGTTTTTGTCTCTGACCTCCCAGTCTCACTTTTCCTAGGTAATAATTGGAATACAAACATTTAATGATCATATGTTTGTTTCTTATATCAGGCTGTGTCTTAGTAACTGTACAATTTTGAGACAAAGGTCCAAAAGTACAAATGCTTAGTTGTTTTGTATGTCATTTTCAAACATGTAGTTCAAAACCCTTTAAAATTAGAATAATTGTCATCGTTTTGCATATAAATCTTGGGTAAACAAGTGAAAAGACTAAAAGTCACTTTTAAACTTTTCATTTTAAATTGAAAATGCCATTGTTTTCACAGAAAACTCACATAATATCACATTTTTTATTCAGGAAAGAACAAACGATGGTTTGATAATTGCTGGACTGTTGGAATTTGACCCCATGTAGTGTGACAACATGCTCTACTATAATTGTATAATTTGTCTTGGGCGACAACTGTAGTTTGTAGCTTCACAAATACATTCCTTGTTCTAATTACAAAGGTTTGGTGCTTGTGACATTGATATTAAAGCATATTTTCTTACTGGATCACAGTGCTGGCCTGCGGGTGGGATGTGGACTTTGTACAAGCATATGGGGTTAATTAGAGAGACTTTGCTCCTGGACAAGGTTCAGCTGATCCACAATGGAGAGCTTCAGAATTGGTGGTCTCTGGCCATTTGGCAGAGCCAGATTAGCCATGCAGGCTGTGGGGCTGCAAGATGTATCAGGTATCAGGCGTTGGCCAGCAAATGATCCAAGACAGAAGAAACAGTGAGACCAGATTGGTCGGTCAAGCTTTGAGTTACCAGAAGATACAGATAGAGAATGGAGTGAAATTGAGAGGGATGGACATGAGAAATGACACAGAAAGATACAAAGAGAGAGTGAAGGACACATCCACAGTTTAAGCACATTTATGTCAGGACTACTATCGTCAAAGATGATTGACAATTAGCATACAGTTTGGCAAATGCTTAAAGGAACACGCCGACGTTTTGGGACTTTAGCTTATTCAAAGTATCCCCCAGAGTTATCCCCCATTCTCATCTCCGTGCGTGCCATAACTCTGTCTGATGCACACACCGCTAGCCTAGCTTAGCACAAAGACTGGAGGTAAATGGCTCCAGCTAGCCTACTGCTCAATAAGTGACAAAATTACTCCAACATTTTCCAATTTACGTGTTGTGATGTGTCTATACTTATTGTGTACTAAGACCGGCGGAAAATGAAAGGTTGTGATTTACTAGACCGATATGGCCAGGAACTATACTCTCATTCCTGCGTAACAATAAAGGAACTTTGA
The DNA here is from genome assembly GCF_949357685.1 of Gobio gobio. NCBI lineage: Eukaryota > Metazoa > Chordata > Actinopteri > Cypriniformes > Gobionidae > Gobio > Gobio gobio. Next base: position 47,452,695 of record NC_137105.1, on the reverse strand, counting down.
GCCGTACCATGAGTGCAGCGGCGCAGTGCCTTAAAATAGTCCCCAGCACGTTGTCACGTTGGTTATGTTGACGGAAGTTAGTCAGTTTTCAGGCGCTGTGTAATATCATTGTTGGCGTTATTTTGTCACTTATTGAGCAGTAGGCTAGCTGGAGCCCTTTACCTCCAGTTTTTGTGCTAAGCTAGGCTAGCGGTGGGTGCGTCAGACAGAGTTATGGCATGCACGGAGATGAGAATGGACTTATCTAACTCTGGGGGATACGGTGAATAAGCGAAAGTCCCAAAAAGTCGGCATGTTCCTTTAAGAGTCTATGATTGGATCATTATTGCAGTGATTATTGTGTTTCTAGAATGTTATGTGCTTGGCAACAGTTCTTCTAACCCTATTTGGACACCACTGGACTATAGAGCAGTGGAAACGTGTTATCTGAAGTGACCAATCACGCTTCTCTGTCTGGCAATCCAATGGATGAGTCTGGGTTTGGTGGTTGCCAGGAGAATAGTACTTGCCTGACTGTATTGTGCCAAGTGTAACGTTTGGTGGAGGGGGGATTATGGTGTGGGGTTGTTTCTCAGGGGTTAAGCTTGGCCCCTTAGTTCCAGTGAAAGGAACTCTTAATGCTTCAGCATACCAAGATATTTTGGACAATTTCACGATCCCAACTTCGTGGGAACAGTTTGGGGATGTGTCTAATTTGCACTCTTTATATTTTAGAGTGTCACCCCTTCATTGCTGTGCACTTTTTTTCTGTTTGTACCACCGAAAGATTTTCTGAGTTTGCATACATTTCCCATTCATTTCCTATATCGGTCATTTCTGACAGCGAAGGAGCCATGTGTGACTTTTTTTCCCTGACCCTTTAACATATCTGAATCATGTCCATAATGTTTCTGTGTTCACATAGCTAATGCGACAAAAGTCAAAAAGTGTCATCCCATTCCAATGAAGCAAAATGTGAAATACTTCAAAGTGGCCCAGAATTTATTTTTCACAGGAAATATTTGGTAATCAAAGATGAGTTTTAAGGGATAAAATTATGGACTACAGGTGGACTTCAACATCTCATTGGAGAGGAAGATTTTCAGTTAATAATGAACTTAAATTAAATCTATTCCTCAGACAAAGCTTTGGAATCTAGTGCATGAAACATACAGACAACATTTTCAGAGCTTGAGAGGCCCCGATGGGAAATAACTGCTTGCAAACATTTTCGTTTTTAGGTGAACTATCCCTTTGAGACCGGACTTTGCAAAACATGTCATGTCTTCCTAATGCTATATAGTAAAATCTTCTTTTTTTTCCCCCTGGTGAACTTTAATTCATTCAACCAGGCTTCAGATATTTTCATGAGGTTCCCGCAGGGAAAGGTCTGCGCAGAATAACTAAAAACATCCACAGTAGCAGTAAATGTTATTTTTTCACCATCTGCGGTGAGGTAAATGCTTTAGTCAAAACTCCAAGCTTTATTCAAACGATCCCACATAATATTCTGCACATGCTCAGAGATCTAGCGCTGGCTTACTGGTGTTGCATTTGAGGTAAACCTAATATAGAGTAAAATAGAATAATGTATTCCATGAGACGGCAGTGGAGGCTAAGAGCATGTTTTTGGACGGGGATCAGTTGGGCTACTGCGGATCTAAATCGAATGCATGGCCATGCTACGCTGTATGTAAATATCGCCTTCCAGTGAAATGCGCCAGCGTCTTTTCAAGTTCACATAAACAAGGCATTCATGATCTCTGGAGCTTTCAAAGGCACCAAGAGTGCGGCGTTCTCTTACGAGAGCATTTCAGAAACGAAGCTAATTTGAAAGTGACGTGTCGCTCGATGAACTGCCAAGCCGAGGGGTCCCTTTTTACGGCTCACCGTCTCTCTTTGCCAACAATCTGCCAGAGAGACAAAAAAAGAAATAAAAGGCTAAATAAAATTACCATTCTCTCTCGCTCGTGCTGCGACAAAAAGGCCTTTATTTTTTTATTATTTTCAGTGGTGACCTTTCCCTTCCTCATGCATCTTTCATGCTCCCGCTGAAAACACCTTTGAGGGAAAAGGGGGCTTGGGAAGGAAGGAGAAGAAAAAGAAAATGTCCCGCAGTGTACAGGACACACCTTTAAATCTCAATGTAGTCTTCTCATGTATTTTCGTATGGTGTGTGTGTGCATGAAAAGAACAGAGCAGCGAGTATGTATCGCTGGATCAGGTACAAGCTTCTTCATTTATGCCACCGCCAGTCCCTCGTCATCCCGACCCGACCCAGAAAAACGCAGTATCCCGTAAAAGAATCTAAATGAAAAGTGGCCCAGCCCCTGCAGGTAGAGATGGACCAGAGAGATATTCTGCTGGACTCGGTGACAATCCTGCAGGCTTGCATTCTGGGTAATGTCCCCACTTCCACCCCCACCTCCATCCGTGGGCAGCTTTGTCTCGGGATCACACGCTGTTCTAGGTGACCGCTCAGGAGATGCAGGGGCGCGGAATTCACTGCACTTCCCTGCTGACATTTAGATCTCTTTATTTTCCTCCGGTTTTCAGTCCACCAACAACAACTGGCCACCGCGATGTGGGAAATGCCAGGGAGTCTGGCCCGGACACGGAGGGGGGAGGAGGGTCTTGCCTTCTCATAGGGGGCCAGAGACAGAAAACGCATGAAGGTCTTCCAAAAAAGACCCGCAGTGCATTTAGAAATGGTATATGCATTTTTGAGTGCGTGTTCAGAAGTGTCAGTATGTGTGGACGGGAGGGGGGGCCAATGACCCTTGAGCTGGACGCAGTGTCCTTGTCTCAGGAATGAAAATATTTTCCGTTCAGAATGTGACAGCGGTTCCCGTTAAGTTCTATTCTGCTGTTGTTATGCTGGCTCATGGACGGACAGCACGCAGGGAGATTTATTGCCTTTCTTTGCCCTCGTCAGAACGATCCTGAACTGTAAATATCGCCGCTCTTATGATCTGCAGCTGTGCTTCCCAGACCAGGACAACTTCCTGCTTAAAACAAAAGATGAAACCGAAGACAATATACACCGACAGCTGTAATGCTTGTCCATTTGACTTTCTATTGCAAGTCGATTTAACATGTTAATGTAGTTAATTGACAAATATAAACAATGCACTTACTTTGTGCCCTCTGACCCGTATGCTAACTCCATAATAATGAATTTTCCTATCCTACCAGTATAAGTTGACCTCAGATATTGATTGCAAAATTGATCATTGTGGACTGTAGGTCAGGAATAGGCTTATGTTCACTGAAATACAAATAAAACAAACAATATATTGAATTCTAAAGCCAGCTTTTGTCTATTCAGTAATTTACTTCCCTTGTGAGAAAGCCTATACCAAAATGTATTTAAAATACATAAAGTATACTACAAATCTATTAACATATTTACTGACATATCGCTTCAGACTTACTGATTTAAATATTATAATGAAACATTATTTGGAGTACTTCTTTGTTGCACAATGCACATTTCTTAAAGGATTAGTTCACCCAAAAATGAAAACAATGTAATTTATTCCGCACCCTCATGTCGTTCCACACCCGTAAGACCTGTACTAAGACCTTTATAATATTATAAAGTGACGAGAATATTTTTGGTGCGCCAAAAAAAACCTAAATAACGACTTATATAGTGATAACGATTTTTCAAAACACTGCTTCATGAAGCTTCGGAGCGTTATGAATCAGCGAGTCGATTCAGCGGTTTGGATCGCGCAAAACTGCTGAAATCACGTGACTTTGGCGTTCCGAACCACTGAATCGACTCGCTGATTCATAACGCTCCGAAGCTTCATGAAGCAGTGTTTTGAAATCGGTTATCATAGTCTTACGGTGTGGAACAGCATGAGGGTGAGTAATAAATTACATTATTTTCATTTTTGGGTGAACTAACCCTTTAAAGGGATTTCAAAAATGAAAATTTCACCATGATTTACTCACCCTCAAGTCATCTTAGGTGTACATGACATTCTTCTATCAGGTTATATTAAAAAATTCCTGGCTCTTCCAAGCTTTATAATGGCAGTGAATGGGGGAAAGATTTTGAAGCCCATAAAAAGTGCATCCATCCATCATAGAAGTATTTTTATAAGCTAAAATAACTAGCTTCCGCCAGATGGCTGTAGTCATTGATTTACGGTGAAAGAGTAACCCCTGCACTGACACATGACTTATTGATGATGCACAGAGGATAGAGCAAAACAAAACACCGGTCACGAATTAGAGTCTAAAACGAGAATTTTAAAGAGAAATGTTGGAGGATTTCGATATAAGAGAAGAGGAGCTTGAGTTTGTTGCCCAGCCCTAATTATTTGAACCGCGAGAGGCATCAAAGCTTACGATACTCCTACATCCTCCGTCATACATCACGTCACGGGTTACTCTTTTGGTGTAAATCGACTTGTGTAGGCCGTCTGCCGGAAGCTATTTTAGTTTTTAAAGATTTAAATGTGGATATTACACAAATGCATCGCTTCGCTTCAGAAGGCCTTTATTAAGCTGTATGAGGAGCCAAGAGCCGTGCTCCCCAAGAGCCGTGTGGAGCACTTTTATGATGGATGGATGCACTTTTTTGGGCTTCAAAATCTCAACCTCCATTCACAGCTATTATAAAGCTTGGATTAGCCAGGATATTTTTTATTATAACTCAAATTGTGTTCCTCAGAAAGACATATACATCTATACGGTTTGAGGGTGAGTAAATCATGGGGTAATTTAAATTTTTAGGTAAACTATCCCTTTAACCCTCTCGAGTCGGCCGTTGCGCCGGCGTGATTGGCTCGCTTTTTTTCTTATCAGTGCCAAAGAGACTCAAATAACGAATAACGTCGTTTTTTATCATTCAGGCAAGTGTTATTCATCATTATAATCTGTTAAGTTTCAATTTTTTTTGTGTACAGTCACAATAAAAACAAATTGTTGTGCTTTTTGCAAAATAAGGGAAACAAACATGATTTGCGATCTTCAGCCTCTCTCTCAATGATGTCTAATCTGATTCTCTTCAGAAAATGACCTCTAGCTTAGTGAGAACTTGACAGAAAAATTATTTTTAAGCTTTAAACCCCCGGTTTCACAGACAAGGATTAAGCTAGTCCCAGACTAAAATGCATTTTTGAGCTGTTTTTACTGAAAGCAACTTGCACTGATATATCTTAAAATATGACAATGCCATTGTTTTATCTCAAGATCCACACCAGTAATGCTTTTTTCTAAAGCATGTTTATAAATGTTACTTAAATGTCCTAATTGATCTAAGGCCTAATCCTGGCTTTAGCTAAACCCTGTCTGTGAAACCGGGCCAAAATGTGTTTAATATCACTATTAGTAAGGATAGTATGATCTCTGTGTATATATACACTCACCTAAAGGATTATTAGGAACACCTGTTCAATTTCTCATTAATGCAATTATCTAATCAACCAATCACATGGCAGTTGCTTCAATGCATTTAGGGGTGTGGTCCTGGTCAAGACAATCTCCTGAACTCCAAACTGAATGTCAGAATGGGAAAGAAAAGTGATTTAAGCAATTTTGAGCGTGGCATGGTTGTTGGTGCCAGACGAGCCGGTCTGAGTATTTCACAAACTGCTCAGTTACTCAGATTTTCACGCACAACCATTTCTAGGGTTTACAAAGAATGGTGTGAAAAGGGAAAAACATCCAGCATGCGGCAGTCCTGTGGGCGAAAATGCCTTGTTGATGCAGATGTACATTTTGCACGAGCTCACCAAAATTGAACAGTTGAAGACTGGAAAAATGTTGCCTGGTCTGATGAGTCTCGATTTCTGTTGAGACATTCAGATGGTAAAGTCAGAATTTGGCGTAAACAGAATGAGAACATGGATCCATCATGCCTTGTTACCACTGTGCAGGCTGGTGGTGGTGGTGTAATGGTGTGGGGGATGTTTTCTTGGCACACTTTAGGCCCCTTAGTGCCAATTGGGCATTGTTTAAATGCCACGGCCTACCTGAGCATTGTTTCTGACCATGTCCATCCCTTTATGACCACCATGTACCCATCCTCTGATGGCTACTTCCAGCAGGATAATGCACCATGTCACAAAGCTCGAATCATTTCAAATTGGTTTCTTGAACATGACAATGAGTTCACTGTACTAAAATGGCCCCCACAGTCACCAGATCTCAACCCAATAGAGCATCTTTGGGATGTGGTGGAACGGGAGCTTCGTGCCCTGGATGTGCATCCCACAAATCTCCATCAACTGCAAGATGCTATCCTATCAATATGGGCCAACATTTCTAAAGAATGCTTTTAGCACCTTGTTGAATCAATTCCACGTAGAATTAAGGCAGTTCTGAAGGCGAAAGGGGGTCAAAGGGGGCCTAATAATCCTTTAGGTGAGTGTATATATATATATATCAGTCTTCAAATGCAAGATATTTAAAGTGAACCTGAAGTAGTTCCACTTTAGCACAATCATACTTAATTCAAAAATACTTAAATCATACTTGCATCTTTAGTTGGACCCCAGCACTGTTTCCGGATAACTAAAGTGCATTAAGTACAAAATTAGTTGTTCCAATTTAGCAGACTGGAAGTATACCAATATAGCATACCAAAAGTACAATTGTGGGGTATTTATATTAAATACATAAAAATGTAGATGTCTATGTAGTATACTTAGCCTAAAATAAATATATTTCAAAAACATTTTAGTATATTTTTTTTTCACTGGTTTATCTGCCGCAATAGCGTATTATCTTTACATTATCTAAACCTTGAGGGCTTTTCGTTAAATATATTTAAATATGCGATTCAATTTGATCAAAGTGTCATAGAAATGTCTCGAATAACATCATGGGAATGTTAAGAAAATGTTATTATAACATAAAATTGATAGCTGGGATAACCAACATATCATCAAATTAATTTAATTACATTTTATTTTTATACCAATTGACAGCCCTATAAACAGTGTATGTTTTTTCCTTGTGTTTTGGGCTTGGTCATCAAAATGGATTGTTCAGGATGTTTGGAAATAAATAAAGTATTGACTTCATAAGCCATTTTTTGTCTATTTAATGTTTTACTCATCTGCCGCAATAATGTTATTGACATATTCATTTGAGGGCTTTTCTCATCAAAAGCATTAATTATGCGATTCATTTTTGGATTATTTTCCATGCTATATTTCTGCACAAAACCAAAGAAAACATTCTTAAACATAAAAAAATGACATTTTAAACTTTCAGAGAACGGTCTCATATAACATAATGGCATAATAACGTCAACTTGTTAGCTGGGTTAATTGGCATATATCATCAAATGAATTGGATCACATTTTTAACACACTGACAGCCTTACATAAAGACAATATTTGAACTTGATCAGCAACCAATCAAAAGTGCAGCTCTTTATCCAACGCATATCTTCAATGAGGAAAACACAAAGACAGAAGCTCGGCGCCAAGACACACAGCATTTTCCTGAAAGAAGTCTAGAATGTTCTAATATCGGCCATAATTAATAACCAGATGTGTTGATCCACCGCTGACAAATGGAAAATACACAGATGTGATCTTTCATTCCCACATCCTTCACGGCCTTGTCTTGATGTTGGCTAAGGACTTTGCGCACGGTCTCTCTCCTTCTCACACAATCTCACACGCACAAATTAGGAGGATTTATGCAAAAGATACCTGGAGACTTGTTCTGAAAAACTGCAGTATGAAGATTAAGCTAAACACAAACAAATGAGCTGAAGGAGGGAAGAAAGCGCAATAAAAATGAACGAGCTGGAAATACCTCATATCCCTTGCCAAATACGCAACGTTCAGTAAGAATTAAATCTTATCTCTCTAATCTACGGTGACGCTTATATCTACACGTATAACTCAAAGAAAGACAATAAAATACAGTTTCTTAATGCGTTAATGTAAAAATGATCTGCTAGACTTCAGTCTGCAGTATTTACAGTTGTGAGCTTCTCAACCCCGTTCCTCCAGATCCACCCACACAATCCCTCTCCGAATATGAAACGGAGACGGGAGCATTGGAACGGGCCGAGCATCAAATTCCACCTCTTTTCTGCTCCGAGGGCAGCTCGCTTGACACCATGGCCTCCCAAGAATGCCTGCCATCTTGAGTGCTCCGCTGGCAGCCGGGTTGGTTCATTCTATGTGTAATGCAAGCGCTGATGTTGCGCACGATCATGTGAATCCTTCTCTCGACTCATATTAGCTGTGTTGACACACACTACACTCATTGTATTATTTCAGTTCATCATTGAGGAGGAAAATATCAGGGATGCCAATGACTGTCAAATATACTCTGCTTGTCAGAATGTTTTACTCAGTCTAAGCATATGCTTATAACAAGAAGAGAATGGAGTGAGAAAAATAAACTGAATTCAAGATTTCTTGGTAATGTAATGTATTCTTGAGTTAAATGCCCCAATTATGCTATCTTAAAGGCTCCTAATTTTGTTTTGGAGTTTCCTTCAACAGGTTTACATGCATCAAAGGTCAACTAATTTTTCGTGAATGGGTCGTGAATGGGTGTCCCTTATTGTGGCAACCCTAATGGTATTATACACTGTACTGTACTATCCCAAATTTCAGCTTTGAAATCACAGGAATAAATTGCATTTTAAAATGTATTAAAACTAGTGCTGGGAATCGATATTTTCTTTTTTTTTACTAATTAATCATATTTTTTCTGTAAAAAAATGGGGGGTTAGGTTTTAATATTTTTTAGATTGTATTAATTTCAGTAACTCTCCAAATGAATGTAGAAACAAATTTAAATATTTGTTGTAATGGCATGTTTTTATGAATGAAGGCCAGTATCACTGATGTCTCTATGAAACATTAATGACGTTACATTACAGTATAACTGAAAGCTACCACTTTCAACATTTATTAGGCTTTAAAAAATAACAACTTTTAATTTAATTGAACTTAAAACAATATTTACATAAACCCATTATAATAAATGTTATATTTACCCGTGGCCTTCCCTGTTAGACATAGTCTACACAGAAATTGAATAAAGTGATCAACACCTTTCTTTTCTGCCTAAATAATAAATTAAATATAGATTAATCATCATTAAACAATTTTCTGTTCCCGTTGTTCTTTGATGAACATTAATGACAGACATCATCAGTGCTGCTGTCACTGTGTGTGTATGTGTGTGTGTGTGTGTGTGTGTGTTTGTGTGTGTGTCAGGGTGTCCCTCGATTAGCTTGCTAGCTTCCTAGAGGCCCTTGGTGGTGAATCAGTATATTGTGTACATGAATGTTGCTGACTCCCTGATCAGTGCCCTGACTACTGAACTTGGGAGCGGATTGAGACGCACCCACACAGACAGGACATTGACATACAGCACGTTCTCTTCTGTCTTGTCGTGCTTAGATGGTTTAAAACCATTACATGAAGAGTGTGATCATATAATGATATGCAAGGCAAAAATGGATATAAAAACTCAGAAATCACTCAGAAATCTTGGAGTTACATTTGATGACCAGTTGTCCTTCAGAGATCACATTGCTAAGACCGCTCACTCATGCAGGTTTGCGCTCTACAACATCAGAAAGATCAGACCGTTCCTAACAGAACACGCAACACAGCTTCTTGTCCAGGCCCTGGTTATTTCTAGACTTAACTACTGCAACGGGCTTCTGGCTGGACTCCCCTCTTGTGCGATCCAAACACTTTGAATGATCCAGAATGCAGCGGCACGTCTGGTCTTCAACGAGCCCAAAAGGACCCACGTCACACCACTCTTCATCTCTCTGCACTGGCTACCACTCGCTGCTCGCATCAAGTTTAAGGCGCTGACGCTTGCCTACAGAGCCACCACGCGCTCAGCTCCTGCATACTTTGACTCGATTCTACGACTCCACACCCCCGCCAGAAGCCTTCGTTCAGCTAAGGAGCGAAGGCTTGTGGTACCTTCACAGAGAGGCAAAAAATCCCTTTCCAGAACATTTTCTTTCAACGTTCCCAACTGGTGGAACGATCTGCCCACCGCCATCCGAAATGCTGATTCATTGACAACATTCAAAAGTCAACTAAAAACTCATCTCTTCCGTGAGCACTTAACCTCTTAGAAAAACAAACAAACAAAAAAAAAACGTTCCTTTCCTCTTTCTCCTCCTCTTTCCCTCCCTACTCTAGCCTGTGCTTCACTGAGAAATATACACGGACTAAGTATTTCAGGCACTTGTTGCGCTCACTCGACTCTTCACGACCAATTGCTTATTGTACCCCCAAGTTGTAAGTCGCTTTGGATAAAAGCGTCTGCTAAATGCATAAATGTAAATGTAATGTAAATGTAAAAACGGTAGCTGCGTTAATTGCGTTAAATATTTGTATTGTGTACAAATCTGAAAAAAAGTAATCACCCTGTTGACGCGTTAATTTGCCCAGCACTAATATATAGTATATACGTAATGTATATGTATATGTGTATGTATGTATGTATGTATGTATGTATGTATGTATGTATGTATATATATATACACACACACTCACCAAAAGGATTATTAGGCCCCCTTTGACCCCCTTTCGTCTTCAGAACTGCCTTAATTCTATGTGGCATTAATTCAACAAGGTGCTAAAAGCATTCTTTAGAAATGTTGGCCCATATTGATAGGATAGCATCTTGCAGTTGATGGAGATTTGTGGGATGCACATCCAGGGCACGAAGCTCCCGTTCCACCACATCCCAAAGATGCTCTATTGGGTTGAGATCTGGTGACTGTGGGGGCCATTTTAGTACAGTGAACTCATTGTCATGTTCAAGAAACCAATTTGAAATGATTCGAGCTTTGTGACATGGTGCATTATCCTGCTGGAAGTAGCCATCAGAGGATGGGGACATGGTGGTCATAAAGGGATGGACATGGTCAGAAACAATGCTCAGGTAGGCTGTGGCATTTAAACGATGCCCAATTGACACTAAGGGGCCTAAAGTGTGCCAAGAAAACATCCCCCACACCATTACACCACCACCACCAGCCTGCACAGTGGTAACAAGGCATGATGGATCCATGTTCTCATTCTGTTTACGCCAAATTCTGACTCTACCATCTGAATGTCTCAACAGAAATCGAGACTCATCAGACCAGGCAACATTTTTCCAGTCTTCAACTGTCCAATTTTGGTGAGCTTGTGCAAATTGTAGCCTCTTTTTCCTATTTGTAGTGGAGATGAGTGGTACCCGGTGGGGTCTTCTGCTGTTGTAGCTTATCCGCCTCAAGGTTGTTTGTGTTGTGGCTTCACAAATGCTTTGCTGCATACCTCGGTTGTAACGAGTGGTTATTTCAGTCAAAGTTGCTCTTCTATCAGCTTGAATCAGTCGGCCCATTCTCCTCTGACCTCTAGCATCAACAAGGCATTTTCGCCCACAGGACTGCCGCATACTGGATGTTTTTCCCTTTTCACACCATTCTTTGTAAACCCTAGAAATGGTTGTGCGTGAAAATCCCAGTAACTGAGCAGATTGTGAAATACTCAGACCGGCCCGTCTGGCACCAACAACCATGCGACGCTCAAAATTGCTTAAATCACCTTTCTTTCCCATTCTGACATTCAGTTTGGGGTTCAGGAGATTGTCTTGACCAGGACCACACCCCTAAATGCATTGAAGCAACTGCCATGTGATTGGTTGATTAGATAATTGCATTAATGAGAAATTGAACAGGTGTTCCTAATAATCCTTTAGGTGAGTGTATTTTGTAATTATAAATAAATGCAACCTTGGTGTCTTCTTTCACACAAAAAGAAACCAACCCCAAACTTTTGAACGGTAGTGTAGTCTGGTATAACAAAGTATATGTTATGATATGGGATATGGTATAGCATAGTACAGTAGAGTACAGTACATAACAATATGCCATAGTATATGGTATTGTAAAGTATGTTCTGTTATTGGCATAGCACAATATACTGTAGTAGTATAGACAAAAAAAAAGATTGTCTTTATATTTATTAATCATTTAACAATCTATGCCACCTTTACCTGAGTATTATCATACATAATGATAATGGTGTTTAAATGACTGTATGTGTTAACATTACTATAACTGAAGATCTATGTTTTTACTGCACCTCAAGGACAAGATGCGAGCGAAATCATGTGGACTTTTCTTTACTGGAAACTAAGAGGAATGATGCTCTTGAGAATGACAGGGAGGAATGTGCATACCTGAAAAGACCTTTTACATCTCATTTGCCGTCAGCCTGATAAGGCCCCATTTCACGGCCTGTTGAATGTGTGTGTGACGCAGTAAGTATAGCTGTGTGTGTCCAAAGTATGTAGGTGCTTATTTGTGTGTGTGTGTGTGTGTGTGTGTGTGTGTGTGTGTGTGTGTGTGTGTCCACTGCTCTCCTCTTTCAGCACAGAGAAACAGAAAAACTTTTCTGTGGGCAGACCTGTGGAGCTGCCGAATGGAGTCTGTTGATAGGATCGGTTTACCTTCACAGGCCTGGCTTTGTTATCCGATCTGCCGCACGCAGGGACAAGGAGCAGAGTCAAACCCACTTTAATTCACACAAGATGTCCAATCAGCACCATCCGTCATTATTTTGTTCCTGCGTCCCCCTGTCCTGGTCCCTCAACAGCCCTCGATGAGCTGGGATCCGGTTTTCCTCAGAGGAACTTCTGGTCCTGGCTTTATTTCTGCAAGTAAACACACACACACACACAGAGACACATATTTCTTGAACACATCGGCTTCGTTAAGTGTTTCCTTCAAGCGTAAAGAGCAGCGACTGCATTAGGCCCAGGCTTTGGAGGAAGGTGATACCTGCCGTTCGTCTGTGCCAAGACCCGCGAGTGCTGAGGCTGTGGAGAAAAATGAAGATTTTCACTCTGCCGTGGAGGCTCTCTTTGTGTCTTTTCATTTTCTCTCTTTCTGCATTCCTCTCTCCCTGGAGGTTGAGTTGTAATGATTGAAATGTGTGTGGATTCTCAGCATGCTTAACGCTCATTATCAGACTGGATTCATCAGCGTCCACTCAGCAGACCCACTCGACCAAAACAGCTGGCCCTCATACCTAACCTAATAAGTCCACAAATATTCAGCTCAGTCCAAAATTGAGAAGTTCTGCTATACCGCTGAGACACACATACAGGGAGATGAATATGAAAACGTGGTTAATGAATATTCATTCAATAGTTAAATAAAATAGTCTCAAATCTCTCATCAAGACCAAGACAGATCCTCATAATACCAAAAAACAACAAAACAAGATTTATAAACTTTTAAATCTTGGACAGTGGTTCCAAACTGTTTTGCTAGCATTACAACAGACAGACAGACATTCATTCAATAGTTAAATATAATAGTCATAAATAGCTCATCAAAGATCCTCATAATACCGAAAAAAAAAACAAGATTTATAAACTTTTGAAAGGAAATGTGCTGGGGTTTCTCTGTGCTCATATGATGCTATGTAGAGTTCAACCTAATGTAAGGAATCTTGGGGTTACATTTGATTAGTCACTACATTATGAGAAACAAATCAGTTCAGTGGTAAAGGGCAGTTTCTTTCATTTGAGATCGATGGCGAAATTAAAACCGTAATCCACGCCTTCACGTCTGGGCTGCTGTAATTCCCTGTACTGTGGCCTGCCTCAAACTACAATCTCTCGCTTGCAAATTGTCAGCAGCAAGACTTCTTACCGTCACAA